>NC_052621.1:13225184-13577096 GCF_016545825.1 Eucalyptus grandis
ACCGACGAACGAGGAGGATACCGGCGAGACGACTGCGAGCAACCTCCCTCTCTCTGCCCTCCCTCGCTTTTTCCGACCGGCGAACCACCGCGCCACCCCCTCCGGCTCCGGATCTGGCCCCGACTCGTCCGTCCCCTTCTCTTCTCTGTCTGCCCTCCCTCTCTTCGCGGCGAACCACCGCGTGACCGGCGAACCACCGCGCCCCACCTCCAGCTCCAGATCCGACACCAGCTTGTCTTGTACGCTGGAACGTTGGTGCCCGACCGCCTCACACCCGCCGACCTGTTGATCTCCAGTTCCGCTCGCATCACGATCCCGCTCTTCTCTGTCTGCCCTCCCTCTCTTCGCGGCGAACCACCGCGTGACCGGCAAACTACCGCGCCCCCCCTCCAGCTCCAGATCCGACACCGGCTTGTCTTGTACGCTGGAACGTTGGTGCCCGACCGTCTCACACCCCCCAGCCTGTTGATCTCCAGTTCCGCTCGCATCAAGATCCCGCCAGTGCTTTGGTTCAGGTAAAAGTCAGGGGAATACAGTGATTTTGGTGGGAAGGAATCAGTCACATATTAGATTGTTTTCCATTAAAGTAACAAACGCAGTTTGATTCCCTGTTTTTATTTTTTGGTAGTCCATTGTGAAAAGTCTCCTTCCCCCTGTTTCCTGGGAGATTATTGAAAACTATGCAAACTGCTGGGAGATTGACTTGAATCACTTCCTCCTTTTCTTGAATACCAATTTGTTGATTCTCATTTTTTTCCCTTTGTAATATAACTAGCATAGTCATTCCAGAGGACATTTTCTGTCGATTCTTTATGCATGTGAACTGCTTTTGCCATGTTTTACTGCAAAATAACAGATACTACAGGGAGAATACTTTCTTGGTATCTTAAATTGAACCTGCCTTTTTCTTATTCTTCTATGTGCAGAACGTTGCCCGATTTGTTTAGCAGTAGTGTTTCCTATCACACTCTGAATATGTAAATTCCATCGGGTTAGTGACTTCCTGAACTCTTTTATCTGTACATCTTGTTTCTCATATTCTGCTTCCTTAATACTTTTAGAAACCAGGGCCTTCTTGATGCATGGACATCTTTAATGATCATTTGTGTCCCCTTTAATGCAGCTGTTTACATGTAGGCTAAACATTTTTCTTAGTTCTCATAGCTCAGTTGGAAATGATAATGACTCGGTGGCGTTGAAACTGATGTAAAGTGTTAGGTAGGTTTGGCAATACAAATCTCTCGGTGCATGTGAAACCTATCAAGTAATGAACTTTTGAGACCATCACCTTCTTGTGTACTGAATTGGTAGTAATGGTATTTCAATACATCAACTTCACATGCAAGAAATAGTAGTGGACCCACATGGAGGTGTCCCAAGACCACTTGACACTTGTTCTGTTCCGTAAGAATGGCCTTCAAGTTAATGTTTTTCATTTTCATTTTCATTGTCATGATAAATAATAGTTCATCATATAATGCTGTGAGACGACATTGTCCAAAGATATGAATCTTCAGTTTTTGAAGTTTGTCTAAATTAGCTTAAACATGACTTTGTGACTGCTCGAAGCAATCATTCTATAGCACCTGTCCAATCTGTCAAGCGTACTTGGGAATTTTTTTCTTGATGGATGTTGAAAGAAAAAGTGAAAATTCAAGTATTGTTGTTTATTGTCAAGAAAGATTGGACACCTTCTATAGTTTGAGTGCTAATTTTTCATTACTTCATATGTTCAAGATTGAATTATTGTCTAAAGACAAAACTGTGCAAACTAAAACAACAAAAGTGATAAACAAGATGTCAACTATAAAGTCATTTTCAAACAGTAAAACAAAAGAAATCATTTTGATGTACTTTCGATCAAGGTCACAAATGAAGCTCAAGCGGAAAATGTCCTATTTGGAGATGTTGGTGCAATCCCAGGTAACTAATTCGTTTCTTCTCCTGGATTCTTGACTCAGCTGGAGCGATGATTGCAAAGTATGTCCTTTGTCATGCAATGGATTGATTTAAAAGATGAACGCCCATCTAAATAAGAAGAATAAATTTAAATGTCAAAATGATGCCGCATTGAATGAGGGAAGTTCTGCAGACACTCTTAGCTAAACAACGTTCACTTTTGTTGTTGAAAACAGAAAACTAAAAGTTTTATTCGATAAACTAAAGAGTTTATTTGCCAGCATTCTTATTCTAAATTTCGTGCTGCATGTGTCATATTGCAGGTGAAGGAAAAGATCTAAAATTGGTGGACGCCCCTGTTTCTGGTCATGTTAAAAGAGCTGCTGAGGGAAGTCGATGACTTCTCATATGGATGTGGACAGGCTTTAAAGAGTTACGGACTTATTAATGTGCAAGAAGAAGAATCTTATGGTGATATATCGTTGAAGTTGACTCCTACATTTTCAGAGGCGCAAATTTGGTTTCACTTATAAATGAGGTCTTGGACCAAGTGAAGATTGAATCTGGTAAGATTGAGATTGAGGATGTGCAGTTTGATCTAAGGGCCATATTGGATGATGTCGTCTCTCTTCTCGGGGAAATCTCAAGAAAAAGGAGTGGAGGTATTGACTGCCTTTGTTACATGGTGCTGCTAATTCACCTGAGTCATTATCTAATAATTTCCACCCGTTCAAATCTGCAACTAGCAGTTCACATTTCTGAAAATGTTCCGCAGAAGTTGATTGGTGATCCGGGGAGATTTCGGCAGATCATCACAAATCTTATGGGGAACTCAGTTACAGTAAGCTATTTAAGAGTGGTTCACACATTTTCTGAGAACTTTGTTTTTGAATCTCAAGCCGCCATTATAATTCTTGATCTTCCTTCAATAATCAGGAAAATTGTACTTATTATCATCTTGATATATAAAAATATTGCCAATGACTTGATCATTCAGGAGGTCACATGGATTGGCTCCTACGTTACAATATTTACAATCTATCCCGCATCCATGTCATCTAAATAGCTAATGTATCTATTATGGTTTTCCCTACCTGATGTTCGTGTCGATTGTCATTAAGGTTTTCCCTACCTGATGTTCATGTGCTATGAAGCGTGCAAGAGGATTATGGTTGAGGACGATAAAGAGGCGTAACCACATATTTGACAAGAAGAAATACAAGGTCTTTTGCTATGGATCATCGACAGAAAGAGTGGATAAAGATGACTATTTTGTATACTATGATTTTTTTTTTTTTGGTCAGATGTATACTGCGATTGAATGGTTTAGTTTATGTTTTTTTCTTTTGCTCATACGATTTCTTAGAAGAATTCTTCAAGGAAGTTCTTGTTACCAAGGTTGGTTCTACATGCACTCGCAAAGATATTCGAGGGTTTACTTTTCTTTTGGAGTTCTATGTGTTTCGAAGAAGGTATTGGCATGTTTTGATAATGTGAGTATTGCCTTTCATGAGAAGATGAGTCGGCAAGAGTCGAACCAAGAAAGATGGCCAATTTGTCCAATATAATGCTGATTGAGATGCAATGTTTTTCACAGGGGTTACTTTGCGTGTGCATAAATCTCTTGGAGTACCTAACATAAGGAAAGCTTTTTTGCTTATTGGATTGTCGGTTTGAATGAATAACAGTTTCATGTTTGGACTATGATGTTTCAATTTCAGGTTCGAGTACCTTCAGCTTTCTTTGACAGAACAAAGCTTTGTATTAAATGACGTCGTCAGATGTTGATTTTATTTCTGATCCAAACTGTGGCCCAGTTACCTTGCTAGGCAAAGCTCTCGCTGCCCTACCAATCTTGGCAAACCTGCGGCTCCAAGGGATTGCTACTTAGTATAAAATCTAAAAGTGGCAATAATTCAACCCCATCGACTCTGAATTTGACGATATACAAAGAACACATCACATTTCAATTATCAATAGTGTGAGAGAGAGAATTAATCGACGTGCGGGAAATGCTTTCCGTAGAGCCTTGCGTTGATGAGAGACCTGTTGACAATTTGCAAGAGAATTGTAGGAACAGTAATAAAGGCATCGACTTAAGCTTGACCAATGAGCTTGTTCTGTATTCAACCTTTAAGTGTTGAATTAAGTTCAAAAGTGCTACATTCTTGTGATCAAACAACAAAATACTGCACAATAAATAACAACAGATGAATCAAAGCTTCGAGATGCCTATTTTCCAACACGGACAACTGTGGAAAGGACATGACAAAAAATGACATTCTCTGCTTTTTCTGTTTTACACCCACCTTCTTCCCGGACGAAAGTATTGCCTCAATGATGAAAAGTGACTTTGGGTGGCAATGAGAATCTTGTTACATACATAAAAGAACAATTAGCACTTGAAGATGGCTTCCCCCACAGGCCAGCATTATACAATTAGCAGTTGATGCCGCATTGACCATTTGCAGCAGATTTTGTGAAGGCTGAGGTGAAATGGTCAATCCGTACCCAGAGCAATGAGAATATGGAAGCAAGAAGGATAGACCACACAATAAGAATCGTACGAGTACGATTCTGCCGACCCAACAGACCCTTCAGGAATGGGTAAAGGTCAGCGATAACCCATATGGCGAAGAACAGCTCGCCAAACAGTGGACCCCATGACTGATACCCGCTGTTAATCGCATAAGACACACCTGCTACAATGCCAATGATGTTCACGATAAGAACTGTGGTCGGAGGAATGAGAAGCGATGTCCATTTGAACACATAAAGCTCAGCAAAGTCTCCTTCCTCATCGGCTGCTTTCGAAGTGACTGAAGTTGGTATCAATGCCAGCGAGCACTTTAAGAAGCCCTTGGAACACAGCAAAAAGGTGAGCGGATGTACCACCAATGACCCAGAACTGCTCATTCCTCCACCAATCCTCAATGCTGACACCACTCCAACGGAGCTCAAGAATACCAATTGCGAAAATTGAGACGAAAAGGAGAATGAACCACATGCTAGCAAAGTTACTTATCTGCAATTTTATTTTTTTTTAACATCGGATCGGTCATCAAATGAAAGAAAAGAGGAAACAATCTCTAATTACGCTGAAATTACTTACATGTAGCTCTAGATAGTCTAGCGTAGAGAAAACTATATTTAGTTTATGAAATCGGTAGTATAGCATAATAAGGAGAATATCTAATAAAGATGGAAACTAGCATCGTAATTGAGCCGTCTTTTGTCAATGAAGATTACTTTAAATGTACAAACGATGCAGAAGAGCCAGGACTAACAGCTACATCATTTTTAAGGTTTAAAAAAAAATGCAAATAAATGAAATTGAGGATCATGATCATACTCTAAAGAATACAAAGAAGAGTCCACCTGTGAAGAGGACTTTGGTGACCACACAGTAAGGGCACCTAGAATATGGTTGACTTAGGGCTTTCTATTTAACTATATCAAAAGGCCTATGTTTGCCAGCTATCAGCTGAATATTATTCAACCACCATAGCCATTGGAATGATCTTTAGGCATCTTCTTTTACCAATGTTTCCTAATGGTTTCTCATCCAAGCTTTATTAAAACAAGATGCAGAGCCACTCGAAAACTAAATACAAAGAGAACATTAACTCCATTCCAAAGAGGCGGAGATGCTATGATCAGATGACAGAAGTAAACAATGACCCTTCTTTTGTTCATCTCACTTAAATAGAGTTAATGTGGATTAACGTACAACAAACGAAATACATGAGATTGAATACTCTACAATGAAGAGAGAAGTATCACTTACCTCAGGTATAATAAATTTGTTAGTGAGAAGACAAATTGCAGGGTGAATACAATACACAATCAGCGGTGTTGACGTGAGGGGATACACAATTGTATTGATGTACGCCAATCTCTCCAAGAGCTTCAATTTCCCATTATATCCATACCATATAGGACAATGCCTGCTTAGCAAAATCTCAATTGACCCCAAGGCCCACCTGAGAACCTGGTTTAAACGATCAGAAAGATTGATGGGAGCAGACCCCTTGAATGCTGGGTGAGGAGGCATACAATAGATTGAAATCCAGCCCCGAGCATGCATCTTAAATCCAGTCAAAATATCTTCTGTAACAAAACCATATATCCATCCGATCTGTTCGTAGAAAGAACATCAAGTCAATTCCAACCATATGACATGGAATTTTACATCTAGAATAGAAATTGTATATCATAACATACCTCTTTGCCCATTCAGTCTTGTCCTCATAGCCACGGCTAATAACATGGATGGCTTCTTTCAAAAGTGTTGCAGGATTGGTAGATGGTCGTAGGCCACCCTGTTCCATGAAAGTAGCCGCAATGAAAACAGGAGACTGACCGAATCTTTTCTCTAGACTTTTCTGAGACATCAGGAGCGACCTCTCATCATCATATCCTACAAAACAAATTGGTGCTGTTAACATGATATAACACATAGCAAAGGTACTGTTAAGTCAGTCGAACAATTAAGTGGCATCAAAAGAGAGACATTTTTTGGTTTATTCTACAGCTTAAGGGGGTCCTTTAAGGGCAAGGTAAGATTCCCCAATCTGACATCAATTCAGGCTAGTTTTGACAGTAATCATGGAGTAAGTCCAGGCATTTGGACCAGTATAAGTCTGCTTTCTAATATCCAAAGATACAAAACGAAACTCATAATTAAATCAAGACCTACCTTCAATCCCCTCCTCAACATCTTCTATATTGAAAATTGGAACAGTGGATTCAGTTCTTTTCATTGCTCTTTTCTTGTCAATGTACTTCTTATTGCCACCCTTCCCCTTCTTTCTTGAACCACAACTCTTTACAATAATATTTGCTTCCAGATCTTCCTCAGTTAATATAGGGTCATATCCATAAAGGGCTTGCCTGTTGAAACAACATCCAGTTCCGACATAGACAGGACCTTGGATGACGTCAAGCCCTTTCAAGTTAATCTGCATTGAGATCATAAATAAGATAATCTAGCTCAGTTAAAAAAGGCAACAAATGAACATAAACAACTAGCATTTTGGAAGTAGGAAAAAGATGAAGACACACCTACATCAAAGAAGACGATGTTGCGGTTAGCATATCGATCATGCAAGTCAATCCCATCAAAACGTTGTGGGAACTGCACATAGCACGTCTTCTTTCCATAAGCGGGATCCATCATGAAACACATTGCTTCTTTCAATGCTTTACTATTATTAAAGTAATGATCACAGTCAACATTCAAAAGATACGGTCCGTTGGTTAGGACAGCTGAGACCCGGATCTACACAAAATGAAACAGTAAGTTATAAATTCAGAATGCCAAAAAGTAATAAGCAGATCTAACCAATTTCTCCAGCGGATAAGAACAACATTCAGACAAGCAGCAATGTGGGAAAATCAAACCGTAATATTTGTTTCTCAATATGAAGAGAAATAGTATGAAGTTAAAGTAGGGTCGGGAACAATGAATCTCAGCTTCAATAATGTAGCGTGAACTTGGAATGCGATTTCTCGAACCTAGAGATCCATTAATCAGGATCCTAATGCATATAGATATAAATTTCAATGCAAGCAAGCGATGAAGAACCTAAATGAAGAATCTAAACTGAAAAACCAAATCACACCAACATACATTCATTTCTTTACAAGTAAAGATGCCAGCCTGTCACTAAAAGAGACACATGACAAGAAAAGCTACATAAGATGTATAGAGATGACAAACCAAAGCAATCATGGCTCCAGCTTTCTCGTGATGTTGGAAACCAGGTCGCTTTTCACGAGAAACATAAACAAGTCGAGGTAGCTCATTTCCATCAGTATCAAGTCCCCCACTTTGGCCCAGGAAAACCTATTATTTTCGACAACAAAAAGAAAACACTAACTAGATGCATGAGAGGGGAGAGGGTTGATTTAAATGCTTCTAGAATACTGGTTAATATCGTATACCTGTATCATTCCAGGGTGATCCCTGGGGTTATTTCCAGCCCAGGCAGTGCCATCCTGTATTGTCCACCCTTCTTCTGGCATCTTTTGTGCCTTTGCAACCAAAGCATTGATTCGCACCTTGAACTCCTCATATTCTCTCTATCAACCACATAATCAAACAATTTTACATTATATATACCAAAACATTTGTAATAGATTATGCATCTGACTAAATGCTACATTGTCGATAGGCAAACCACTAAATAATTTTTTCCTTTCCCAAGAAACTGAGTTACAAAGGTAAAATAGGTGATGTATGGACCCCTCCCCAATGACATTCATTTCAGTTTTACAAAGGCTTACGACAGAATTCAACATAAAGCAACTGATCGAATAATTAAGCAGCACCGATCAATCAATGTACCTGCTGAGCTTCTTAGAAGCAGGATCATAGGCTTCACCGCCACCCTTAGCCCCATCAACCTTCGCAGCGTCGACCCCGCTGTCATCCGACTATCCAGGCTTCTCCTTGTCGCCGGACCCATCGGCTATCTCCGCGGACCCATCTCCGGGGGAGTCAACGAGCACGTCAGCGAGGAACCTATCGCAGAACTCCTGGCTCAAATCAGCCCTAATCCCGCCACCGACAACTCCGCCATCCTCGTCGTCCTTCATCAAGATGTTCTCGATCTCGTCGAACCCCGACTCTATTGACGACGACGACGTGTTCGAGGAGCAAGCGCCGATGACGTCGCCGGCCTCAGGAGGTCGCCGAAGAAGCCGTCGAGGTCGATGTGAGACATCACGTCGTCCTCCATATGCAACTCCAGTTCCGCCATCAAAACAGAAGGAAAAAAAAAACAACAAAACAAAAAAAAAGGGGAAAAAGAAGATGAAGGCGACGATGGGAGATCTCTACAAAAACATCTCATTTGCTCGCGGTGGTTCGCCGGTCGGAAAGAGGGAGGGCAGAGAGAGGGGGAGGTCGCGGTCCTCTCGCCAGTCCCGTGTGGTGGTTCATCGATTGCTCGCGGTCCTCTCGCCGGTCCCGTCCGGTGGTTCGTCGGTCGGAAAGAAGGAGGGCAGAGAGAGGGAAGTCGCGGTCCTCCCGCCGGTCCCATGCGGTGGTTCGTCGGTCGGAAAGAACGAGGGCATCAGAGAGAGAGGGAAGTCGCGGTCCTCTCGCCGGTCCGTGCGGTGGTTCGTCGGTTGCAGGCAATCGTTCGCCGGTCGGAAAGAGAGAGGGTAGAGAGAGAGGGAGGTCGCAGAGAGGGACTTCGTCGGGAGAGAGAGCGAGTGTAGAGAGAGAGGCGCAATAAAAGAACCCGCGGCAGAGCTACAGTACAGGAAAATTTTCAAAATGGGCGCCTCTGAAATCGTGGGTCCCACGAGACACGTGTCGCGCTGCGACCGCCTTCTTGTTTGCCACGCTGGCTACATAAGACGTACCCAATATTTTCTCGGAAAAGACTCACTTTTGTCTCTCTCATTGACTGACAGCTAGACTAAGAAAGGAGACCCCACTTTCGTCTGTTTGCGTGTAGCTTTTCATAGATGAGGGGACTAGGGTTGTCACAGAGAGATAGCGTAGACTCTCTTTCCAATTGCGAGCACTTTTAAAATATTTCATTTCCTTCTATTGCATGAATATTCTCTTAAGATCCCGCACCAGCTTCCACGTCATGGTCACTTGCCTCGCTGGACGATGGAATAATTCTCTGTGTATTATTACTTATCTTCTTTTTGTTTTGGACCCTTTACCTTTGGATTTTCTTCCATTACAAAGCCTAATCTTTGTTTTAACACTTTTGTAGCGGTGGGATCCAATATCACCTCAGCAGCGGCATGGGAGTTCCATCGTTGAAGTACATAGGATCATTGAGGGGGTTTTATCTACTTTTTTTCATTTTTATAAACTTCCTAAGTGGTGGATTGCTTAGGGTGGATGTGGCTGAAGTTAAGGGCCTCTTTGCTTTTAGGAAATGCATTCCATTTTGAGAATGTGAAAACTACAAGACCATTTTATATTTTCAGTTTTTTTTTTTTCAGAAACATGTTTGGTTTAGAGAGAGAGAGAGGTGTGAAGCAGAGCACCACAGTTGTCCAAGGATCTTTTGCATTGTGGGCGTCCATGTTTCCAATTCGAAGAAACCATACAGAACATTACAAAATTATTTTCAAAAGTTAGGCCACAAAATCTTAAAACTATTCTTCATGGTTTCTTTGGAGAACAAGTTTTAAAGACCCTTGAAAACTCACACCGAACAAGTTTTAATCTAGACTTTTCAAATTTGAAAACAAAAACTTGGGAAATTCCTCAAGAAAACTTACTGAAGTGTTCAATATGAGAGCTGGCTAATGGATTTTTGTTTGCACTCCGAACTTTATTAGAATTCACGTTTTTATATTTTTGACTATTTTAATGAATGAGACAGACACTTGATTGTTCTATCCTTTCAGGACTTGCAGAAAATGCATGCGTATACTATCTTAATTGAAGTGAACTTATTCATCTGTGCATATTGCTTTTTGCAAACTGTTGATCAATTCTTCGCTCTTACCATTCCAATGAGGTATACGGAATTAAATAGCATGCTCAATGGCATTGACAATGTATTTCACATATATGCTAATTGAGTCACTGATAACTTGGGTGCGTTTTTCCTAAATGTCCTCTGTTTCAAATGATTTTCTCTTATTGAGAAGAAAAAGCAATATGTCTCTTATGGGTTTGCGTGTTTAATTCTCTCTCTCTCTCATCAAAATTAAGACTTCCAGCCCCTATGTTCTTTCTTAAATGTCAACCCGCTTTGGCTGTTTGAGATTTTTCTCGTACATAGTTGTTGTTTCCTTTATGTTTTGTTAGGAAAATACCATTCTTCTTGTGAAGTACTCAGTACATTATGTTTGGTATGTGCAACTAGCAAAGAGGAGCAAATTCCACCAGAGCTAGTCTTTACACGATTCGAAAAGGAAGCTGGGATGAAGGCCTTGGTGAAGAAGGAGCTTTTCGATACTCCTAGGATTCCTGATGAGCGAAGATCAGTTGAAATTAACATTCGACAACGCCAACACTGTGTGTGCAGTTATGTGTGCAGTTAAAAACTCTATATGTGAGTGTTGCTTTACTCTTTGCATGTGTATGGGAAGTTATCCACTTTCATATTGTTTCTGAAATTGGTGAACACGATAAATGTCAATCCATAGTTTCGTGAAAATGCACCACAGAATAATGGTGCCCGACGTTGCGTTAAAAGGAAAAAAAAGGTTAGAGTTGTATAAAAAGCTAAAATGCTGAGAAACAATACAGCTTTTAGATTTTAAATTGTCGAAGCACACACAGATACTAATGACTTATTTTGCTAGAACTTTCCTTCTTGTTTAATTTATGTAGGCAGGAATACAAAATAATCACTAGGAATACAGTCTTGCATGCTCGGTGAAAGGAGATGGTTTGCAAATATATATTCCAGCTGAAGAACTGAAAGGTGCTAGGTGAAGAGAAATAAATAAATCCATATCGGAGATAATCAATGGCGGTTGGTCTTAGTATACTTCATGAACTGTCGAAATTAACTTAGCCAAGTTTCTGAGCGGGGAGAGGGAGGGAGGGAGGGATGAAGACAGAGACAGAGCTTACACTGTGCAGGCCTTGACACTAGTTCGGTGCCACTGCGAATTTTGGTTAAGTCATTGTTGACTAATCAATACGTATGTTTTTATTTCCTGACAGTGTGCAATTAGTCAACTTAATAAGTTGGAAGATAGCATATATAAGCGATGGAGCAGGAGGCAACGTCACAACTCGGTAAGCTTATGTCCTGGGGGTTCTTCTCCCCCCTCTCCCTCTCAAATTTTATCAAAGCAGGAAGTTCTCTTTTTCTAATACTGATGAGACTTTGGCTATCACTTTATAAGCTTCAAATGAGCCACCCTTGTCTCCCATGGAAACTATTTTGCCACTATGTTGTGAAAGTTTAAACTCAAGCTTACATGAATAGCTTTAGATTATTTTTATATCTTTGTCCATTGAAGAATGCTTTTCAAGACAAACCTTCAATGTCCGAACTCATCAAGAAAATTTTCATTTGACGTAAGCCCAGGCTTCATCATTGGGGGTGGTTCTTCATGCTTGTTTTTATGTCTCTCTTTCTTGAAGTGCATGAATCTTCTCATCTCTTCGATTTCATTTATTTCAGCTGATTCTTTGGACTAGAAAGATGTTAAGCTTCTTCTTGAACTAATGCTCTGCATACTTCCAATGTTTTGGCTGTGGATTTGCATTCCAAGACCTAATATAGGATTTTTTTCTTATGAAAATAAGTTTATTTTTACAAGCATTTTGAATGGAGGTTTTACCTTTGAATTTATCTTATGATTATTCGTACTACACTGACCAGATTCTTTAGATGGAAAATCAAAAAGCTTGGTGCAAAAAGCATTTGATGGGAGAAAAAGAGATTTGAATGCAGCCATCAATCGCATATGCAAGTTTACTGGTAAGAGTTACTAGTTTTCTCACTTGTTTCCTTCTGACACCTTGCCGAAGAGTTTAGTGACTTCAACTTCGGGAACCAAGATTGTCTTCTGAGATTTAAGGAGCCATTCATCGAGAATCTGTATAAACCAAGCGTTTTTCAGTCGATATTAGAGTCATTGGTTGAACTACTTGACATGGTAGGTCTTTCCTGTAAAACTTTCATTCAAGTCTGTTTCATCTTTTCACAGCTGCTTAAAGTGAGAAAGATAATTTCCTGAACCTGATTAGATCTAAGATTTTGAGGCATTAGCATAGTTGACTAATGTTGATCTGAATAATATTAATCTTGTATGATTAGGTGCTCATATATGTATGATGATATAATTAGCCCTAGAATTGTAACAGTGAGTCTTGTCATTTTGGAATGTTGCAGGGACTGAATCAGTTGTGTCACATTATTGTGGAACCCCTTAGGGATCGCGTTGTGACCGGTCTTCTTCAAGCATCACCGGTGTCACTTTACTTACATAGGGGGATATAAACCTAAATCCATTGTCACTCTTTTATGGTACTTATGCTATTCTTCCGTTGCGAGTTTTCTAACCTATAGATGCAAAACTATTGGAGGAGGATTTAGAAATACTGAAGTTACGTGGATGTAAATACAAGTTACACCTAATATATCTGCAAGAGACATTTGATCAGTGATGTTTGTTGTACTTTTGGACAATGGCACCTCATTATATGTGTGCGTTTACATTACAAGAGTTCTTTATCTCCGGAGAAGATGGGCTTCCATAGGGCGTAGTCGAAAATCAAGTGGCCCGAATCTGTCATGTTATAAGGTTGCATGGTTATGAGATTAGCTGTTTTGCTATACAGTTTATTTCTCCATCAATTGGAGAAAGGATCACAATCTCAAGTAATTTAGTATTCAAAGCTTTATATGTGCCCTAGCTTGGCTGTCTTTTTCGGCCATGGATAATAGACAAGGAAAATCCATTTTCAATAAGTAGAGTTGCAACAAAACTAGATGACCCAAGTCCTCGCTTTATATACACATGAGTCTTTAAATTAAGATATTGAGCTATCACATGAATCTCATTTTTACCTCTATGGATCTCAAAAGGAACGTAGATTATAAATAAAGCATACATGAAAATCTTAAGTTCTATCTCCTAGCAAAATCCATATATTTCCCATCTTGATATCTAGATGTGCAATTTGTCCTTGATCATTTGAGTACTACAAATAATTATCCGCTAAATCATCTCTTGTAGACGTGAGAACTGATCGACTACTCAAAATCTGCAAGTAGCATGGAAATGCAAAGTGACATAAGCAAGCTTGGCGCCAACTCTAACACACTTATGAGAATATTAGGCCCGCAGGAGTGACTCAGAGGCGTCGCAATTACTTAAAAAAGCAGTATAAATTGCCCAAATCTTCTGCTTAGGGTAGCTTTTACGTAACCTTGGGATCATCACCGTCAAGCCGTTTAAATAGTGTGATGGTTCTTCCTAAATGAAACTTGTATCTCCACAACATTCATTGTGCTTTACCTTTATTCATTACTTCTTTGTTGTAACGATAAAGATTCTTGAACAAATTCCATCGAATGTTTTTGTAATTAGCTGAAATAAGTGTTCTTTCCTTTAAGAGACATTTCTGAACGCCATATTCCCAAGTCATAGTTGTGCAAATCCATGACTAATAACTTGAAGCCAAGTGTGGGAAATTGAACATTTTGTATGTGCTCTTGTTTGCGGTAAAAAAAAAAAAAAAGGAAGCTAATGCCTTCTGCATGAGATTAATCAAGGTCCGTACTTTGGCTTTCGGGCTTTTTTGGATTTTCTCTTAGCCTCTATTAATTTTGTGAAAAATGAATGATTTAAAAAATATTTGTCTAAAATGTTTGCTTGCATCTCTTGGAATATATTAGTTAATAATTTTTTTTAATTATTGACAATAATTTACGTTTAAATATTTTCTTGGATGATGGAAATATCTTTTGTTAATTCATTTTTAAGAGAGATACAAGCGATTATTTTTAGGAAAGTATTTTTCAAATCATTCGTTTTCGAGAAACAAATACACCCTTAATTTTGTTAGAATTTCTTGAGGAATTACCTCTTAACTTGCAATTCTATTTCTTTGTATGATAAAGTCAAAGCAGTTCCATCCTACGAGCTAAACTCCAATAACATGAGAAGTCTTAATATCATTCGTCTTAAGAAAAGCACCAAATTTTCTCCGTGTGGATTGCTTGATAAATATTTTAAATAGATTCTCGTAATTGGCTATTTAAAATATTCGTTGGTGCCTTTGAGAGGTATGAGACTAGTCTTATCATCAGCAGAGAGAGAACATGAGGACTCCAAAAGCGATTTCACGGTGATGCCAAAAGCCCAGCAAGAAATGAAATTAACGTAGCAAAATAAAGAATATGTTCCATGAAATAAAAAATTCCTTCCTGGTCTAGAAGTTATTACCTTCCCTTGTCCCACTTCCCAATCTCAAGTTATTCCCATTTTTCCCTTCTTGGGTCCTTTTCTTTGGTAAATAGAGGAAAGCTATAACCTCTTGACACAATCAGGAATCTTCAAGTTGAACCCAAACAAAGCCGTCGTATGTTTTTGTAATTACCTGAAATAAGTGTTCTTTCCTTTAAGAGACAGTTCTGAACGTCATATTATTAAGCTATAGTTGTGCTAATCCATGACTAATAACTTGATGCCAAGTGTCGGAAGTGGAACATTTTGTATTTGCCCTTGTTTGCTGTAAAAAAGGAAGCCGATGCCTTCTGCATGAGATTAATCTTGCAATTCTGTTTCTTACTGACGGTGAAGACAAAGCAATTCTATCCTATGAGTTAACGCACGACAAAATGTTTCACGTAGATTCTCGTCTCTAACTCATAAAGCATGGACGTCATTGGTAAAATATTTGTCGGAGAGCCTTGGAGAGATATGAGACGAGTGGAGAGGGAACATCAGGTGTCCGAGAAACGAATTCACGGTGATTCCAAAAGCGTAGCAAGATACGAAATCGATGTAGCAAAGTAAAGAATATATTATGTCCCACGCTAGTTCCACGAAAGAAATAATTCCTTCCCTAGTCCAGAAGGGATTACCTTCCCTAGTCCCACTTCCCATTATCAACTTATTCCCTCTATTCCCCTTTTTTGGTCCTTTACTTCCATAAATAGGGGGAAGGTATTACCTCTTGACAATAATGAAAAGCTTGGAGCTCTGTGCTTCCATTTTTCGTGGACAATCAAATTTTTGCTGTTGCCCCCTAGTTCTTCTCTGCCTGTTGCCTTCAATGCCTGGGATCATGAAACACCAAATTCTCTTTGCCAATCTATGTAAGTGTCGTTCGTAAAGCTTTTCCAGCTACTATTTACAACGGCAGTTTATTAGTATTCAGATATCTTCACCATATCTTCTATATCCTATTCCAATATCATTTCATTTAATAATGCAAATGTCTGTGGATAAAGACGTGTCTGGTTACATGAAAGATTTGATATCTAAAGTGCAATCCTGGGAAAAGGACATGTCGGCTATATTCACTGACGTTGAAACCAATGTTAACATTGCTGAGAAAAAGCTTGGCGACTTAGAGCAACTTGTGCAAGAATACGGGAAGAAGATCAAGAAGGCTAAGTCCTCAAGACACCGACAGCAACCTCCAGATATCTCTGAAGATTCAAAAGAAAGCACATGCGATAGCCATCTTGTGAAGAACCTTCAGCTTATTTATCACAATATGAGTCCTCAGTTGAAGCTATGCCTTCTTTCTTTCGCGATTTTTCCCAAAGATTCCATTATAAAAAAGAGAAGTTTAATTTATTGGTGGATAGGAGAGAGCTTAGTTTCTGAAAGACAAGACAAGACGGCAGAGCAAGTAGGCGAAGAAGTCTATGAGAAGCTTATAAAACAAGGCCTAATTGAACCCGACGATAACAATCCAAGCCCTCTCATGAATAGATGTAAAATACATCGATGCACCCATTACATGCTTACCTGCCTGGCACGAGAAGCGGGGTTCTTCTATTTCAATTCGAAGGATGAAACGTCTCCTGAGGTTCTCCTAAAGTGCCCCTGTAGCAGCAGCCGCCTGCTCTTATTAGATGGAGCAAACAGTCCACCAGGTGGAGAACCAGCTGAAGTTGAAGATCGGTCCACGGTGTTCAATGTTAATCAGATAATACTTAATCTTCCACCCCAATGGCTTTTGAAGATGAAAAAATTGACAGTTCTTCAACTAGGACGGTGGATGTACTCCCCAAACCATCATATTGAAGTTGATGATCAGAGATTCTTGAATGATATCGGGGTTCATCATCGGCATTTGAAGTTCCTAAGTCTTCGAGGAATTTCTAGGATCACGTCTCTTCCTGATTCTATTGTCCAACTAGTCAGCCTAGAGATTCTTGACCTCCGAGCGTGCCACAATTTGGAAGAGTTGCCTGAAAAAATAGCATCATTGAAGAAGCTCACGCACCTGGATGTATCGGAATGTTACCTTATAGAGCGCATGCCGAAAGAGACTGAGAAACTGTCCTCCCTCCAGGTCTTAAAAGGGTTTGTTATAGGGACTGCGAGGAATAATCCATGCAAGATCAGTGATTTGGGAAATTTGACTAAACTGAGACGGCTAAGTATATACATAGGCCGTGGAGCAGCCATAAATGATATGGATTTTGCATCGTTGAAGGATGTTGCATCTCTTTGCTCTCTAACCATCTCATGGGGAGTCACTTCTTCGGCACTGCACGCAAAGGGTGCTGTTGATTGGGATTTTCCACAACAACTGGAGAAACTAGAGCTCATAGGTATGCCAGAGAAGAGGATGCCAGACTTGAAGAATGTAAGGAAGCTGTACATCATTGGAGGGAAAGTTGCGAGCTTGGATCCCCTGCAACAGATTGAATCAGTTGAGATATTGCGGCTGAAGCACCTTAAGGAGTTGAGAATTGGAAACACGGAAGAGGTGCTGAAAAAGTTTCCCCGGTTATTTTACTATGAGAGCAGAAATTGTGCTGACGGCAATAAGTTGTGGTACAAGGGTAGGGAAATTAACAAAGGATCGTGAACCATTATTAAGAAGCCCATGAGAGAAAAACTAGAGCTTGTAGAGAAACTGTTCTCATTTGAGAAAGACTGATGTGACAGTCAGGCTCATGAGCTAAAACTGTAACTTGACAAATGCATTGTCCTTCGCTACTGAAGCTTTGTCTCATTTGTTGTCTTCTAATTTCTATTGTAATGATTTTCAATGGTCATTTGTATAACATCTTTAAATTAATTCACTTGAGATATTATCTATTTCGGCCCATCCCATTCCGAACCTCTCAATTTTGTCCTTTGGCATACAGTCGGGTGTTAGGATTAGATGCACAAATACAATGGAATAAAGAGTAAAGGCAAGAAAGAAAAATTGAGACACAAGATTTATACTGGTTTACACTTAAACTAGGGCTACATCCAACAGAAGATCTCACTATAATTAATATCTTCCACCCCTCTATCACAACTCTCGGTTATAAGAGATTGCGATTATATATAAGTGGCACAAGGAAACCCTAGGGATCAAGAAAGCCCTATATCACTTGATCGGTATTCATGAACTCAAACTCAAACTACTAATAAAATATGAGTCTAAACTATAAAGCCACTAGGCAGTCTAAGATTGCTACCCTCTTCGACCCTCATCAAGGTGTCCTTGGACCTCTAACTGCTCACTTAGTAGCTATTCATGAGCGGGACTTCCTATTAATGGAGAATATGAACAACACCTGAATATGAGGCACTTCCTTAGAAGGTTACCCATCTTGGGAGTGCTCCCAAGCACGCTTAGCCCTGGAGTTCCAAAACGAAGCTTGCCCTTATGTCAAAATATGCCTCTATGACTTAATTCTAATTTTCACATATATATCTAGGCATGGTTCCACCTGTTCATTGTGCAATTTGATTTAGTACTACCCCTTTGGCCAATCTAGAAGCCTATCAAAAGTCGCTTCTTTTCCAAACTCTCTAGCCTTGGCAATCACTTCCCACCTTTTGTCATACTGGGTCATTACAATTTATTTGCTCCGTTGAAAGTATGAGATTGTTACAATTTATTTGCTCTGCTAAAAGTATGGGACTTAAATTTGTTTGGGATATTTGGTCATTTGATAGTAAAAGTAGTCACCAATATCAGTGGAGCTTTTTTTTCTTTTAATTGCTGAATTGTTTATGTCAGCAAAGTTATAACTGAGTAGAATGAGCAGGCAAGAATTGTTTACACTTTATTTTTGTTAATTAAATAAATAAATACGGCAAAAAGTATACATAGCCAAAACATAAAAATAAGTGAGCATGAATAAAAGGGGCCATATAAAGAAAGGAATTTACAAAAAAATAAAAATAAAAATGAAAGTAAATTTTTTACAACTGGCCTGCTTGGGACAGGTTCAATCTGGCCCGCTTGAGCCTAACGCGCACATTGGCTCAATCCTTATCACGTTTGCCAATTTTCTCCGGCCCAGCCCTTTCCTTGTTTTCTTTCCTCCTTAATTTTTATTTTTTTCAATTTACACACACATTTATGTGTTTTTTTTATCCCGGAATCGCTTTCGATTTGAAGTATATGTTTTCAGCGATGTTAACATTGTCGGTGAGGTTTGATGATGGCCCAAGAAATAACTAGTGATGATGTCCTAGTGATGGTCAGTGAGGTTGGTTATCAACGTGGGATTGGTTGAGATTTTAGCATGAGTTCGTATAATGAAATTTAGTGTTGAGTTCGTTGATGGAGAAGCTTCAGTGATGTAGATGTCTTGGTGAAGAAGACAGACTCGGGCAGAAGATGAACAAGAAGGGAAACAAAAAAGTAAAATAAAAAGTGAAAAAAAAATCAAATATAATAAAGATCGGGTCAGATCCGGTTATTTGAGCCGGATCGGGTTGTGGTCTGGGTCGGATTGGAAGTTGTGCTGAGAAGTCAATCTGGGCAAAGATATGGATAGATGAGTCGGGCCAAGTGTTCTGATTGAGAATGCCTGGCTAAAGAGTCGGGCTGAAAGCCGAGCCAGGAAAATGGGCTGAATATTGGTGGGGCTGAGTTTTGAATATAGACTTAAATGGACTAAAGACCAAAAAGTTGGAAATTTGGGTTTGAGCCATTGGATTTTGCTCGAGCCCATCAAATCATGACCCTATTCGGACTGGGTCTTAGAGGCTGGTCCGAATCCAACCGGGTACCCCAACCCAATCCGAGTCCCTTTTTCCAAAATTTAAAATAAATAAAATATCAGAAGAAAAATTCAAAAATTAGAAAATTTTTAGAAATTAGTTGTTGGCTAGTTTCATTTGATTTTTTTTTTTATGCGTCAATTTTAGTTTAGAGTTAGTTTAGCATAAAAGAATGTGAAAATCTTTTGATAAAACATGAACACAATCATTAAATTCTAGGATGCTGTTTAGACACTTTCATTTCTATTTTACTTGATTGCACTCTTTCAAAACATTAATTTTTTTTCCTTTTCTTAAAATGGGTAGGATGAATTTTAGGATCTTTGATTAGTAAAAGGTTGCTCTAATACCCTAGTTAGCAAATAGTCATACTTTGGTACCGAAGGGCACTAGTTAGAGGGACTAGTGTAATCAAGTCTTCAATACCTACATTTCTAGTTACCTAGACAGTGAGGTATTATCACTTACCTCATTAGACTAATGGCGACTCCTTACATAGAATTTTTAGGATCAATTCCAATTTAAATTACAAATCCCATGTCACATGAGGAATGATATTGAGAGAGACCTTGTTTATGATTGAGGGTTCGTTTGCAGTGTTATTGAGTAATGATCCATTCGAGATCTAAGCCTATATGTACCATTTGAGCCGTCTCATCAACACCTCAAGGATAGGTCGCGACAACTTGGCGACTTAAGAACTTAAACCTAGTATAACTTGGTTGTTTAGTAAAAATGGTTTCATGGCAGCGCATGCCGTGAAGGATGAGGTAAGATTGCTAATGTTGTATTAAATGTTGATATAGGTTGGGAGTCATTAGGGGCGAAATGATTGTTGACCTATTTGTTTTGCATATGAGTGTTATGTTTTTGTGGAGGAAATTAAAGCGGTATTTTGATATTAAGTACTGTGCATATGCTTACACACTTTAGCACTATACCTTTTGCACACACGGCTTGCAATTAAACCTCGGCCGCACCATCAAGCATCACTTAGGAGGTGTCCAGAATCAATTAGACCATCCGTAGTTAACGATTGTGGGAAAATCATTCTCAATCTCGCTCATTTCCTCGAAAGAAATAAGTCTAATCCAACCACAATTTGCAATATTAGGAAAAGGCTTACTATTTCGTTGAGATGAGAGCCTTGAGCCTATAGTATACCTTACCCTTATATGTCAAAACCAATGAATTGATCTCATTTTTAAGAATAGAAACAACCCTTTGGAAAGGGTTGCAAAGTGAACAGATTATTATTTTTTTAATAGAATTCCAGATTTTATAATTTCTATAAAATAATGATTGAACAAATATAACCTTTCAAAGGCTAAGAAATTATGTCTAAACATGTTGCAACCTAACCTCGGGTGGAACCACTTAGAGGTTCGACTAATGAATTACTAAGACTAAACTTAACTTAGGCTTTTCCAAGCCCATACCAATTCGTGAAGTTTTTAGTGTGATAATGATTTTTATCTAGGAGTCATCACCAACCGGTTTATGGTGAATCGATTAGACATCGAGTTAAAATATTGAGAGAAATATCTTACTTCTACGAACCAAATATCAAATAAGTTTGGGAACTTAAATTACTTGAAAAGCTCGAACAACCTTCAACAAAAGAGTACCTATACCCGAAATTGACAAGGGTGGATAGGTAGAGAATATCTAGGGGTGTGAGACAACTCTCTTTAAGGAACTCGACAAAATAGCCCCGTAATGTCGGGAGAAGGGTTGCCTCCTCACAAAGGGGGTCGCAGTGACCAGGCCCGAGTGACTGTTTACCAAAACACAGGTCTTCGCCATTCTCTTTTATTTTCAACAAATATTTTGCATGTAACTTGAATTGATTTTAGGCTATCTCTGACATATAAGGAGGTCATGCGGGTGTATAACCATTATTGAACACTAACAAAAAAACAGGGCAACAAATAAATTGCAATAATATGGAGCAAATACTTACCTTGATGCAATGTAAGCATCTGTGACAATTATTAATTAGAAACACATATTCGACCTATGTGTAATTTCTAATTATGACACAATTCCACTCAAATCTCTTCTTACCTTGATGCAATGCAAGCATCTACAACAATTATTAATTACAAACACATATTCGACCTATATATTATTTCTAATTATGACACGATTCCACTCAATTTTTTTTTTTTTTGAATTTTCTCTTATTTAAATGAAATTTAAACTATATGTCACACAATTTAACTAAATGGCCAGATTATGATGACAAACAATAGTTTAAATGCGACTACCCTACATGACATGCGACCTTAATTAAATAACTCTACATGACATACGACCCGATTAAACAAACCTATCATGCAATTACTAAATGACACACATCTATGACATGCATTAATTACATGACCTAAACTATATGACACGGTAGATGACTTGGATGTGATGCATCTAATCTGTATGACATAGTTCAAATTTAGAAACATCTAATCAACTTGATTATTCCATGAATAAAATCAATAAATTAATTATAAGCTTTAAATATCAAAATATTAATTTTAAAATTTTTTGAGAGAATTAATTATTCCATTTAAAGCCTTATACATAGAATAAATCTAAAGCCTAAAACCAATGTGTTGTTGCGAATTAGGAAACAAATCATAATGAATATTGCCTATCACTCAAATATGTAAATGTAGACAACAATCTTCCAAATTAGGCAACAAAATATCTAAATCAAATTTAGACAAGATAATTACCTATTTTGAGGATTGCATTTCCAAATTTGAACCGACGAGTGACGAGACGGCCAGCAATGATGTATGATTCACGACAAGGATGACCGTCGGCTTGGCTCGCAGCTCATGGTGCTCGTGGTGGCTTACGGCACGTTGACAGTGGGAAATCGTCGCAGAACGGGGAGGCAGATCACGGGCTAGGGAGTCTCGATTCAAGGGACGGATCTTTGGGGAGGCCTATAGCAGCTAATGAGAACGTCAATCTAATGGAGTGCCGCCAATGCACATGTGTATTCAAGTGCGAGTCCCTCCTGGAGTCGTATTGACTATTTAATTGAAACTCATCCGGTATCTGTTCGGATAAAAAAAAGAAATAACAAAGACCCAAACTCTTCTCTTGCAAGTGGTTTTGATTTGGCCTAAGTAGAGAATTTCATGTTCCGTCGTGTGCCGCTCCCCGAGCTTCTCTTTTCTCCACCGGTCTGCTGTATGGATTATGTCATCTCCGTGAGATGACCCAACCTGCACAAGAAAGATTCAGGAGTAATGGCCAAATAGCCACGCAACTGCTCACGATGAGGACTGGCCGGGACTGGAGGAACAGTGCAGCGACAAAGGCGGATCAGATGCAGCTCGGTTGGTCACGGCAAGGCCGTCGGCAGCAGCAGCAGCATCCCCGGAGCAGGAAGTTATTGCAGCGCGAAGTAAAAACAGAACAAGCTTGGCTCGCCGCTATTAGGCTTCCTGAATCAGGGCGGCGGCGAAGACATCGTCATTGTCAGAGGCATCCGCGCGGTGAAGGAGAGCAGAGGCTCGTCAGTGCAAAGACCTCCGCTGTGCGGGGCAGCAATTCATTGGCTGGTGTCGCAATTTGGCGAGGCAGAAAAACGGCAGTGAGGTGCTGGATGGACGTCGGCGCGGCCACAGCACGGTAATACCAGTCGTGACTGAGGAGATGAGCGCGCCCGAGGATGAAGACAACCACTCTTTCTGTCTTGTATTTTTCTGTGCGTCCTCCTACCACTCACGTTTTCCTCTCAATGGCCGTGTATTCTATTGTGTGGCTCCTCTTTTTAGCTATGCAATGGTCTATTTATACCGTATAGGAACCGACCTCCTCATTCCATGAACAAAGTAACGAGGCTTGACAAAAGTCTAATACAATATTATCACGAGCTCAATCCAATTAATCAATTAAGCTAAAAATCATTTATTTGAGTCCATCCGCCGCCAATCTGATTAAAATGCAAGCATAAGAGCCTATTAACTACTAATGCAGATGCTCCTAATAACTTCATGCAATTTTAAATAACATTTCTGTTTAGAGGCTGAAATTTAGTCCCTAATTTTCTATGTAATTAATAATTAAATGAAATGCCAAAATTTAAGTGTCAACAGAATAAATACAATCTTTCAAGGGTTATAAAAGTGCTTAAGGAAAAAATAATAAAATAATTTGAAATTAAATAATAATAAAAAGTAGTCAAACTCTATTGCAAACACTCACATTGTTTCAATATTACGCATATGTTATTTTATAAAGTCGAATTTTAATAAATAAATAATTCCTATTGTATACCATACCCTTTGTTGTAAAAAATGATGAATTTAGTTTAGTCTTTAGAACAAAAGCTACCCTTTAGGCAGGGTTGCAAAGCAAACGGATGTTTTTGTTTTTGTTTTTATAGAATTCCAAATTTTATAATTTCTAAAAAATAATGATTGAACAAATATAACCTTTTAAAGGTTAAGAAATTATGTCCAAGCATGTACAATTTTCGAAAGGTTATAAGAGAGCCTAATAACAAGTAAGCAAAAATAATAATAAAATTTGGAAAACATGATAATAAAAAATAACCTTCTTTATTGCAAAAAGTCACATTGTTTCAATAGTAAGCATATGTTATTTTATGAATATGAATTCAATAAAAAAATAATAATAAATAAGGATTAGTGCCATTAGTAGACATAGTTAGGGAGGCATAGTTCGTGAGGCTTAAGTGCGCCTAATAACCCCCCTCCACGCGGGTACTGTTGGTCTAGCCCACTTAACACAATGTCTTCATTTGAACAAGCTAGATCCTGTTAAAAAAAAAAAAAAAAAAACAAGCTAGATAATATCCACACTTATATAGTAGCTCATACACTCTTAACTTTTTTATGTGGGATAAGAAAAAACACAATTTTGTTTGTTTTAGAAACAAACAACCTATAGTTCGTGGGTATCTCCAAACAATTTTGTATTCTCTTTGCCAAAAGGCACTCCAAGAGAAAACCTATTTGTCTCTCTCCGAGCAAGTTATGAAGTGCTTTACTTGGGGATGGAATGTGACTAAAGATTGATGATGAAGCCCTCTCCTATTCAAGAATGAAATAATAAGGAATCGCCGTAGGCGGAGCAGCTCGAAGAGCTTCCCTTCATTCGCTTTGTGGGGGCCGCACAGCACATAGTTGGAAATCAAAAGGCCCATACTACCTGCCTAACCCTTCAAGCTTTTCATTGAACTCCCTCAAGCCAGTCATCCGTGCACCAAATTTCATCCACCACAGGCTTCGTGATGCTAAAATGGCTTAATTCATCAATATCATAGCCTAACTCCTTGAAAAACAAACACTATCACCTTAGGCTTGTCCACTTATTTTCCTAAGGATGCGATGAACATAGCCATATCCTGGGATGAAAAGTTGTGGACACATCTGATCATTAGAAAAGACTACGTGCCAAAGTTGTTTTCTTTGTTCCGCATGTACATGTCGTTAAGATTATGTGTCAAGTTTGAATTTGTGAAACGTGACTCAAATTAGAGGATGTTGATCGAAATTCTTGACTGACTCCGTGATGGAGTCTTTGTCTGTATTGGAGCTTGAACTCCATATACATTAGTCACTAAAAAATGTAGGATAAAGTTGGACGTCAATTTCTTTCCTTGCTTAATAGTGGTCGGTCAACAAGGGTTTGACCATGACATAGACTCCTATATGTCTCTTCTATTTCGACCACACCATAGCCTTTTTCTTTAGAAGGAGCTGCACAAGAAAACAAAGGATAAAAAAAAAAAATAAAAAAAATGACGGATGTCTCTGTTTAGAGTTTCCTTTGGCGCACTCACAGAGTGAATAGAAGTTTTGTGCTGTGAATTTTACATTCAATTGAGGTATTTATTTGTAAATATTATCGGTTGTGATGTAATTTAAGTATGGAAAACACTTTAAGTGTTAAGTGTGTGAGTGATTGTAACTACATGATTCTTCGATTTTCAATAGATTATTTACTACTAGCTCTCTCCATGGATAGATATCGATGCTCGGATCAAATTATGCGAATCTCATATTTTTTTACCGTTTCTCATTTATTTCTTAGGTGATTTTGCATTGATTTGATTGTAAGATCCATCAGTCCTACATCCCAACCACCCTCAATCCACATCAAGAAGATTCATTACGGATTAAATCTCTGTGGTAAGATATTGTGTATTCCTTTACGAGATTGAGAGATTATCTCATGAAAAACTGTGACGTATTCTATGATAGTATCTAAGTCATTCGAGTATGGTTATAATCTCCATCATATCTCTTGATATATAATGAAATCATGTGACGGTCTACCTGTGTGGTAGTTCAAATTGATTGATTCACGTAAATATAATGTCCATTTTTTTAAAATTTGTTTATTTTACTATACAATCATTTGTTTTCACAACACTTTAATCCGGTAGTGAATTCAGCTTAGTTGTACAAGAAGAAAACCGTTTCTTTGGGGTGTGAAGGAAAACATAATTAGGATGAAATGTATCACCCCCCAAATCCAACAAAAATAAGGGATGACAGGATCATCCTTTCACACGAAGGACATAGCCTTAACCACAACTGATAACTTATTATCAAAATATATATGATAAGGTAGTAGGTTGTTTCCAACATTAGAGTTTCTAAAATGCATCATTAAGAATACTTACATCTTAGAGGTTAGCTAAACACATTGAGTATCAACTCACAAATCATATAACTAGCTAAGCTCATACCAAAATCCTACCACAATAAGTTCCTAGTTGACAATATTCTCGCCTACTCGCCGCTAATCACCGACCTAAAAAATTGAAAGATAAGTGGAATAAACAACTAAGAGTAGTATATCTATTGTAAGCAAATAGAGTAGATACTATGCATGTTTATAATGCAATACCAAAATTAAATACCCCAATCCAGTAAATAGCAAGCTTACAAGATCAAAATGAATTTATAATATTACAACATATAGAAGAAATATATTTTTCATTAATAATATCAAAATAGATAATTAATGGTCTAGTCCATTGACAAATCTCAAATCACACATTAATAGTCTATTCCATTTACCAAATTTGTATCGCATCACATCTTAAGGCCCTTGAGGTAGCTCCCGCAAAACTCACTTCATCTTATAGTACTTAGCCTTTGAGTAGTACAAAGTCCCAAAGGTGGCTTTAACAAGATTTGTGTCGCTGTAGAATACTTAGCCATTGACTAACACATATCAATAGTATAAGACCCTAGAGATGGCTTCCATGAAATGACGTTTTCATGTAACACTTAGTTATTGACTAATGTATATCAATAATACAAAGTCCTAGAGGTAGCTCATGCAAATTTACTTTATTATGTATCACTTAGTCCTTTATTGGTCCATAATCACAATTGGCTTCACAAATCAAAACATAGCCTTTCACAAATTAATTCTTTTCATAAAACCAATCAAGAATCTGTATTATAAATTGGTTTCATATACCAAATCAAATCACCTCTCATAAACCATTCTCAAAGTCAATGTAATTCTTACACAAAAAGGTTTCACAAACCCAAAATATATCATCTTTCTCAATTTCGTTGATTAGACAGAGTATATATATTTCAGAAGATATTTTTCACATCATTTCGAATTCATTTTAGAATTCATGTCATTAATCAGTTCACAAGGTAATACACAAATATATACTTTCACAACACCTTCCATAAAACACTTCTCAAACCATTCTTAAATAATAGAAAAGCAGTAAATGCCTTTTTAGGTTTTTATGCAATAAAAATGTATTTCATAACTTATAATATATCAAATTTCTATAACTTCAAGAGATGAGTTTACAAATTTATACAAGATATATCACTACAAGCTTGGGAATGTCCAAAACCAACAACACTCAACTAAACGATCCAATGACTTGTAATCCTAACAATTAAACGAGAATCAACATCAAATCTAAGTAAAATACTACAACAATTGCAAAACAGCTATGCTAAACTTAAACACTGGCAAAACAACTCCTATGCCCTAACAAAATTCTCAACCGAATGGGATATTTGAAGTTATTTCGAACGTGGTGCTTCTACACAAAACTTGATCGTACCTTAACTCTCTATACTAAATCCCATTTCAAGTGAGCTTATAGTTAAAAAGAAGAGCGCTCAAAGCACTAGAAAACCCATAGATTGGCTAACCCAAATATTGAGTCAAAAAGCGACAAAATTTGGCCAGAAAATTGTTAGTCACACATTGTTCATTGCATATGGGAAACTTTGAAAATTTGTTTCGGACAAATCTTAATCTCAATCAAGTTTCGTAAAATATGATAACTCCACAATTCTCGAAATTATCATTCCCTCATAATTTCTCGGCTTAACAACTTTTAAATTGGACCTTGCAATTCCAATATAACTAATTCTGAATTTGAGTTATAATTGCGAAAATCATTTCGATTAAATGAACAAAGAGCTTAAATCCTTACTAGGCATTGCAATTCAAACTTTAATCAATTTGTCGGGGTGCTCGAATTGTAAATGCCTTGTTCCCAGGTTTATCAATTTAGTTTTTTTTTCTTGGTAAAGCTTATCAATTTAGGTTCAGTAGGAGTAAAAAGAGTAAAACAATATGTTTGGCTTAGTTTTGATTCCCTTTTCCCCGGTTCAAACATAACACTACTTAATAGCCACAAACATTTCAGCATTTACATTGGTTTGATCACGTATATGAAGGATATGTAATTTTGCGGAAAATGCTTTCCTTTTGGACAAGAAAATATATTTTTGACAAAATGACTGATATTTAGTTCTTTTGACTTGAGAATGTTACTTTCTATTGCCGATTCAACATTAAATTTGCGACATGAAAAATAAACCAATGCAATTGGATGTAATTTGTGTGAACTTCAGTTCAAAGAAATGCAAAGGAACTCAAGATATTGGAGAAATTGAACAGCTAGAGTTTATAGGGAAGGACACTTCAGCAAGGTACTCTCATAGCAAATAAGCACACTCATTACAAGAAGAAACGAAACAAAGGTGTAAACAAAGTGACATTCCTACCATGAGATTCTCAATGGAATTTGCACGTGGGAGCCTCATCCTTTGCCGACTCAACAACTTACCCCAACTATTTTTCAACAAGCAGCTTTGCTCTAGCGTGACCCTCGACTATTTGGAACTGTTCACTTAAGCCGAGATGTACCGTCAATAACCAAATCAAGGTGAGAAGTTCTCCTCCTTTACTGAGTTGTTGGGCATGATTGTAAGGTCGGCAATGGATGGCAGCATACACGAGCAATTCCACCCACACTTCACTCACGATCTCCCACTTGGTCTCCTCAAATTTGTCCAGCTCTTTTGCGAGTATACATGCATCAAAAAGCACGGATTTGCTCCTGTCCCCTTTCACATCAGCAGGCTTCACATCTGTAGGAACAACAAGAAGACTTTGGCACACACTTTCCATCGTTTTGCTCCCAGCAAAGAATTTTTCACTAATGAACTTGTGCATCTCCGCACAAGTGTCTCGAAACCTTATTTGGCCAATCCCAGCCACTGTAGACATCATATTAGGTTGTTTGATCATAAGATAAAGCATGTAATCTGACAAAATCTTACTGGTTTTCTTCCTAGTTTTGCTATAGAAGTTTGTATTTTCATCCTTATTGTAACAAAGTTCAGTGGCAATGTGCCACAGTAAAAGGCTCTCGCCATAATCAACTTCACTGACGAATGAAAGCAAGTCTTTCCAATCTTCCTTCTTCTCCAAAGCCCATTTACCTCGAGTAGCACACATCTTTTTTATGCTATCTGAATCTCCTACAGCATATGACATCTGTATCAACACATCAAAAATCAGTTTGCCTAATTCGTCGGTGTACGGTTCTTGTCGTCCAGACTTCAAATCATTAAAAAATTCCTTGAGAGAGATGTGATGAAGGGGTTTCTCAATCCACTTTGGCAACCTTCTCAATTGAGAATCAATCAAATTGTACTGGAAGATAGATTTAGACCATCTAGAATAGAATATAGGCATCGATGAACTTTTAGATTTGAGTTTTACGAGGAACTCAATGACGGTTTTTCCTATACGATATTCCTCATATCTCCCTAAAAATGCAATTGTCCAGTCAGAGCAAATGAGCATACTAAGAGCTACAAATTCTAGGCCAATAGCTCCATGGAGCAAGGCATATGTAATCCGTATATCATATTCGTGAAAGCCATGCTTGTCCAGGACATGGAAAAGTGCAAACGCAATAATGACGGAACATATTGAGATAGCTCGGAAAATGTACCCTGTTAGATAGTGAATTACGGCAGCCTTAGTATAAAGAACATCATAAAAGAAGTTGAGCTCAGCCTCAATGACCCGAAAGGCATCCTCAAAGGTTCTGCTTCTGAAAAATTTCATGGTTTCATTACGTTGACGGAAGCTGAAGATGAGATCCACAAGGAGGCCTTTATAGGTTGAGAAGTAATTAAATGCCTCTTTTATCACTTCTCTGTCGTCCAACGTGGTTGGTCCTTTCGCTTTTCTGCTTTTAGCTTCATCCACGGGGATTCCATATCGGGCTCCGGCGTCATCTTTATTGAAGCAGGGATATTAGCTTCCTTCTTGGAAGAGTATTCTTCCATGAGCTTGGCATAGTTTGGGCCAGCATCATCAGACGCGAGCAAGGAGTCACGGAATTTACTAAAGCTTCCGAGCCACAGCGCATATGTTCGCTCTATGTATTTGATGATTCCACCAATAAACATGAGGATGGTTGGCCCAATTAGCTTGTTACTGGGCAGCGATTGATAAAATACATAGCCTGCAACGCCTAGCTGGAATAAGAGATTAAGCAAGTGCTTACGCCACAGCTCATTATCTTCGAGCGCAAAAGCCGTGATGGTGTCGGGTCCTCCGAGGTGTAGCAGAAGAAATGGAGCCCAAAATGCCAAAAGGTCAGCATATGCAGCAGCCTCGGAATTTGAAGTACCAGCAGTGATTTGGGCTTTGGAAATGAGTCCAAAGGCATAGTCAGCGACCCAGTCAGCGACCAAGTAGGCTGACCAGGTGAGTAGTATGATCCCCCTTCGTGAACTCCTCTTGCGAATGGGTGCCAAAAATATGAGAGCGACTTGCAGAGATAGGCTCACAACGATCATCCCCGGAGATTGAGTTTCATCCATAATTTCTTGGCTACTATAAAAATTTCCATATTTCCCTCTATCACCAGATCCTGGAAGGAATTGTTCTAGTCAGCACGAGTATGCAAACCGGAGAGCATAATAGCAGAGAAGGAGACTATTGAGGGCAGAGAGTTGATAATACCTCGAAATTAATTTACGATCAGATTGGAATGGACGTCTTGCTTCATGCAAATGAGTGTCAACCAATGCGTAGTTATAAAGGAGTTAGAAGCGACGGGTCTTGAGATGAGGTCAGCATGGAGCAGAACAGAAGTCGGCGAGAAACTCGTGGAATGTAAATTAAAAGCATGGAAACCAAAGCACTTTGGCTGTCGTGAATGATGTACGTTGTATTCTTTATCACACTTAATCACACTTAATCACACTTTAGCCTTTCTTCTTTCTCTTTAATCTCTCTTTCATCGCACCTGTCGCTGTCCATCCCTCAGGAGATCATGTACCAGTTTGAAGCCGAGAGAGAGACAGACAGACAGAATCTTCTTTTGTCATCCGGTGCTTGTTGTTGTGGAGCTTTAATACTGTTTTTTTTCCCAATTTTAGCTTTAGCCTCATTCACATTTCTCTCTTTTTTTGTCTGTCTCGCAGATTCTCATCTTCCTGATGAAGAAGAACATAAGCCCAGATTTACGAGCAACAAGAGGCTTCACAACCACAATTTTGACATTGACAGCTTATTACCATGAAGCATCGCACAGTAAACAGAGTTAACAGAGTTCAGAACATCATCCAATCTCAATGTAGTAACTTCATTCCTTTGCGAAAAATTTGCAAATTAATCCCATCAAAGAAAATTGAACATTCAGTTCAGAACCCAGGTGGTGAGCTACCAGAATACCAAACCAAAGCACAAATTCGATGTGATGCAAATCATATCCTTAACCTTCTGCACTCGCTTCCGGAACGCGTCTCGCACCGCCACATACGCCGACTCCACCAGACGAGTGAACACCGTGCCCGGACGTTGCACCCAGGCGGGAAAAAGGAAGATTAAAAAGAAAAACCGAAAAAAATAAAGAGAAGAAGAGCCATCAGAACAATCTTTTCCTTTTTTTAATTTTTTATCTTGATTTAATGTCGAATTAAATCATTTCCATTAAAATCGATGCGATAATAATCACACTATTAGTGGTTCTTATCACGACTTTCAAAGAATTCAGATTGAACCATACGTTTTTTGACATCCGCAATTTATTGAACTCTATTAGCATAATGTAGTAAATTAATCAAAAGAAAAATAATATACATGTTCTAAATATTTATTTTGTAAGCATGACGCAAAATTCTTGACCTCCACCAAAAAGTAAAATACATTGCATCAAAATTATTGACTGCAACTAGTCTTTTTGAGGTGAGGCAATATTAAGCTACATTTTGCTTGCAAATAATGGCAAGTTCAACAAATAAATGCAAAGATTATAATAGCTTTTAAGCTGCAAATGAAGATAGAAAAATATTCTATAGGTTAATCCAATTCCAATCCCCAAAAATGAAAAGGAACAGGATCGGGGAGGCTCTCCTTTTTCGTACATTGATGAATTAAAAAAGAAAAATCAGGCAGGCTACAGCTCCACATCATTTTGTTAACAAGTTATTAAATATCCAACCGAAAGTATTAATTGTGATTAGCGATTAGGAATATATTGAGAGATGTCATTTTGTCTCAAAAAAAAAAAAAAAATACTTCAGAAAGAAAATCACTGGCTGGCTTGGCCCAGCCCTTTACCTGAATCAAAGACGGTGCCTCCCCCAGTGGAAGCAGTGAAAGCCAGTGCACTTGGTGGGATATCCACAATTTTGCTCCCTACCCTTTTGCCCATCAAGTTGACATGGTAAAGTGAATATATCCCTGGGTTCCCGAGCAATGAAGTGTACTTTATATTTTTTTGCTGGCCCACTGGGTCAACCAGAGCGAGCCGGAGGATTTTTCAGACCTGAAATTGGGCAAGCAATACGAGAACGTGGACTGGTAAAGGCTCTGGGCTCGGGACATGAGCGACAACGGGCCTCGACTTAAGCCCAGTAGTCCCTACGCGGCATGGAGTTCCCCGTGGTTGCTTGGATGCAGCTGAAGGTGTAGCTGGGGATGGGGTCGGTGGCTACGGTGAATGTGTCTTGTGAGAGATTCACCGGTGGGGTGGAGCCTCTGTATGTCATGTTCAGTACCTGAAATTTCTTTTACACCTTAATTAGCTCGTGTGAGCCCTATTTATGAAGCTGACTTACTTATACCGATCATTTTAGAACAATAAACTTGTATGATTTTTTTGCTGAAGTACATCTAAAGCGACTCTTCAAATGTCTTAAATTACGTTTAGAAACAACAATATCAAAGGTTTTAGGTCATTGGTTAATCAATCTTGTCTTCATATTAAACTCATGTAAGCACTACTCCTAATAGTCGCGGATGTCAATGAAGAATCTACTTATAAAATTTATTCGAGAACTCAACAAATTGAATATTTTCACTCCAAAAAAAAAAAAAAAAAAAAATAGTCGACCTGACTCGTGCTTTTGTGTCGTAGTATTATACATAACGAGCGAGATGAACAATTCAGACATGTCTATCTAACTTGTATACTATCTCAAGACAAGAACAAGGGCATAAATAATCAAATGCATGTATACTACCCGCGTGCACTAAGAAGCTTGACAATCAAGGGACTTGAAGGTAGTGGACTTGGCAGGATCAAACACAACGCTTGGAGAGCAACCCACACACCCATTGCAAGGGACCCAAACAGCATTGTTGCTGGCGTCCACAGCCATGAGCATGCTTTGAGAAGGAGTCCCAATCTGAACCTTCACAACATAAGGGGCACTCTGTAGGATCTGCCTCCCAGATGCAATGGGCACCACAGATTTCTTAGCCGCTAGGCTTGAGGACAAGAAGTGGAGCCTTGCTTCGTCCTTCTCTTGCAATTGGAGCATAGTGTCTTCCCAAGACATGGCCTTGGGTGGCCTCAGTGGAGAGCATGGGCTGTTCACGTGGAAGACTTAGAGGGTTGAGCCATAGTTTAGGAGGTCACATTGGTTGAGGTTGTAAGGGTCTAACTTTTGGCCTCACTTGCCAATAATATTGTCCACTTTGAGCTACAAGATTCACTTGTCCAATGCCCTCACGATTTTGTTCTTATGGGTTTCACTCAGGATATGCCTCGTTGATTTTTAAAACCAACGTTACTCCTTATATAGTACATTATCTCATTTTCCCTAGGTAATATGATATTCGGTTCATTTCTATCCCCTTCACCATTCTTGAGACGGAGTCATACTCCCATCTCTTGCAGGACCAAGTTGTTATAGGCCCACCAGTGAAACCCCACTTCCGATTGGGTTAGCCCTGATACCATTGTAAGGGCCGACCTTTGGCCCCACTTACCAAAGATATTGTCTGCTTTGGGCTACAAGACTCACATACCCCATGCCTTCACAATTTTGTTCTTTGAGCTTCGCCTAGAAAATGCCTCGTTGATAGTTAAGATTTGTGTCATTCTTTATATAGCACATTACCTTACCATCTCTAGACGATATGAGATTTGATTCATTCTTACCCCTTTGCCATCCTCGAGGTGAAGCCACATTACCACCCTTTATAGGACTAGGTCGTCACAGGAGTTTACGCCTTGTGAGATGGAAAATGAGAGGAGGGCCAATGAGGGCAAGAAAGGGGTTTACTTCATGGTCGGTCTGCGTTGGGTTGGAAAGTATCGGTGTTTCTTAGATATGGTTAGGCTTGGGAGAGTCTAAGAGTGAACGAGTTATATACAGCTGGGTTTGTGGGTACTTGGGAGTGACTAGTGAGGAATGGGAATGTGGAGGTTTGACTTGTGAGTGGGGTCTTTTAACGGTAATTTGATCACAGACCATATTCCATTTGCTTTCGCAATTTGGACCTCTCCATCCCTTATCCATTCATTTGAAGAGATGACTTTTGTTCTATTTTTCTTATTGCTATATAATTATAAAAAGACTTTGGACCTAAGCAAGTCCCTAAAATGCTTCATCTCAAGTCTTGTTTGGACCTCAGGATCCCTGTGATGTAAAACAACTTTGGGGTATTCCCACTCTCTAGGAAAGAAAAAGATATAAATTGAATGAGGGGTATAAGGTGTGTAAGCACTGATATATAAAAATAAGGAACTCATTCGGATAATCCATTGTCATTGCAAAGCAAACAGACAGATGCAGGAAGCCTTCATAAATAATAAACCCCCTAGCTTTGGTGAGGTTAACCAAACATCAAGAATCCAAAGCCAGCCCCTGCTTAAAGGTTAACTCAGGTCATGACTCACAAGGGACAGCATGAGCATAAAATGCCTTATGTACATGCATCTAATGTGGAGTGTAGTGTGCTCCACAAATTGCTAGTGCATACTAATTGATGGATTCTTTAATTAGTGATGGACCTAAGTTGGCCCGTCCGCCCATGCTGGGCCCAAAAGGCCCGACCCACGGGAATAGGGCCCGTGGAGGGGGAATGTATAAAAGGGATGAGAGAGAGAGAGGACGCACCTTTTGGTGCATAATGTACGTCTTTTTCTCTCCAACGCTCTCTCCCTCCTAAAACAAACAGTAAGCACAAGGCCACTGTTTTCTCCCCTTCAAGCGTCATCGAATCGAACAAGGGATAAATTCTCTTCCCCTCTTCGGCATTGGTGTCTAATCTGTGGCTAACAAGGTACGCTCGACTCCGTGGTGTGCTTTACGATCGGTGATACGTGTTTTCCTGGGGTTCGTCTTCCGCATTGATTTAGGGGTTTGATTTAGTGTCGAATCCGTTTTTCGGGGATCAGTTATTCCCAACATTGGTATCAGAGCCCTAGTTCACGTTTTTCCCGACCTGTTTGACGTTTTTTCATTGATTTTTTCGCGAAAACCTTCGGCCGTACGGATCGGGGCAAAAATCCCGACACCCGAGCGCTGTTCGACCATTTCTCTGAGTTTTCGTAAGTCGAAATTGAATTCTGAAAACACTGGGTGAAAGAGGTCGTCGAGACGAGTCCGGCGACATGTTGTGCGTCGCGAAAGACGCCGCACGCACCCACACGCGCGGCCACAAGCCGCTGCGCGTGGGCGCCACGCGCCAGAAGCATTGGCTTCGGCCAGCGCGTGCGTCACACGCGCCGGCGGCGAACCGGCGCATCGGCGCCGGCGGCCGGCGAACCGGCACGCGCCGGTCGACGGACCGACGCGTTCTGACGTCACCCCAACGGTCAGTAACTGGCGGGGTGACGTCATTGATGACGTCAGCAATGACGCCGGTTAGCCGAGCGGTCACCGGCCGGCGACCCGACCCGACCCGACCCGACCCGACCCGCGGACGCCCGACACGTGCGCAGCACGTGCCAGCTGGCGTCTCGTGTCGTCAGCCCGCGCACGCGCGTGTGCCGATTGACGTCTCGCGTGTCGTCAGCCCGCGCACGCGCGCGGCACGTGTGGGCGGTTCGAGCGAACCGGCCCGACCGGCCCGACCGGTCCGACAACTTGACCGTTGACCCGTTGACCCAAAAAAAAAAAAAAAAAAAAAAAAGGTATTTGTTTCTTTTTCAATTATGTCTGTATGGGTTGTAGGTAATCCATTTTTTATTCTGCATTTGTTACATGAATCATGGAAAATTATGTATTTTCCATTTTGGTTATTATGGATTATAAGTGATCCATTTTAGTTCTGCATTTGTTGCAGGAACTATGATGCGTTATGCACGGATACACCGCAATCCCAAGAACGGACGAATGAAGAGCTAGACCCGAAAAGGCTGATGAAAGAGTTAGCTGATTATCGGTGGCTTGATGGTGATTTAGTATCACACATGGTCAAGGTCAATCAAATGATACAAGAAATCATCTGGAATGGTTATCTCATGCCGGATTTTGAGAAGGTGCTGGCTTTGATGAACACTCTTCCACCTGAATGGCAAGCAGTGTTAGATCGGCTATGGGAGGTTAACGTGGTTCCGGGTTACAGAGGGCTAGTGGAAGCTTTTGTAAGAGAGTTTATAGGATTGAGTTAGCCAAAACTTCAACCCTTAGATTGAGCACCACATGGCGCAGAGTGAATGCGCATTGGTGGCGACATGAGAGCTCTCCAAAAGTTTTTCCATGGTTGGCAAATGTACCTTCAGTTTTCTCAGATGTTTTGACTGATAGATTAGAATGGACATTCCCTAATTATTTCTTAGATTAGTTTGGGATATTTTTTATGGATGTAAATATCTCTTTCCATGTTGATATTTTTCTTTGTATATATTACTTAGTGTAATGTATAGTTGTATTATGTGAAAGCACTGTTATTCTATTGGATGTTAGATAATATTTGCTTTATGTTACTGCTGATTGCTGTGGGTAATTAGTTGTGGGTAGTTTAGAAGTTTTTGTAACTTCATAGAATTGATTTTGCATATGACAATCATATTAATGATAGTTTTAAGTTAGGATTTTGGAGGATGATTGGAAACGTAGTGACCTTTTGATTCTGAAACCTTACTTGAAATTATTCATTGATATGATGGGTCTCAGGCAAATAGGGATGCATCAATGATAGGCATTAATTATTCGTGCATGTATGTCTGATGTGTTCAGATCGATGTTTTCAGCAACTAAGAACGTAATTGCTGATGTAAACGGCAGCAATTGTGAAATATTGAATATGAAGATTCAATATGTGCTGAAAAAGCAAGAAGCACTAGAAGCTCTTGACCATGTTATGGAAGATCTTATAAATGATGTGCGCCACTTTGAGCTAGGCGAGGACCGACTAACAAAGCATTTGAGCAGAAAATAGATATTTGCAATGCTGGTTCTAGCTCGAAAGGGCTTTGTGCTCTAAGCGCAAGCGTATTGATTCGTTCAATATGTGGGAATGCAAAGGATCAAGTCCTTATTGCAAGAGATCAAGAGTTAACCAACACAAAAGAGGAAAACGTCCTCAAGTGAAGAAAATGTCAAGGGTGAGATGTTACAACTGTGACAAAAGGGTCACTATGCTCATGTCGTGAGCCAAAGTAGCTAAACACCTCTTGCACATTTGAGAACTTTGCTTATGTGTCGAAAGTTCTGCATCATTGGCTTAATCCAATCCTTTGTGGATTGTAGATTCAGGAACGACAGACCATGTAGTGAAGGATAGAGGATCCTTCGTGGAATTCCGACGAGTACCAACTGGAATTATGTGGATCTATGTGGGAAATAATTTCAGAGCTGAAGTTAAAGGGATTGGCACCTGCTAATTGAACATGCGTGGTGGACGCAACTTGTTCCCACATGACGTTCCATATGCTCTAGAGATTCGTTGAAATTTAACGTCTGTTTTAGTGTTGGTTAAACTTGTTTTTTTATGAACTTCCATAATAGAGGTGTAGATTTGTGTTTAGATACAAACTGTTATGGTTGTGGTCACTTTCTGGATGGTTTTATTGAACTGAATGTTGACTGTGGTGATGTCAATATGTTATTCCCTTGTTTCACGTCTTTTACTTCATGTGATAATGATGTGAATGTGTAGCATGCTAGACTTGGTCATATTGGCCAACAATATATGAATAGACTAGCCAAAGAGGGCTTGTTGTGCAATATTGAATAAGTCGATTTGTCCATATGTAAGCATTGCCTAGAAGGGAAAACGACAAGGAAACCATTTGGAAAAGCTAAAAGAGCTAACGTTCCTCTGCATTTAATCCATTATGACGTTTGTGGTTCAATGAATGTGAGAGAAAGGCATGGACTGTTTACTTCATCACTTTTAATAGATGATTATACTCGATTCGGATGTGTCTATTTGATTTCTCATAAATCTGAAGCATAAGTTATTTCAAAAGGTTTATGAACTTGGTTGAAAATCAATTAGACAAGAAAATAAAAGTATTTAGATCCGATCGAGGTCGATAATATTTATCTGATGAGTTCAGAAAATTATGTGGTGAAAAGGAATAGAAATACAATTGTCTATTCCATATACTCCTCAACAAAATGGTGTTGCAGAGAGAAGAAACAGAACCCTACTGGAAATGGTTAGGTCCATGATGGCGTATGCTAACTTACATATCACTTTCTTTTTTTTTGAAGTGATGCGTTGTTAACTACTGCCTAAATACTTAACCGGGTGCCTTCCAAATCAGTTACTTCCATTCCATATGAGTTATGGATAGGTAGAAACCGGACTTAAGTTTACTTAAGCCATGGGGTTATGCTACCTATACTCATGTTTTCTCACAAGTTTGGGAAATTGAGTCTCAGATAAAAGTAGAGTATTTTAATGAGATACTCCGAACACTCGAAAGGGTATGTGTTCATAGGTGAGTAGGAAAGTGGGAGAATAACCGAATTTTGAATCACGGGATGTCACATTCTTAGTGGATGAATTTCCTAAGAAGAGCGAAATAAGGGAAGATTACTTCCTATTTGAAACCTTGGATCAAGATAATGATATTAATGGAGTTCATCCAAGTGGGAGTAATATGAGAAGTGATGAATTGAATTCAACTCATTCTCAATTACAACCACATGATGAGACAACATCATCATTATCTAATCCAAGTGGGAGCATAATGGGAAATGATGTGCTAAGTGTACAATCTTCCAAACAGCGAACAAGTCGCCAAAGTATTCCCCGTCGACGTTTAGACATTGAAGGGGAAACTTTTATGGTTGCTCCACAAGATGAGGATGAGCCAAGAAATATTAATGAGGCTCTGAATTGCCCTAATAAGGAAATATGGATTTATGCAATGAAAGAGGAAATTGAGTCAATGAAATCAAACCAAGTTTGGGAACTGGTTGATCTTCCAAAAGGACACAAAGCTATTGGGAACAAGTGGGTTCTCGAAATAAAGCGAAAAGTTTATGGCTCGATAGAAAGGCATAAGGCTCGCCTTGTGGCGAAGAGGTATAATCAACAGGAAGGAATTGATTATTAAGATACATTTTCTCATGTAGTAAGATTTACCTAGATTCGCATTATTTTGGCAATAATAGTATGGATCTTGAGTTACATTATATGGATGTAAAGACTGCTTTCCTCAATGGAGAATTAGAGGAAGAAATATATATGGAACAACCTGCTGGTTTCATAGTGAAAGGTCAAGAAGAAAATGTATGTCGACTTTGGGGGTCGATATATGGCCTTAAGCAGTCGTCAAGACAATGGTATATACGTTTTCATAATGCCATAATGGCATATGACTTTACAATGATAGATAAGGATCATTGTGTATATATCAAAAGATCATAAAATCAATTTGTGATCATATCATTATATGTTGATGATATACTAATTGCCGGAAGTAATATGGAGTTTGTTAATACTGTCAAAAGTTGGTTGTCTTCCAATTTTGAATTGAAGGATATGGGATTGTAAACCCATAGACACTCCTATTGCAAAAGGTGAAGGATTGAGCCATAGGCTGTGTCCAAGGACTCCACAAGAGAAAGAACAAATGAAACATGTTCCTTATGCTAGTGATGTTAGAAGCTTTATGTACGCTATGATGTGTACAAGACCTGACATATGTTTTGCAATTGGAATGGTGAGCAGATACCAATCCAATCCATGTCAAGCACGTTGGAAAGCCGTTAAAAGAATACTATGGTATCTAAAGGGAACTGTTGATTATATGCTGAGTTATTAAGGAAATGATCTGCGACTCAAAGGCTATTTTGATACTGATTGGGAAGGAGATTTAGATGAAAGAAAATCTATCTCTAGGTTTGTTTTTCTTACCGAATAATGGCACCATATGTTGGAGCAGTAAGAAACAAAAGTGTATAGCCTTGTTCACGATGTAAGTTGAGTTCGTAGCATTATCAGCAGCAGTATAAGAAGGTGTTTGGCTTAAGAGATGTTTTCGATCATTTAGGTGTTATTGGAAGTGCTGCAGATTCATTGTTGGTTAACTGTGATAGCCAAGCAGCAAAAGTGTACACCAAAGATCCAAAATATCATGGCAAGACCAAACATATAGATACCAAGTATAATTTCGTCAAAGATATGGTTGCACGAAAAGCATAGAATGGTAGCAGATCCTATGACAAAGCCAATACCTAGAGATGTGTTTTGTGGCCATATGAAATCTCTAGGACTGCGTAGAGGCTAATGTACTGAATATTATAATTTTCCCTAAGTGTTCACATATGATGAATTTATGTTTTTCATCATTAATGCCTATGAATCTTTGTTTGATCTTTATGCATCTTAATGCTCAGTGCATTACTTTAAGTTAGGAAAGTATGTCGGACAGATATGAGATTAGCCCACTCACACGGGTAATCGCCTCTATTTACTGTGTGATAAATAGAGATGAGACTGTTTTTAAGCTTATTATCTAGGTGATAATCGAGAGCTCAAGCTTAAAACACGTATGTCGCCTTAACTTGGTGTTAAGATGAGGACATAATACTTACTATGTCCGAGAGTAAAATACCCCACATATTTTACTTTATCTGTCTATGATGCCAGATGTGTGTTCTGATGAATTTAGTGAATGAGTAGATACGTGAATTCAAGTTAGACATTGGGTATGTCTGAACTATCATCTGTACGGTATTGAAAGGTGTAGACATATGCTCCATGGGAAAGGAGTTGATACCGTAATACGTATTTCATACTGCGTATGCATGAGACGACCAATAAGAGTGGCAAAAGTTTGATCTCAACTTTTTTTTATGTCGTGTGAGACTCTTGAGGAAAAGAGTTCCTCAATTTTTTAGTCCCCTCATGACTCTTACTTATCCTCAAGATTTCTATTTAGTGTTTGCTATCTTAGGATGTTACCAATTGTCATGTGTTGATTCGATCTAATGGGGCATTTCTAGAAAAGCACGCTGAACTGAAATTGAGAGTTTGAAGGAAAGAGGAAGATCGAATTTGGAGAATCACATTGTAGTTTTTGTATTCACCGGTTAACCAATTATGACTGTCTTTGTGATAATCATAATTGTGAATACAATATATATATATATATATATATATATATATATATATATATAGGGTACTGCATATATTAAACAATAATATATATATATATATATATATATTATTGTTTAAAAGAGATCAAGAGAGATATAAATGTGTCTTAACCAAAAAAAAGAGAGATATAAATGTGATCGATCGATCTAGGGTACTGCATACTAAATCTACTCGGAGTGAAATGCCCATTATGAGCTGTTATATATTCCTAACAGATGTATGGCAACGAGCTCTCAAAGTATGCTGGTCGCACGGATTATTCACCGGTATGAATGTTGAAGAGAGGAAAAGAGGATTCTGTTCGCCCACCATGTTAAGTGAGAGTCTATGATGGATTTTCTCGATGGGGATGAGTAGGGCCTATCCGCCCATGTTGGTTTTGGACCACCATGTGCGAGTGGGAGATGATGGATTCTTTAATTAGTGATGGGCCTAAGTTGGCCCGTCCGCCCATGCTGGGCCCAAAAGGCTCGGCCCACGGGAATAGGGCCCGTGGAGGGGGAATGTATAAAAGGGATGAGAGAGAGAGAGGACGCACCTTTTGGTGCATAACGTACGTCTTTTTCTCTCCAACGCTCTCTTCCTCCTAAAACAAACAGTAAGCACAAGGCCACTGTTTTCTCCCCTTCAAGCGTCATCGGATCGAACAAGGGATAAATTCTCTTCCTCTCTTCGGCATTGGTGTCTAATATGTGGCTAACAAGGTACGCTCGACTCCGTGGTGTGCTTTACGATCGATGATACATGTTTTCCCGGGGTTCGTCTTCCGCATTGATTTAGGGGTTTGATTTAGTGTCAAATCCGTTTTTCGGGGATCCGTTATTCCCAACACTAATGAAGACTGATCTTTGCAGGGTTCAGACTAGTTCTGTTGCAATGATAAGTATTCATCATCTCAAGTGTCTCCGAATAGATATACTAAATTTTAATGATGATATAATCACACGTGCTCTTTGGCCATTCTTTCGTGTGTGGGATTGAGGATATTGCTTCATTATTAACTCCAAGACTGTTTCAAGATGAAATTTTATTGAAATACGACTATTTTCACCTGCCATAACGTATGGTAGGACTGGCACTCTCGTCCACAAAGCATCTCTCTCTCTCTCTCTCTCTCTCTCTCTGGGAAAATGGGTGCAGATGATAACAACAATCTACATTAGGCAAAAATGCACGTCTCTTTCGTTTGTTTTCTAGTCCTTAATCATACTTCATTCAAAGCACACCCTGAATCACTACCCTTTTAGTTATTTCAATCACCAGAATGGAAAAAGCATATAGACTTTCTTGCTACCCACATTGGTTTTTGTTTAATTTTGATTCAAATTACAGCCTCCCTTCTTCACATGATTGGTAGTCTAGAAATTTCCGCTATACTTGGTGCAAAGTACAAGTTCATTTAAGTGCAATGAATCCTAAAATTTTCAAAAAATGTCATTAGGTCATAAAATTTGTCAAGAAAGTACAATTAAGTTCTAACACTTTTTAAAAATGTAATTAAGTCTTAAAATTTATCAAAATGGTCCAATCAAATCCTTACAATGATTGTATTTTTTAAAAGTTCTAGAATTTAAAAATACATTCTTGAAAATTTTAGAACTTAATTGCACTTTTAAAGTTTTAAGACTCAATTATACTTTTAAGATAAATTTTAGGACTAATTGCACTTTTTAAATATTTTAAGATTTAATTATATTTTTGTAATAAATTTTAAGACTTCCAGTAGTGCACTTTTTTTTTTTTTTTGTTCAAAACTCTCTCCATGTACATTTGTCGCACAAAAATGAAGGATAAAGTTGGACGTCACTTGCTTTCCTTACTTAATTGTGGTCGGTCAACAAGGGTTCGACTGTGAAAAAGCACTCCTATTCTCTGCTGTTTTTACCGCACAATAGCCCTTTTTCTTAAGAAGGAACCACACGAGAAAGGAAAGAATATATATAAAAAAAAAAAAAGGATAAAATATACAAAGAGTGCCAAAACTTGGCACATGTGGGCAATTTAGTACCAAAAATTCCAAAAGGTATACTTAAGCGTCACTTTTTTTTTTAAGTGGAACACTTCAATGTCAAGTTCGAGGAAAGTAAAACACGACATTTTTTTTAAATAATATATGTGGTCTACATGGCTTGCCATAAGCCAATTTAGCAATGATCTCGCAAAAAACGACGTCGTTTTGCATCAAAATTGAATTTAATATAAATATTAATTAAAAAAAAAAATTTTAATGAAAGGGAGATTCAGCAAGCTTTAGCGAGGGCTGTAGCCCTCACCAAACCTGTTCCCCTTCTTCTTCTTCTTCTTCATTTTAGTTTTTTTAATTCATTTTAATTAATATTTATATTAAAATTCAATTTTTGGATCATGTCAGCACCAAAATGATATCATTTTGCACTTATCATACTAGAATGCCACGTCGGCAATTTCTCAGACTCGCCATTGGCACTTGAGTGTTCCGTTTTTCTCCGATTTCGGTACTTAAGTGTATCTTTTGAAATTTTTGACACTAAAGTGTCCCCCGATACCAATTTTTGACACTCCATGTCCACATCTCATAAAAAAAAAAAAAAAAAAAGGGACGTCTCTATTTAGAGTTTCCTTTAGTGCATGCAAGAGTGAATAGAAGTTTGGAAAATCTCTAAGTTTTGTGCTAGGAGTTTTACATCCAATCGAGTTATTTATTTATAAATAAAATGGGTTTTGGTATAACATAAGTCTCTGAATGATTGTACTTATGTGATTCTTCTTCGATTATTAGTAAAAAAATTTATTGCTGGCTCTCACCATAGATATATATCGATTATTAGATCAAATCATATAAATATCTTAGGTTTTTTTTTTTTTTTTTTTTTACACAGTTCGTCATTTATTTCTTAGGTGATTTCCGTTGATTTAATTGTAAGCTCCATCATTTTCCGCATCTCAACTACTCCCAATCCACATCTAAAAGATCCATTCCCATTTAAATCTTGTGGTAAGATGTCGTGTATTCCTTTACGAAATTGTGAGATTATCTCGCGAGAAACTATGATGTGTTATAAGGATTGAGAAACACTGATAGTGTTTGACAGATTCAAGTATGGTTATAATTTCCATTGTATCTCTTGATATATAATGAGATCATCCGATGCTCTACCCGTATAGTAGTTTAAACTGATCGAACTACATAAATATAACGTCTAATTTATTTTCTTATTTTGTTTATTTTACAATTTGATTGCCTATTTTTTACAATATTTTAATCCTGTAGTAAATTCAGCTTAGTTATACATCAAGAAAGTTGTTTTTGGGTTGTCTTTTTGGTCGAAGAGGCAAATATATATAATTAAGGAAGAGTTACACCGTTTGCAAATAGATCCGTACAGATTATATCCAAAAGCGGAGGGGGGATAGACGAGGGCCAATTTAAAGGAAGACTTCTTGAAAGCTGGGCCTTGGCGGCCCAGTTGGCTGCCTCGTTCGCGTCTCTACTGCAGTGGACGAAACACAGATTGGTGAACCCTTGCAGGAGCGCCGCAGCCTCAGCAAGCAGAGAGCGAAGCTCCCATGGCGGAGGGCAAGATTTGTTGACCGCATCCACCAGCGTTTGACAATCCGATTCCACGGTAAGAGCGTGGTTTGTGTGTCCTTTCTGCATCAGATCTCGTAGTGTGAGGGTTAAAGCTTGGGCTTCTGTCTGTAGAGCGGTAGATGCAGCAACATGGCTTGAGAAACCGTCCACGATTCGGCCAGCGTGATCTCGAGTAATTGAAGCCACCGTTCCTTCCGATGATGCAGGGATAAAAGCTCCGTCTATGTTAACCTTCCGGTGCCGGGGAATCGGAGGGTGCCAAACACGATCGGAAGAGAAGGATCGAAGCCGAGATGCCGACTCGCTGCACACGACGGCGATCTGTCGGTGCATTAGCCAAAGCCGTTCGCACCACCTGTGTTGGATCAGGATGAGCTCTGCGAAATACAAAGCTGTTTCTGGCCTTCCAGATCGGCCACAGCGTATGCACAATAATGTCCAGATCAGGTAAGATATTGCTATTCATTATAATATCTGTTATCCAAGCATCCATACGTTGAGTATTATAAGCCGCCGGATTGATATTTAGCTGCGAATGCGACCAAACCTTTGCTGTCCATGGACATAATAAGAAGATGTGTTCTGAGATTACGGGTATGTGTGGTGCATAACTTGCATAGAGAGTCGAAATAACATGTCGACGGTAGAGATTCTCACATGTGGAAAGAGCATTGTGGCGGAGAGACCACAAAAAGACACGGAGTTTTGGAGATGTTTTGAGCTGCCGGATCTTACGCCAAAGGGTTGTAGGGCTTGGTAGGAAGATGATGCGTTGTTGCTGTCATTCATATTAGCTTTTGCTCTAAGGTAGTTATAACAACTCTTGACTGTATATTCGCCGTCTTGAGTGCCTTTCCATATGATCTTATCAGTTAGGCATTGGGGCCAAGTTGAATAGTTAGGATCTCGATCACTTTGTTTGGGCATCAAAAGATTGACGCAACAAGGGTTCATCCCAAATATACTGACTGGTAAGATAAAACCAGCAACTTGCTTCGGTTCACCTTGGGGCGCGGGGCCACCAATGGTTCCTCTTGAGAGCCACCTATCTTCGCGGATTGAAATATCTTGCCCATTACCAACAGCCCACCGAATGTTATCCCGAGTGAGTCTCGCAGCGGTAGACTCTGCCAGCCCCATGAAGGTCTAAAGCCTATATTAGCATGCAAGAAATCCGTAGAATGATAGTAAAGACCTTTAAGCAATTTAGTCCATAGGGAAGAGGGGTTATTCATTAGACGCCATGCCTGTTTGCCTAGTAAGGCTTTGTTAAAAATGGTAAGGTCACGAAAGCCCATCCCTCCAATATCCTTTCTCTCGAGTTAGAAAATCCCATCTTGTTTCCAATAGATACCGAGTCTTAGTACTCTATTCGCCACCAAAATCTGGCAATTTTCTGTTGAATAGACTTGCATAAAGAAAACAGGGATCTTGAAAATAGACATCACATATTGAGGGATAGCTTGAACAACGGTTTTTATTAAAAGTTCCTTACCTCCTTTTGAGATGAACTTCTCCTTCCAGCCTTCTAGTTTAGAATGCACACGAGCTAAGATCCGTGCAAACATATCCCTTTTGATCTTCCCATCGATGGTATACCAAGGTATCTACTACATTTAGTTAGAATAGGAACTCGGATTTCTTGGGCCAAATTCTCTTGTAATTGGATAGGACACGCCTTGCTGAAAAGGATACCGGATTTGTTTCGGTTAACAATCCGCCAGCAGCTAACGCTAAAGATTGATTTAGCAAATTCGCTAGATTCGACATTCCCGAAGTTTGCCATCCAGGAAGAAAACAGCATCATCAGCAAATAATAAGTGAGAGAGGGTTGGACACCACCTATTCAATGTGATACCTTTTATATTTCCCATGAGCTTCTTTGGATAAGGATAGAAAGCACATTTGCTACCGGGATAAATAGATATGGTGATAAAGGATCACTACTGACGGAGTCCTCTAGTAGGGTGAATATATGGAAGATTTTCACCATTAAATCGACACTAAGGGTAGAAGTTGTAATGCATTCCATAACCCTTTGGACCCATATTGAGCTGAAACCCAATTTAAGCATATAATCCCGAAGAAAATCCCATTCCACTCGGTCGTAGGCCTTCTGCATGTCTAACTTTAGGACGGCTTGAAAATGTTTCTTTCTTTTCCTAATCCTAAGTTGATGAAGGACCTCTTGCACGATCAAGATATTATCTTGAATCGACGACCACTAATAAAAGCAGATTGTTAAAATCAGCATTGGTAGCCACGGTTTGAGGCGGTTGGCCAAGATCTTTGAAATAATCTTATAGATATAATTGCAAAGACGGATTGGGCGTCCGATCTAATCTTTCCGGGTTGGGGACTTTGGGTATTAAAGTGATAGTTGTTTGATTGAGTGCAAGGTTGCAAGACACCGGTGCAGAAAAATGTTGTACCAAGCCAAAGAGATCTTCTTTCAAGATGTCCCAAGTAATGCTGGTAGAAAAGCCCATTCAGTCCATCGGCCCGGCGCTTTAGTTGCCCCCAACCGAAAGACAGCTTGTCTTAATTCTTCTTGAGTGACAGGCTCGTATGAGGTCGATATTCATATCTTCCGTGACCATCTGAGGGCACTGCTGCAATATAGGTTCATAATTACGATGTCCCATTGATGTATATAAAGATTGAAAATGATGAATGATCATATCCTTAAGTTGTTGTTGATCCCTCACCCAATGTTGATCTGTATCCTGAAGCATGCTGATCCGATTTCTTTGTCTTCGTTGGATAGTAGAGGCATAGAAGAATTTGGTGTTTTTATCACCCCACCTGAGCCAGTTAATACGGGAGCGCAAGGCCCAATACTGCTCTTCTTGTTGCCAGAGGTATTGAATTTCCATCTGCAGGCGAGTCATCTCTTCATTATCATGTTGGTTGTGGGGCGTATTCATTATGTCTTGGAGTTGTAGCGTCAAATCACTAAGTTTTTCTCTACCATTAGCGAATTTTCTTTGACTCCATACAGCAAGAGCACCTGAAACAGACTTAATCTTCGCTGAAATTGTAGAGTTGGACCGCAGATTGGATCGCCAGTTTGCAGTAACAATTTGATCACACTCATGATCTTGAATCCAGAAGGCTTCAAAGGTAAATCTTCTTCTCCTTTTTTTGTTTGTGGCTTCTGTGGAAAGGAGGAGTGGGCTGTGATCCGACGCGAGAGCAGGTAAGACGAACACCTCAGCTGATGGATAAGCTAAATGCCAGTCCATTGTGCAAAGAGCCCGATCCAGTTTTTCCTTAATTAACTCCTCTCCCTCTCGATTATTGACCCAGGTATATGCACAACCTTTACTTGCCACCTCCAGAAAAGAACAGGATTCAACAAAAGCACGAAAAGATCGCATCCGATAGGGATCAGCTTGTCGCTTACTGTTTTCTCCCGGTGGTAAAGGATTTCATTGAAATCTCCAACACACACCCGGGGGTAGAGTATTATAGTCACCGATATGGCGTAACTCATTCCATACATTTTGTCTTTGATTATAGACTGATGGGGCATGGACACGGTGAGTCGCATGACCAACATAGATTCCTTATCCGTACATAACATATCCAGGAAGTCTGAGGATTGGTGTACAAGTGACATAGACACACCTTCATTCCAAAACACAGCCAATCCACCTGCTGTCCCAACAGGTTCTTCAAGAAAACAGTGAGAGAAGTTGAGTCTCTTTTGGATTCTGATGAGAACAGAACTCTGGTTTTTTGTTTCCATCAAAAAAATTATTTGGGGCTTTTCTTGGGCCACTAGGACCCTTAAAGCTCGAACTGTCGGGGGATTGCCCAAACCCCGACAGTTCCAGCTCAATATCTTCATCTGTCATGGGGTGGCTGATTCGGGCTAGCCACCACAGCCCATCTGCTAGGTTCTTCAACGGTAAGAATTGGGGTGTCCATTAAATGTGAGTCATCAAAGTTCTCTCGGATTTGAGTGCAAACATCAGGGCTAAATAGTTTTTAGCCTTCTTAATAGGTCCAGATCGAAGCGAAAGACGAGAATGCTTCCCCTTCTTAGATTGTATATTGCTTGCCGTGATGCTGTCGGCTAGAAGTTTGTGGTGCACGCTTGATTCTTTGACACGATGGAACCATAGATTGCCATTTAATAGGAGTTGCAGCAATAATAGGAAGATCGGGCTCCATTACGCCATTGTCTCCGCTTACCCTTATCCTTTTGAACAGGAATAACGACCGAAGGGGATGGAGGAGTCTCTGGGACAGTCTCATCATCTGCAGTTGGAGAAGGATTCGTCTCATAATAGGTACGCCAGAAAGGGCTGTGGTCCCTAACCTCTGCTCGTAGCCATGAGCCATATAAGAAACTCTCATTCTTGTCCATATTACTTTCATCATAAGGAAACTCTGCACAATGCGTGGCATAATGGCCAAGCTTACCACATGAAAAGCAATAGTGCGAAAGTTTTTCATATTTGAAATCGAGCCGAAACTCTGTCCTTCAATTTTGATTAATATCCCCTTTGTCATGAGTGCACGTAGAAGGTTAAATTCAACCCTAACCCTTCCAAGTTTTTAGCATAGAGCCATCTTTACTTGCGATGCGCACATCCGTTACTCTCCCTATGTGAGCAGCAACCTTACGAAGCATATTGTCAGTACATCTTTCCAATGGCAAACCATAAATTTGGACCCACAGCTCGCAAGTATTGAAATTGTAGCAATGCAGAGGTGTATTGGCTTTCCAGGGTTTTAACATGACCAGATGGTTAGCAAAACGCCAAGGTCCATTTTCATACACCCTTTGTTTGACCTCCTCGATTGGAATTTAATGATATATAAACCGAGTCGCCCAGAAATATCAACAAGTTCCGTGCGCCATACCCTTTTCATAGTATTACAAAAGCCCGAAGTTAATCGTAGGATTATTTAAAAGTTTACCAACTAAAACTAACCGACATTCTTCAATTTTGTCAACAGGTGCTGCTTCGTCACAAATCTCCACTTTGCTTTTGCCGACCATAGCCGACCCATTCGATGACATAAAGCCCCCAGGCGAGCATCTTCATCAGTAGTCGTTGATTCCATAATTCGCTTAATACCAGAGAAATTCTGAAGAAACCCTTAGCGGGGGAGGCTGAGCACTGGAATTAAAGATGGACTCACCGAAACCTCTCTTCAGCCATCAGGGAAGGAAAAACAGACGGAAACAAGATGAAAGGGATGTCATCAAATGCCCGATCATGACATGCAAGCCGCTAGAAAAGATCGGGGAGGACGATGAAGATGGGGGTGAGGAGGAAAAGAGGTGAAGATGGGAAATTGGTTCGATTAAGAGGTTCAACAGGGTGAGCTTCGAGATGAGACTGGAAAATATGCAAAGAAACTACCAAGAATGGTAGAGAGACTCTACATTGCGTAGAGAGGGGAAAAGCAAGTAAATGGGATAATATTTAGTTGTTTTTGGGTTGTCAAGGAAAACAAAAGTAGGATGAAGTCGACCCAGGTTTATCAATTTGGGTTTGGTGTAGGAGTAAAAAGAGTGAAACCATTGGTTTGGCTTTGTTTTGAGTCCCCCATCCCCAATTCAATCATAACACTATTTAACAACCACATACATTTCAGCGTTTACATTGGTATGATCATTTATACGAAGAATATATATATTTTATGAAGAAAATGCTTTCCTTTTGGACAAAAGTATATTTTAGACAAAATGACAGATATTCTCTTGTTTTGACTTAAGAATATTACTTTATGTTGCCAATTCAACATTAAATTTACGACACGAATAATAAATAAGTGTAATTGGATGTAACTTGTGTGAGATTCTCTCTTTTAGTTCAAAAAAGAAGTGCATAGGATCACAGGATATTGGAGATATTGAACAGTTAAAAAGGAATGACACTCCAACAAGGTACACTCATAGCAAATAAGCACACTCATTACAAGAAGGAACGAAACAAAGGTGTAAACAAACTGAGATTCCTACTGACCATGAGATTCTCTATGGAATTTGCACATTGGAACCTTGTCCCTCATCGACTGGGCGACTTACCCTTATTATTTTTTGAACAATTAGTTTTGCTCTGGCGTGAGCCTCGACTATTTGGACCTGTTCACTTAAGCCCAATTGTTCCATCAATAACTAAACCAAGATGACAAGTTCTCCTCCCTTACTAAGTTGTTGAGCATGATCGTAAGGACGGCAATAAATCACAGCATACCCCAGCAACTCCATCCATACTTCACTCACTATCTCCCACCTGGTCTCCCCAAATTTGTCCAAATTTTTTGCGAGAATATACCCATCAAAAAGCGCAGATTTGCTTCTGTCTCCTTTCACATCAACTGGCTTCACATCGGTAGGAACCAAAAGGAGATTTTCACACACACTTTCTTTCCTATCCTTCGCTTTGCTCTTCTCAAAGGTACTTCCATTCGCTTTGCTCCCATCAGAGATTTTCATCCATGAACTTGTCCAACTCGGCACAAGTATCTCGAAACTTATTTGGCCAATCCTAGCCACTACAAAAATCATATTAGGTTGTTTGATCATAAGATGAAACATGTAATCTGACAAGATCTTACTATTTTCAAGGTGGCTATTTGTACTTGTATCGGTGTCAACATTGAAATAGAGTTCGGTGGTAATGTGCCATAGTAAAGGCTCTCACCATAATCAACATAATGGACGAATGAAAGCAAGTCTTTGCAATCTTACCTTGCTTTAGTATTCTCCAGAGCCCATCTACCTCAAGCAGCACACATTTTCTTCATGTTTTCTGAATCTTCTGCATCAGAGGACTTCCATTTCAGCTCATTAAAAATCAATTCACCTAATTTTTCACTGTATTGTTCTTCTCGTCCACACTTCAAGTCATCAAACAATTCCCGGAGGAAGATGAAATCAAGAAGTTTCACAATCCATTTTGGCCACCTAGGGATGAGATCAAGGAGTTTCTCAATCCATTTTCGCCACCTTCTCAGCCGAGAATCAATCAAATTGTACTAGAAGATATTTAGAGCATCTAGCATGGAGTATATGCAATGCAAACGATGAATCTTCATATTTGAGGAGGAACTCCATGAAGGTGCTTTTGATAGGCGAACATCTACGATGTTTCTCAGATCTCCCTAAAAGTGCAACTGTCCAGTTAGAGCAAATGAGCATACTAAGAGCTACAAATTCCAAGCCAACAGCTCCGAGGAGCAAGGTGTATGTAATCTTTATATCATATTCGTGAAACTCTACTTGTTCAGGATATAGAAAAGTGCAAAAGCAGTAATGACAAAACCAATTGAGAGAGCTCGGATAAGGCACCCTGTTAAACAGTAAACCCCGGCAGCCTTGGTATGAAGAATATCATAAAAGAAGTTGAGCTCAACCTTGATGACCCGGAAAGCATCCTTTTTCTTTTCTTTTTTTTAATACCCGACCCGGAAAGCATCCTTCGTGGTTCTACTTCTGAAAAATTTCAAGCTTTCGTCACGTTCACGGAACCTGAAGATGAGATCCACAAGGAGGCCTTCGAAGGTTGTGAAGTGAAAAAACGCGGCTTCTACCACTTGTCTGTCGTCCAAAATCTTTTCATCTGTCTTTCCACCATCTGTGGATTGAATATAGGGCTCCGGCATAACCTCTATTGAAGCGGGAATATTAACTTCCTTCTTGGAAGAGTATTCTTCCATGAGCTTAGCATAGTTCGGCCCAGCATCAGCAGGCTGAGCAAGGAGCGGAATTTACTAAAGCTTGCGAGATACAGAGCACATGTTCGCTCTATGTATTTGATGATTCCACCAATAAACAAGAGGATGGTTGGGACAGTAAGCTTGTTACTGGGCAGCGATTGATAAAATACATAGCCTGCAGCGCCTAGCTGGAATAAGAGATGAAGCAGGCGCCTCCGCCACGCCTCATTATCCTCTAGCGCGAAAGTAGTGATGGTGTCAGGTCCTCCGAGGTGTAGCAGAAGAAATGGAGCCCAAAACGCCAAAAGGTTACCATATGTATCAGCCTCGGATTCTGAAGTACCACTAGTGAATAGGGCTTTGGAAATGAGTCCAAAAGCATAGTCAGACCCAATCAACAACTAAGTAAGCTGACCAGGTGAGTATTATCCACCATTTTGACCCCCTCTTTCGAATGGGTGCGAAAAATATGAGAAAGACTTGCAGAGCTAAGCTCATAACGATCGTCCCTCTGAGATAGGAAGGAATTGTTTTAGTCGGCATGAGTATTCCACTACGGCAGCAATTATGGAATCGATATGCAAGCTGGAGAACGTAATAGCAGAGAAGGTGACTAGTGAGGACCGAGGGTTGATAAAACCTCGAATTTAATTTATGATCAGATAGGGAATGGACGTCTTGCTTCATGCAACCGAGTGTCAAGCAATGCGTAGTTATAAAGGAGTCAGAAGCGACAGGTCTTGAGATGAGGTCAGCACCGAGCAGAAAAAGAGTCGGCGAAAAACTCGTGGAATGTAAATCAGAAGTACGAAAACCAGAGCATTCTGGCTGTTGTTAATGATGTACATTGTATTCTCTATCACGCTTTAGCCTTTCTTCTTTCTCTTTAGTCTCTCTCTTATGTACCAGTTTGAAGTCGAGAGAGAGATCGAGAGAGAGAGAGAGAGAGAGTCTTCTTTTGTCATCCGGTGCTTCTTGCTCCCGAGCTTTAATACTGTTTATTTCCAATTTTAGCTTTAGCCTTATTCACATTTCTCTCTTTTTGTTTGTCTCGCAGATTCTTGTCTTCCTGATGAAGAAGAACATGAGCCAAGACTTACGACCAACAAGAGGCTTCACAACCACTTTTCAGACATCAGCGGCTTATTACCATAAAGCATCACACAGTAAACAGAGTGAACAGAGTTCAGAACATCATCCAAGCTCAATGTAGTAGCTTCATTCCTTTGCGAGAAATTTGCAAATTAATCCCATCAAAGAAAATCGGACTCTCAGTTCAGAACTCAGATGCGAGCTACCAGAATACCAAACCAAAACACAAATTCGATGCCACGCAAATCATGAAGAACACTGTTCGCGGGCAACGCCGAGCCTGGAATTAGGGACATCGAAGAGGAGGCGATGGTTCTGCTGCTGCATGCTGGCGATCACGTTGAGGACGGAGTTGACGTTGTTGGGGGCGGAGGCCATGGCGAGGCAGGTGGTGGTCCCAGCGGTGCTGTGGATGAGGAGGTTGTCCTGTGGGAGCGTCACGTTCATGCCGTCGAACATGAAGGTCATCGTCGGAGCAACGATGGGGACTGTGTAGCAGGTGTCGAAGCCTCCGAGCGAGGTCACCGTCGCGCTCCCACCAATTCGTTTCCGGAACGCATCTCGCACCGCCACATACGCCGGCTCCACCAGCCGAGTGTACACCGTGCCTGGACGTTGCACCCAGGCCCCAAAAAAAGGAAGGTTAAAAAGAAATACCAAATAAAGACACAAAAGAAAGACCAATCAGAACAATCTTTTTTCTTGATCAGTATATTGTAATGAATGAACTAATAAAGACAAAGCTACATTTTGCCTGCAATATAATTTGAAGCTAAATGTTTTTATGCTATAACTGAACATTATGGTGTTAATTGTCAATAAATGTCCGGCCCCCCCAAAAAAATTTTGATTGGCAATTTCTAATACAGGAATCCATTTTATTTTATTTTTGGTCAAAATGCAGGAATACATTGAGAGATAGCATTTTGGCTCATCTGAAAATAAAGGAAAAATTATTTTGAAAATTTAGTGACAAAAAAAAAAAAACTATTGAAAAGGAGAATCACTAGCTGGCTTGGCCTGGCCTTCTACCTGAATCAAAGATGGTTCCTGCCCCAGTGGTAGCATTGAAAGCCAGTGCACTTGGTGGAATATCCACAATTTTGCTCCCAACTCTTATGCCAATCAAGTTGACGTAGTAAAGTGAAGACCTCCTTGGGTTCTTGAGCAACGGCGTGTACTTTATTTTTTTGGGCTGGCCCACCGGGCCAAGCCGGAGCGACCCGGAGAAGTTGGTGGACCTGAAATTGGGCAAGCAATACGAGAACGTGGACTGGTATAGGCTCTGGGCCTGGGATAGGAGCGATAACGGGCCTCGGCTCAAGCCCAGGAGCCCCTGCGGCGGCAAAGAGGTCCCCGTGGTTGTTTGGATGCAACCGAAGGTGTAGCCGGGGATGGGATCGGTGGCTAGGGTGAATGTGTCCTGCGAGAGATTCGCTAGTAGGTTGGAGCCTCCATATGTCATGTTGAAGGTGCAAGTGTTCCCGCCACACTTGGGATTCGATACCTGAAATTTCTTGTACACCTTAATTAGCTCGTGAGAGTGCCATTTATGAAGCTGAATCACTTTTACCGATCGTTCTAGAATGGCAAACTTGCATGGTATTCTTCTGAAGTACATTTAAAGCGACTCGTCAAATGTCTTAAATGATGTTGGGAAACGACAATGTCAAAGGTTTTAGGTCGTTGGATAAATCAATGCGATCTTCATATTAGATTCTTACAAGCACTACTCCCATCGGTCACACACGTCAATGAAGAAGCTACTTATAAAATTTATTTTGAGAACTCAATAAATTGAATATTTTCATTCCAAGAAAAAGACAACCTAACTAGTGCTATCGTGTCGTAGTATTATTCATACAAGCAAGCTGAACAATTCAGACATGTCTATTTTAACTTGTATAACATCTCAAGACAAGAACAAGGGCATAAATAATCAAATGCATGTATACTACCTGCGTGCACTGAGAAGCTTGGCAATCAAGGGACTTGAAGCTAGTGGACTTGGCAGAATCAAACAGAACGCTTGAAGAGCAACCCACGCACCCGCTACAAGGGACCCAAGCAGCATCGTTGCTGGTGTCCACAGCCATGAACATGCTCTGAGAAGGAGTCCCAATCTGAACCTTCACAATATAAGTGGCACTCTGTAGGATCTGCCTCCCAGATGCAATGGGCACCACAGATTTCTTAGCCACTAGGCTTGAGGACAAGAACTGGAGCCTTGCTTCGTCCTTCTCTTGCAATTGGAGCACAGTGTCTTCCCAAGACATGGCCTCGGGTGGCCTCAGTGGAGAGCATGGGCTGTTCACGTGGAAGACCTGGAGGGTTGAGCCCTGGTTTGGGAGGTCACACCGGTTGGGGTTCAGGCCATGTGCTATGGAAAATGAGAGGAAGGCCAGTGAGAGCAAGAAAAGGGTTTGCTTCATGGTTAGTTTGTGTTGGGTTCAGTAGCGTTTGTGTTTCTAGGATATGGTTAGGCTTGGGAGAGACAGAGTGAGCGAGTGAGTTATATACAGCTGGGTTTGTGAGTGCTTGGAGTGACTGGCGAGGAATGGAAATGTAGACATGTGACTTGTCAGTGGGGTCTATTAATTGGTAATTTGATCACAGACTGCATTCCATTTGATTTTTTGCAGTGTGGACCTCTCCTTCCCTTGTCCATTCACTTGAAGGGACGACTTTTCTTCCGTGTCTTTCTCGTTGCTATATATTTATAAAAAGTTTTCTGACCTAAGCTAGTGCCTAAAACGCTACATCTCAAGCCTCATTTGGACCTCAAATTCTCTACGATGTAAAGTAATTAGAAAGTATTCCCACTCTCCAAGGAAAAAAAAAAAGATGTTGAGGAAATTATGGATGTGAGATGTGCAGGTATTGGTATATATAAATAAGAAATGTATAATGACAGCCCACTATCACTGCAAAACAAACGGACAGGTACAAGAGGCCCCCATAAGAAATGAACTGTACCAAGGATCCATAGCCAGCCCCTGCTTAAAGGTTGACTTAGGTTATGACTCATGAGAGACAGCGTGAGCATAAAATGCCCTATGTACATACATCAAATGCGGAGTTTAGTGTGCTCTACAAATTGCATAGTGCATGCTAATGAAGATTATCTTTCGAGGGTTCAAATGAGTCCTAATGTTGCGATGATAAACATTTCTCATCTCAAGTGCTTCAAATAGATATACCAAATTTTAATGATGATATATCACACGTTCTCTTTGGCCATTCTTTCATGTGTGGAATTGAGGATATTGCTTCTGTTATGACCTCCAAGGCTGTTTCAAGACTAAATTTTGTCGAAATAAGAGTATTTTTTCACCTGCCATAACGTATGGTAGGACTGGCACTCTCATCCACAAAGCATCTCTCTCTCTCTCTCTCTTTCTCTCTCTCTCTGGAAATGGGTGCAGATGACGACAACAATCCACAATAGGCAAAAATGCACGTCTCTTTCGTTTGTTTTCTAGTGCTTAATCATACTTCATTCAAAGCACACTCTAATGGAAAAAGCATGTAGACTTTCCTGCTAATCCCATCGGCTTTTGTTCAATTTCGATTCAAATTAACTCCCTCCTTCACATGATTCGTAGTCAAAGAAATTTCAGGCATACTTGGTGCTCAGCTGTCGTCGTACTGTGTTTACGTCAATGTCACATCCACACAATTTCTGTAGGATACTACACAAAATATTGAATTATAATAAACTCGAGAAAATTAACCAAAAAATTATAAATTTATTATAATTATGCCAATTTAATCATAAATATTTTTTTACCAAATAACCTAAAAATTTTATATTTATGCTAATTCAATCAAAGACTAATCTTTTTTTTGGTCGAAATTGTATCTATTTTCTTTTACTTAGATAAGTTCAAGCTAATACATTGGTAACATCAGCACTTAAATCTAGTAAGGCTATCGGGGGGGTGTAGGTTACCCAGTTTCTTGTTGCCATTGGGCTCTTGCAACCCAAATCCCTACACTACGCAACATTAATCTTAGTTGGTGATTGATAATTTGTCTTAAGACACTAAACATTAATGTAACAATTTTTGATATTATTGTAATATTTCTTTTCTTTTCTTTTTCCTTTTTTTTCCTTTTTTTTCCCTTCACTTCCTTCTTCTTCCAACTAGTCACTATCCAAAGGCAGGGCAGCAAGGTTGAGCCTTGCTAGTGGATGGGTGAGGCATAACTCGCTAAATCTAGTAAGGTTGAGCTTTGCCCATGGTCAACAAGGCTCAATCCTCGCCAACCCAACTAGTGGCCTTTGGTGAGGGCTTGAGCTTCCCCCAACAATGGCGATGCTTGCCTAAGGCTAACGAAGTATTATTTTAAAAAAAGTAAGAGAAAGAAATTTAAAAAAAAATTAACATATTATTAAAAGTATTTATGTCAACACTAGTAGTGCCACGCAAGATGCCTGATATTTATATTAGTGCCAACCAACCAAAATTAGCTAAACGGATTGAGCACAAATGCAAAAGATTTATAATTCATTTGGTCAAAAAAAGTTTTTGATTGAATTGACAATTATAATAGGTTTAAGATTTTTTTAGTAATTTTTCCTAGCAAACTCACGAATCATGGCCACCGCACTTCCTCTTCATGCATTCATTCATTACTCGTCAGAAATAATTAGGCAAACTCAACAAAAGATCAATGTAGTGAACAATCATACGTGCCTTTTCTGTGAAATTAACAGCAACGCACGACATACAGCTTGAGTTATGCAGTTTGTTTATCGAATAGGCATAAGGACTGTGACAGAAGATATACCCTATACATGAAATTCGTTGATCAACCAAGCTTATACTCGTTGGGGAAAAAAAGGGTCGTTTACGTTAAAAATCTTCCTTCTGCTTCAATAAAAAGAAGAAATGCAAAACTCTCCTGCAGAGAGCTTCCTTCCAAGCTTTTCTCCTTATCGTCCACACATAGGTAATTATGTACGTATCTATATGAGAGTGAGCTTTACTTCACTTCATTGCAGCGCCAGGGAATGAGTTCTTTTTCCTGGTTTGGCCGACAGTGAAAGCGTCCTCCACTCTCCTGGATAATGCGACATTGTACACATTGCACATATCTAACATCATAACATATACCAAGTTGGTGGCGTCACACGCCACTATGTAAGAAAAATAATTGTATTATTTGGTTCATGCCTTAGTGTTCCGCACCATCGGAGCAGATCATCTGCTGGAAAAGAGAAGAGATATCCAGAGAGACAAAATCCATAAAAGAGATAGAAAATCGTCTGCATTTCTATTTTGTTGCGTCCTTAAATGCGGTTTATTCTAATAGACTGAATCATGAAACCACAAAAATGAAATGCCCACGACATGAAAAGTCGGTGAATGGTCTGCTATGCCATTGTTCTTTCGGCACAACAAGATCAAACTCAAACTGATGCATCTCCCAACAATCTCTAAGTGACTTGTCACGGGCCGACAAGCCAACAATTTCTTGACCACTGAATAACCCTTGCAACACCTGGTGAGCCGAGAACATCAAACCAACATTCCTTCTAATAATTGCTCCTAAAAACAGTTTAGCAAATCACATCTCACCTCAAATCATACTACAAACAATTTAGCTTAGGCATCCAATCTCTTGAGTAAGACATACAGAACATTTAAGTACAACAATTGGTTTTGGCCAGCTATGTCCTCATCAAGAGAGCAACTCCTAACTATTTTTGTGCATAAGAGGCCAATCCCGCCTTTAAAATTCTCATGGGTATAACCATTCAATCTTAGAACTCTCAGCACAAACAGTGGAAATACCTTGATGTCCCTCCTAGGAACCAATTTTATTATCACTTCGGTATCACTCACTCTTCACCTTAATGTCACAATTCTCCATTCTTCGGCTCATAAGATTATGGGGGAGGACGGTCCACCAGCCTTCCCAAGCTTTATGGTGGGAGTGTACACTTTTGACTTGCTAAAGATGTCACTAAGGTAATCAGTACTCTATTTAATGCTACATTCTAGTGGCCCATCATACATGATTATCCACCTCTAGTGACTCATTTAAGATGTCCTAAATTGACCAATTTGCTTGCTCTTATCACCTGCCCCAACGCGGTGAAAGCGCGGATCACATAATTTAGATACCTTAAAGCCAAAGAATAAGTAGACAACAAACTATAACAAGACGATTGTTTCAGTGATTCTGTGTAGGGAGAAAACTTAGTTAAATGTTTCCCTTTTTAGTGGTTCTCATTGACCGAGACACTACCATCTAAAATCTACAATCATCTAATGAGCAGCAAATGAAAATGCGAGAAGGAAGAACCTTTTTGCCACTGGGCAGTGTGCCCACTACCCAATATCTCCTCCAAGTCAAACCTTCCAGATTTTGCTTAAAACCCTGTCTGGGGATTCAAGAAAACCTAACTCCCCTAACGTGCCATGGCCCACACCCACTCGAAGATTGGAGCCAGTTAAGCAGTGTACCAAGGCCCACAAGGTCCATTTCTTCGTGGGCCTACCACTTGAGTGGTCGGGCCCACACGGTTTGGCCTGGTTTCCACTGAATCACAGGATGCCATGTTGCGGTACATTTTTGCCCTCTGATATTTTATACATCTCTTCCTCTTGCCCTACACTCCACATCTTCGCTTCATTTTGAAGCAGCGCAAGTCACAATGATTGCACCGGGGAAATCTGTCACCCTCAAAGAGATTGCCTCCAAGCGTGTTGTCCCATGGCTGCTTCTAAAGCGCTAGATCTCAGTTTTCTTTCTCACGCCATCATTATCAAACCTCCTCCTTTGTTCGATTCGATTATGCGCATGTGAATGAGTGTCCATGTACACGCAAATGATCATTCCACGAAGATACATTATGTGTCGGTATTATAGATGGTACGGCATATGTAACTACAACTTCTTTGGATTCAAATTAGAGTAGCTAAGTCATCAAAACCATATTGAATATTAAACCATCATTGATCACTCTCAGTTCGACCCGAATTCAAAGCATAACACAAATTACTATCCTTTTAAGAAGAATATGTTACAGACAAAGCCATAGATACTTTCTTAGTTTGACTTCACGATGTTATTTTCCATTATCTATACAACTTTAAACTTGCGACACGAATGTTAAATCGATGCGATTGGATGTGATTCGCGTGAGCTTCTCTTGTTCGATTCAAAGAAGTGCATGGAACCTCAAGATATTAGAGAAACTGGGCTGATAGAGTTTTCAAGAAAGGACACTTAGTAATGTGTAGTCAAAGCAAATAAGCACACTCAGTACAAGAAAAAAACAAACAAAGTGACATTTGTACCATGATATTTTTCAATGGAATATACACGTAGAAGCCTCATCTTTTGCCAACTCGGAAACTATCAGTCTATTAATGCGCTAGCTCTAAACTGACCCCCTTCTATTTGGAAATGTTCGCTCAAGCCAAGATGTACCATCAATAACTAATAAACGAAGGTGACAAGTTCTCCTCCTTTACAAAGTTGTTGAGCATGCATATACAATCGGCAATGAATTGCAGCATACGCCAACAATTCCACCCACACTTCACTCAGAATCACCCATTTGGTCTCCTCAAATTTTCCCCACTCTTTTGCAAGAATACACGCATCAAATAGCACAAATTTGCTTTTGTCTCCTTTCACATTAGCAGGCTTCACTTCTGTAGGAACAGAAATGAGACTTTCATAGGCACATTCCTTTGTTATGCTCTTTTTGCTCTCATCAACTATATTTTCATTGAAGAACCTCGCTGTCTCGACACAAATGTCTCGAAACCTTATTTGACCAATCCCAATCACTGCAGATATCATGTCAAGTTGTTTGATCATAAGGTAAAGCATGTAATCTGACAAGACCTTACTGGTTTCATAGTGATGGTCTGTACTTTTATTGGTATTGTAACAGAGTTCAGTAGCAACGTGCCACAATAAAAGGCTCTTCCCATAATCAACATCACGGATGAATGGAAGCAAGATTTTGCAATCTCGCCCCGTTTTAGTATGCTCCAAAGCCCATTCACCTCGAGTAGCACATATCTCTTTGTTGCTTCCTGTAAATGACTTCCGTTTCAGCTCTTCAAAAATCAATTCACCTGACTTTTCACTGTATTGTTCTAATAGACTTCAAGTCATCAAAAAATTCCTGCAGATGGATGAGATCAAGGAGTTTTTCTATCCATTTTGGCCACTTTCTCAGCTGAGAATCTATCAAATTGTACTGAAAGACTGATTTAGACCACCTAGCATGTAGGATATGCAATGCAAATGATGAACTTTCAGATATAATACTGAGGAGGAACTTAATGAAGATGCTTCCTTTATACAAACTTCTACAATGTTTCTCAGATGTTTCTATTTTTGCAATCGTCCAGTCATAACAAATGAGCATACCAAGAGCTACAAATTCCAGGCCAACGGCTCCAAGGAGCAAGGTGTATGTAATTCGTGAAAACCATGCTTATTCAGGACATAGAAACATGCAAAAGCAGTAACAATGGAGCCAATTGACGTAGCTCGACAAAGGTACCCTATTGGACAATGAACCACAGCAGCCTTGGTATAAAGAACATCATAAAAGAAGTTGAGCTCAGCCTCAATGACCCTAAAAGCATCCTTTGCAGTCTTGCTGCTGAAAAAATGGCCGCTATCGTTTCGTTCATGGAAGCTGAAGATGAGATCCACAAGGATGCCTTCGAAGGTTGTGAAGCAAGAAAACGCCTCTTTTTTCACAGCTCTACCGTCCAAATTTTTTCCATCTTCAGCCCTAGCATGTGTTACTAAAATATAGGCCCTCCGGCACCACGCAAAATCTCTGGGTGACAACGTATTCTCGCATGAACTTGGCATAGTCCGGCCCAGCATCGGCAGTGGGAGCAAGGAGGCACGAAAGTCACTGAAGCTTGCAAGGTATAGAGCACGCATTCGCTCTATGTATTTAATGGTTCCACCAATGAACATGAGGATGGTCGGAACAATTAGCTTGCTACTGAAGAAGGATTCACATTTTACATCGCCTGCAGCACCTACCTGGAATAAGAGATTAAGCAAGTGCCTACGCCACAGCTCATTATCCTCGAGGGCAAAGGCGGTTATGGTGTCTGGTCCTCCTAGAGGTAGCAGAAGAAATGGAGCCCAAAATGCCAAAAGGTCACCATGGGCCTCATCCTCGGAGTCTGAAGCACCGCTACTGATTTGGGCTTGGACAATGAGTCCGAAGGCGTAGTCAACGACCAAGTCGGCAGCCAAGTAAGCTGACCAGATGAGCATCGTGATTCCAACTGCTCAAACACCTCTTGCGAAGGGGTGCAAATAACATGAGAAAGACTTGAAGAGATAGACTCGTAAGGATTGCCGCTCGGAGATTGAGTTTCATCCATATATTACTGGCTCCTGCAAGAATTTTCATCTTTCCCATCTTATCCTCACTCGCTCACCCGATCCTGGATGGAAATTTTTTAGTCAGCACTAGCATTATCACAGTGAGGCAACAGTTTATGGAATAGATAGGCAAAACAGTACCATTGGACGGCCCTTCTTCAGGCACCCAACCGTCCAGCATGGCATAGCTATAAATGAGTCAGAAGCGACAGGACTCGAGCTGAGGGCAGCATTGAGGGAGCAGAAGTGGAGTCCGCGTGAAATTCGTGGAATGGAGAGGCTCCCACAATCATTCGCCAAGTGTCAAACCCCTACTGTAAAAGGACAAAATTTGCTTCAGTAACTCTGTCGGGGGAGACAGATTCAGAAAATTGCTTTTCTTAGCAGAAAATGTGGATAACTACACTAATGGTGCCATAAATTGTGTACGGCGCTCACTTTGGTGCCAAAAGTTTCCGTCGGATCACTTAAGTGCCAAATCGGAGGAAAAACGCTCACTTTGGTGCCACCGGCGAAAGATTCCGGCCTCCGGCGAAAGATTCCGGCCAAAATGATTTTTTTTTATAAAAAAAAATCGATAAGCCTTTAAATGACGTCGTTTTCAGTCCTCCTTAAGAAAACGATATCGTTTTGCCGTCCTACGTGGATGGCTTTATGGAAACAACGTCGTTTAGCTTACATGGGGAAGAAATTAGGGTTTTGACGGGGTCGAAGCCATGGCCGTCGTCGGGGTTGGGGTCGGAGTCGGGGTCGAAGCTGTGGCCGCCGAGTGGCCATCATCGAGGTCGGGGTCGGGGTCGAAGCTACGGCCGTCGAGTGGCCATCGTCGGGATCGGGGTCGGGGTTTGAGCCGCAGCCGTCGAGTGGCCATCGTCGCGGTCGGGGTCGAGGTCGAGGTCGGAGCTACGGCTGCCGAGTGGCCATCGCCGGGGTCGGGGGTCGGGGTCGAGGTCGGAGCCGCTGCCGTTGAGTGGCCATCGTCGGGGTTGGGGTCGAGGTCGGGGTCGAAGCCGTGGCCGCCGAGCACAAGGACCGTCGAGGACGGCACGGCCGGAGATTAGGTTTTGAATTGGGGGAGACACCAAACGGCGTCGTTTTGGTATTTGGATGCTGACTCAACTCTCCGACGAGCCACGTTGGCATCAAAAATTAATAAAAAAAAGGCCACGTCGGATTTCCGGCCAATTTCGTCGGAGTTGGCACCAAAGTGAGCATTTTTCAAATTTTTTGGCACTTAAGTAATCCGACGGAAACTTTTGGCACCAAAGTGAGCGCCGTACACAACTTATGGCACCATTAGTATACTTATCCCCAGAAAATGCATGACAATGAGCGGTGATTCAACAACACGGGCTCTTTTTGGCAAAATCAGAGCTTGTCCTTTTGCAGTTTATCATGCCTCCAATATTTTTGGGCCTCTCTTCCTTTGCCCCAACCTACCACATCTTGGATTTGAATAGACGGTGGCAAAATGAATTGACAATCTATATTTTAATCCATATTCAATGATGCGAGTCCTAAGTGGATTGTCTTCAACTAGAGATAAGTCATAAATGAGTTGTCTAACAACTTTAGGGGCCTTAAATGGATTGAGAACTAACCTATATGAAAAATAGAAAAACTTTTTGACAGTAAATGATTCGTCCAGTGCATCAAGTGGAGTTGGAGATGTAAGGACAATTTTTTTAATTCTTCATCTTTTATAATTTCTGAAATTTTGTAAACAATTTTTATTTTAATTTATTTTTTTTCTTCTTTTCCTTTTCTTTTTTTTTTTTTTTGGCTATGGAATTTGGCAAGGTCACCAACCAATCCTTGCCGACATCACGCAAAGACCAAGATTGAGTTGAATATGAAAATATTTAGTAACATCAGTCAAATCGAATGAGTTATTAGATTTGTATTACATGGAAATAGATCAAAATAAATCAAATAAGTCAATATGGATCAAATCATTTTCGAACCAATCCACCCATTTGATGAATCTTGGTTTGAAGTAGTTTAAGTCACAACAACTGCACCGCCAATATCTATCACCCTTAAGAGACCATTCCAATGTGTTGTTCCATGGCTGCTTCGAAAGTGCTAGATCTCCATTTCTCTCTCGCGCAATCATTATCAAAATATCTTATGTTCGATTATGTGCATGTGAATAAGTGTCCATGTACACGCAAATGATCACTCTACAAAGATATATGCTGTCTGCGTGTGAGAGATAGATAGCAGGGCATCATCAAACGCAATCTCAAAACCATATTTTAGTACTTTCACGAACCTGTGATGCTTGCAGGAATGGAGAGATGGTCCTTGACCAATCTGAAGTTCGAAAACCAATTTTCATTAATACCTCATGCACCGCATGAATCGCCATGATTCAAATGTGTCATAAGGGGAACCCTTACAGTCGAAAAATCGACAGGTGAAACCGGTTGGACAGGGCAAAATTGACCAAATATTGTGCCATCAACTCATATAACCACCATGAAGTTAATCATCAGGCGCATGGGCGCATTTTGATATGATCAAGACATTGGAATAGAGACCTTCTTCTCAAATATATTTGGATAATTTGAAATGCAGAGTTCTCTTTCCCGTATTCATCAAGAGATCTTGTTGTGAGTCGAGCAATGTAAGGTTGTACACCGGGCCATCTAATGAAGCGGATTTCCTTCTACAGCGATTCTAGGCCCTTCCCTTTTACACCAAAGGAAAAGTGCCTGAAAGACGCAACTGTCAAAATTGCATTCCAATGCTATATGTAGAACTTTCTTTTTAGGTCAGACCTCTATCTGAAATTCTGAGCTAAGAATTTCTGCACTCTATTTCTGAAAATAACACAGCTAAGACTGAAACAACAATTTTATTTCAAATCATAGGTTGCATCAAGGTATCCTTAATCGCACACCTCGTTTCTACTCTGTATCCCAGTTAGGAATGTTTGCAGTAGCTTCATTTACCATCTTCACAAGAGTAACCTGCAAAAACACAAAAGCAAAGCACATGTGTAAGTTTAAATATTCAAAGAGTCAAGATTTTTGCTTCATTATAGCCGGCTATGTACTTCAGTGCAAGATGAAATGAGACAATTGAGAAGAACATTCCATATGCACATCTAGACTTGCATAAATATCCCTTAGCTTCTGCTCTTTTATTATGATAAAATGATGACTATGAATAATAGTTTTATGTGCAAGCATCTAAGCATAGAAAATTCTAATAGACCTTTCATCCTTGATGTATGCATATGCCATCTCTGTTGACTTGACTAAGTAAGATGAATGAAAAAATCCTTTGAGTTGTGCTAGTACAGGCTTAAGAGGTCACACCAGGTCTTTAGTTATAAATGTCAAGGAAAGAATTTATCTGAACCTTCAAGGTATTTTCCATGAGGGAGTTAAAAAGGAAGAAGTCGCATAGATCTGATGTTACATCCTGCTATTTTCCAGCATATTTTACGTCCTAGATTCATTTTCTTTAGTTCTCAAATAATAAACCACCCAGATCATCAGTGACTTCAACAATGAGAGCATCACAAAAGGATCAGCATGCATGTCTAGAAGCTCAGGTAACCATAAAATCCTTTTGTTAACAAGCAAACTCAAACTTAAGAAACCATACCTATTTTACATGTTATGATCTTGACAGGAGATTAAGATCCACATAATAAAACATATCTCACTTACTACACTTTCAGGAACCCCTGGAGGAGGCAAGGAAAGATTTCTAGGCGGAGGACCACGTAAGTATGATCTCTTGTCAAATCGCCACTCTCCAATTTTGCCATATGTTAGTTCACCCTGGAAATACGCAAATCACTGGTTGAGTTCCAAAACAAGAAATTTAACCAATTGATGTACAAAAAAAGGAGATTGGCAAATTAACTATGATCTATGACACAGAAAAATGTTCTGGGAGCAGCTTCGCATGATCTATAGCTTGGAAAAAATGTACTTTCACCTTTAAGTTGTAGTCACATCCGTAAGTATAGTGGATGATAAACTTCTTTGCAGTTTGAAGATCCCATGGAGGCTAAAAAATGAAAGAGAAGAGAATTTAAATGGTTATTCAAGCAGGTCCCCATTACATGTAAGTAGTGAATTGACTATTGAAAAGGAGATGAGCAGAATTTGTGATAACCCTATAAGTTACTGTCCAAACCTGTAGCATTAAGTCTTTCCTGAGGACATGCCTAACACCATGCAAAGCAGATGCCACAGCATAAGCATACCTGAGATTAACAAAAGACAAGAATAAACCATTGCCATTATTGTTACTTAAAGTAGGGAGAAAATAAAAATTACGCTCACACTTTCTCAAATGCTCACATTTCCAGTACCCATCCAAATGCTTTATCAGTTTCAGAATCATCCTTCATTCTTAGAGAAACGTTCATCCATGTAGGAGCAATCTTCTTTAGCAGATCCTAAACATAAAAAAAAATACAAACATAAAAAACTTCATTTCTTTCACATATGACCTATACCTATCAAGATTAGAAACACTAGTTTTTGCATGCAAACAAATATCAATTGGTGTTTCCATTAACTGAAGAAGGTAGAATAGAACGTTATGCAGGCACAGGTTTTGGCTTCTCTTTTTTAGTCAAAGATCACATTAATCAGAGAAAAAAATGATAAGATCATTATTATTCAGGTGGCATAGTTGCAAGAGCCATTACCTTCTTAATGATTACAGGTGAGTTCCCAATTGGGTCAACATTGGTCACAGGACCATTCTCCTGAGGAAAAAACTTCCGGATGATATTCTCATTCTCTGCAGGTTTTATGTAGAAAAAAGGGAAAGCAGCAGGATATCCTCCATCAGCCAAATTAGGTAGAGGATTTACAAATATATGATCAGGTTCCGCCATTAGAATATATCTGCAGCACAAAATTAAGGAACATGCTCAATCCTTTTAAGACGCTGCTAAATGCAATACTTCACAACACCAATCACCGAAAAAAATAAAAAATAAAAATAAAAACTCACTCTTCCTCAATTGTAGCCTTCTCCAACCACTGTACAAAGGCCCACGGTCTATTTAATACAATGTATCCCTGTGTATACCATTTGAGACCCATTTAAGATGTGAACTCAAAGAATGACTGGAAACTCAAAAACAGACTACTCTAAAATGTAAGGTCAGAAAATGTCCAAAAAGAAAAGAAAAGCATTTGAGCATCAAGACTTGGAAGGCTAAAGCTATCAACTTAGTATACTTCCAAGTACAATTGCAGTTCGGGTAGACTAGGATCTGGAATCAAGAGTACAGGAAATTGCAGGTCTTAAAGGTTATTTTTCAACTTCTAACATTGGAACTTGGCAGTTGATTTAAAAAGTTGAAGTTCCAGGCTGTTGTTTTCCCATTGTGAAAGAGGACATTGCATTTATTATCTCCTGGCTCATGAAGAATTCAGACTTACAAGTAAACTGAGCATATCTAAATATACTTCATAAAACCAAAATAATGGACTTTCTCAGACCTTCAGTAGTAAGTCACTTATCAGACAAAAACTTGCCTAAACTTGTGATATCAAGAAAAAATAACGGCAAAGCTTCTGCAACCAATCCCCCAAATGTGTTGTTTTCCCAAATTAATTTCATTCCTCAATCCCCACTACAGCAAGTGAGAACCTTATGATAAATCCAAAATTAAATAACAGAAATAGCATATCATTGGCCATGCAATCTGAAGAGCACAGCAAAGCTTACTCTATCCAAGCCCGCAGGTAGAGGATCCACAACAATAGTAGGAATCTCATCCATCAAGTTGTCACGATTTCCCGAATGCAAAATCCGAGTGAATCCCCCCATCTCGGAGCCAGGCAGGTCCTTCTTCTTCTTATACCAGTAGTACATAATGCGACTCTGCCATTTGCTATATGGAGCATCTGTAGCTGTCAGAGCAACGTGAAAAGGTGATCCTGAGGTTTTCTGCTTCTGCATATCGTCAGGCATCTCAAGAATGGGATCGGATAAGAGTTTCCTGTTTGAATCATCCACTGCCGATCTCATGATTGCTATATTGTGCCATATTATAGTTTGAAGATTGTATGTAGCAAAGAAAAACCCAAGAGACAACAGAACCAGCAGTGGCACTGAAGCACTTCCAGTGTTCCTTCTCCCAGTCATTGTCGTTCACCATACAATCAACTGAATAGTTCCCTTTGGTTACAAAAGTCTCTTATTCTTGATGTCATATCATCTTGATCATCACGAGCCAGTCAAGCCCTTGTCCAGTTCACCTCCATGATGTGATAGGGAAGGTTTCTCAAACCTGATAGTCTGCTCTATGTCATCATGCTAGCAACCTGATAGACGCCGAACATAAAATCAGCAAAATTCAACACGGGATCTAACAACCACCAGACCTCATACAAATTTATAAGGTATTATAGAAGCAATAGTATGTTTCCTGATTTCAAATGATATAAAAAGACGAACCTTTCAAATAGGTGCCAGTGAGGGGAGTCTATATATCTTATGACCAGGTATTGCCCCCACAAATCGAGACCCTTAAGACTGTCTCATTGGACTGGTCCAGAGTACAAGCAACCGATATTCCCAGAAAATAAGCAGTTGAAATCTGAGATCCATGAAAGAAGATCAGACGAAACAATCGCCAGCTCCAAGAAACAATGCTCCAAAATTAAGACAAATCAGTAATGGAAAGGCAATTGAATTGGCGAAACATGAGTAACAGGAAACGGACATAAGAAGATGTCTGCATTTCCAATATGAGCAAAACCATCGATGTTAGGGGAGAAATGCGAACCAAAATGGCCGAAAGATCACAACTTGTAACACAGGATCACCACATAAGCAATTTCCCCAGCTAAATATCCCCATTACCGGTGGAGGGTCGAACCAAATCCCACAACCTCGCGAGCAAATCAATTAATGGCAAAATGGGAACGAACCCAAGAAGCAAAATACCGAAATTCATTCCGCAACAGCAAGAACAACAGCAGGGGACAACCAGACGTCAAGCAACGGAAGGAATGCAACAGAGCACACGAGCCACGGGTCGAAAGAAAAAGGACGACGACCATCAATGCGCCACTCGAGGATCCAAGACTTAGGTGGCCCGACGCGAAAGAGATTACCTTTTACTCTCACCCGCGTCGAGAGAACCGGAGAAGAGCGTCGATGGAGAGAGGCAGAGCACGCACAGGAAAGTAGAAACGTAACAGGAATCTGTAGAAACGTAGGAGGGGGAACCTATTAAATCGTTCCTCTTTTTGTCTTTTTTCTTCTTCTTTTTTTGGCCTTTTTCTATACATTATCAATGACATGATTGAAAATGGTGGATCACTGGAAAGTCAGTTAATTGGGCTTTCCTAACATGGATTAACATTCGAGATTACAGAATCCAATATTCATTTAATACCAACTCAGTTCTCGTATATAATTCGAAGGAAAGAGCTCTTATAATTATTTACTTTAAACAAACGTACCCAAAAAATGAATGATTTTAAAACTATATTTTGTAAAGTAATCAATTGAAATAATTGGCAAATGTAAAAAAATTTCATCATCAATAATAATTTATGTCGAATCTTCGTGAGCAATAAGAATATTTTTTGTTTATTTAACTTTGTAAGCGATACAAATGATTAAATTTTATAAATGTTTTTTTCATATTATTTGTTTTTCACAGAACAAATATCAAAAACCTTGTTCGAATTTCTTTTATTGAGATATGTGGAATTTGCTAAAGCCAGTAAAACTGAAACAACAATGAAGTTGACGATGGTGATGGTTGGCCTAATGACGTAAGAGTTTACCTCGAGCTTAACTTGAACACCTTGGTTAACTTGTAGTGACTTTTGATACTCAAGAAACTTGATTATTTTGCAACATAGATTTGATGTGTCGATACACGTAAGACAATTTCAGATATATTCTTAATTGTACAAACAATGATAGACCCGTTCAAAATGAGTAATAATTATGGTTCAAAATGAACATGCCGACGTCGATATAAAACTCATGCGATAACGCCCCATAAAAGGTCATTGACCCGGGCCGGTGACGACACCGATCGCCCTTAGGAAAACAAAAGTGATGGTTTTGACAATCTGTCCTTCAAAAAACACCACCAATGAATTCTGGGAGTTTCATATATTCCAGCGTTTTCCTCCTCTCTCTCTTCGTTTTTTTTTCTAATAAAAAAATACGGCACCGACAGCTCCCAAACCGTTGGCACTGTCTCTACCTCTCTACACGGCCACATTGAGCGGCGCTACCCTGCTCGCGACCTCACCAGATCCCCTGGTCAGCGCTCCTCCCAGTCCTCATCATCAACGGCTCTCGTCCGTTCGTGCTCTCCGGGCTCCCGACTCCCACCTACTCTCCGACTTGATAGGACAATAATTAAAATATCGCCGTCAACCTGCTCAGCTACTTCATCTTCTTCTTCTTCTTCTTCTTCTTCTTCTTCCTCCTTCGCCGCCACTGCTCCTTCACTGAGCAACAATTCCTAGACATAGAGAGAGAGAGAGAGATGGAATCTGCAGTGGTCGCCAGCCCGGCAGTGATCAAGGTCGCGGCGATCTGCGGCTCGCTCCGCAAAGCTTCGTTCAACCGAGGCCTCCTGCGTTCCGGTAATGTCGTCTCGTTCTTGATTCTCCCAACACCCCGTGCTCTAAGTCCTGTACCTCTTTATCGGAATGCGTTAGCATTCTCTCTTCCCTGTTGATGGCGACAGCGGTCGAGATCTCCGAGCGGTCGGCGAACGGGATGCAGGTGGAGCTCATCGACGTGTCGCCGCTCCCCATGATAAACACGGACCTCGAGGTCGACGGCAGGTTCCCGCCGGCGGTCGAGGCTTTTCGCCGGAAGGTCCTGGAAGCCGACAGCATCCTCTTCGCTTCCCCCGAGTACAACTACTCCGTCGCTCGTAACCACCTTGTCTCTCTGCTTCCTTCTTTTTACGTACTCGTTCGTGGATGTGCTATGCAGATGTCGTTGCTTTTACGGCTGTCGATCTCGTGGAAGAAGGATCGACTGCTGTTTCGCTAGTTTTTCGTGGTCGTGGGAGTGATCGGATTCGATTAGTTACCAGAAATGATGTTTGCTTTCCCTCCGCATACGCGTCTTGTTAGATCAGATCAGATTAGATTAGATGCAGTCGGCTGCTAAACTGTCGGATCGGAAGATGGTTTCTTCTAGCGTGTCTGCAATAGAACGAGTCTATCCAGTGATTTCTCTTTTTCACGGCTGCTGCATCTGCCTCAATTATCTTGCTCTGCTTTTATCTTGTTTGTCATGAGGTTTTTCTCTCTTCCTTAACTTTTGCAATCGAGTTTCTGGATATTGAGTTCAAACCGAACTAGATCAGATTTTACTTCCAGTTGGTCTCTTTCTTTTTCACTGTTAAATGTATTGGGTGATTTTGGTCTATGAATGAACATGCTTTTCAAGAATTGTAGGTGGGTTTGCTTTGTTTCCTGAGTTCTCTGACTCCCATTAGACCAAAGCAAAGCTGTTCATGTTATGTGTTGTTCGTGCTTGTTGCCTGTGAGGTGAGGAGGCCTCACTGTTGGAGTAATGTAATGAGGGCAAAACTGTTGGAACTACCATAATGAACCTATTCTTCGTTGATCGAAGTCTGAAGCTGTCAATAACTTGCTTGAGAGATTGTCAAGAGAGTGTTTTCTGTGGTATCTTACATACATGTGTACGTTAGATGCTTGTGCTGTTTATTATGTGTGGCGCTAACTCAAACAGTTTACTTAGGTTGTCAGCCTTGTTTATAATGTCACTGCACATTTGACTGGTTAGAGGAAGGTGTATTAGTATACTAATCGGATTGTCAGTCCGTGCATTGAGTCTTGCTTGACAACCATCTGTTGCGTGGAAAATCTCTCACAGTGGACCCCTCATTCACTTTCTTTACGATGAGACTGATCCCTTTCCTAAACTAGAAGAAAGTAGCTAGGCTTTCCTAGACCTGCCTCTCTCACTGCAATCAGAGTTCATATTGGATAATCTGATTCTAACTGCCTTATCAGAGAGCATACTTCTAGTCTATGGCCTTAGTCAGGTCCAAGACCCCAGGTCGAGCCCCACCCAAGACTTTTTGGATCTTCCCTTTCATAAGTGTTGACCTAAGCCCTTGTGCTGGGGCTCGGCTCCCGAACCATACGTGAGCTGCCTCGTACGGCTCTTCCTAAGAACTTGAAGGCCCCACTCTCTAAATAGAAATTCATAAATAAATATTTCATTACAAGACAAAAAAGACTTTTTCAAAAAGCCTTCACCCTCCTATTCAAGGGGGCTATTATAGAAGGAGCTTCATTCCTTGACTTCTTTGCTCAGTCAAGCTTCCTTGTTCCTTAGTGTAGTCTCGATCCATAGTTTCAGACTCCATTCCTTATAGCCTAGTCTATATCAGAATGCTACTTCACTAACGCTTCAGATGTCATGAGTTAATTGTCTCCTCATGTGGAAGCTTTGGTGCTGATAATACATATGGGGTGAGGTAACCATCTGCACTGTTATGGTTCTCGGAAATGTCAGTAATCTTCGTGTGGAAGAAAGTATGAAGTATCATCCTTCTCTCGGATACTATCGGATCTCAAGTTCATTGAATCTGGATACACTGAAGAGTAATATATGCTCCTACTTTGAATTCATGAGTCTGTCAGTGATCTTGTCCAAAATCAGTGGTAGACTACATTGCCGAAATCATCTGATTTCGCTAAAGCACAGTAAATCTGAAAGAAGTCTCAATTTCCCATTAAAAAAACAACGCCATACTATTCTCCCAATGCTTGTTGGGTGCGCTTGTGCCACTTCAACACGTGGGTTCCAGGTTGCAAGTTACTGGAATTCACGCTCTAATCATGGAGTTTAATGAGACGATGATTGTTTCTGATATTATTCCAGCTATAAAAGTTGAGGAAATGAGGAGTTTCTGATTTCTAGCAACGAACCCACCTCAGGTGAGTAAATCTGGGACCGTGAATACTCTAATGATCTTATAGATCAAGTAGGACCCAAGTAGAAGCCAGAGTGGATAGCCCAAACATGGGGTTTCAATACTTAATGTTGTTGGGAGTTTGAACCTTTATCGTTTGCGTAAACCTCACACATATGTCCGTTTCTTTACTACTAAGATAACTCCTCGATGTTGGAAAATAAGTTTAACGTAGCCTTTTATTGTGCTCTGGTTCATTTCCTGCTCAGGAGGAAAATGAGTATGCAACATTCGTGTCAGCTTGAATTGTCACTAGCATTCACACTATGGTAAAGGGTAAGGAAGTCATGCATTTCTGCAGTCTTCATTTCTTAATCATTTTCTTCTTTTGTCGTACCAGCACCTCTAAAGAATGCAATCGACTGGGGATCTAGGCCGCCGAATGTATGGGCCGGTAAGGCAGCTGCCATTGTGAGCGCGGGAGGAGGCTTTGGTGGGGGACGAGCGCAGTATCATCTCCGTCAAATCGGAGTCTTTGTCGACCTTCATTTCATCAACAAGCCCGAATTCGTCGTGAACGCATTTCAGCCCCCTACGAAATTCGACGGGGAGGGGAACCTGGTCGATCCAGAGACGAAGGAGAGACTCAAGCAGGTTCTTCAAGCACTGCACAGGCTTACGTTGCAACTACAGGACCGGTGACATTCTCTGCAACTCAGGTGTCTATTCTATTCAGTAGTGCTGAGGACATGAAATCGATGTCTCGACAATGAACACCAATTCCGTAATTGACGTTATAAGCGAATTTGCACGGGCTGTATTAGTAAGGAAAAATTCCTCCAGGACAGCACGATGGAGCGGATTCCAATGTATGTGGGCTTCTGGTTTGCGGGCTAAAGTTTGCAAGGATTGACATCTCCAGTAGCGTTAAAGGTGAGGGTTTCTCTTCGAGTCGAATTTGGGGCGATTTTAGTTTATTAAAATTGAGTACGAACAAGGTCGAATGACCCAGGAAAAAGAAGAATACAGAGTACAAGTAAACAAGTTTACCTATTGGTAGAAAATTAGGTGATTGATTTTCCGAGACCAGACTTGCGACCCAAAATTTAATTGTGAGGGACATGAGAAGGCCAATTTGACTCTGACAGCCAGCCAAGTGCCGTCGATGTAGGGGACAGCCCCTTAACATAGTACCCATCAAAACAGATAGGGGACATGAATTCTGTCCCCTGCGCCCTTCACACGCCCCTATGGATGTCCCTTGACACCTGAACCTACCGCCCCTATCTCTCTCTCTCTCTCTCTCTCTCTCTTCTTTATGCGACATGATGCAACTGCACCTTGTTTGACCGCACGAGGCCAATGGGGTCCTCTTGAAATTTCCGAGGATGAACCGATCCACCACCAGCAATGAGTTTTTCTTCTGTCTTCTTTTGCAGTGAGTTCTCTGATGAACATTACGTGAATAACTTCACTATAGCTAATCAGGAAGTCGGAAGAGTTTCACTTATAACATCGCATAAAAAAACGCAGAAATCTAGTGATTAATGTGCATTATGCACATAAATCATTAAGGCTAGATAAACATTGTGAGATTATGATTCATATTATGAAATTATAATCTAATTTCACCCATGGTAATGAATATATCAAAAGCCTTGTAGTATTCTTTTATGAAAGGATATTAACCTATGTATAATATAACTCACAATACAATTAAGGATTAATACTATCAAGAATTTCAAACTTGTACCTTTATGATATATTTGCTTTAAATTAATTTTTAACAAAAAATCCTAAATTGATACATTTGTGATAGATTTATCCAAACTAATTTTTTCATCATAAAACCCTAAATTATACATTATAATAAATTTACTCTCCGTTTTTCTATTAAATTATATTAATATCATGAAAAATCACAAATTAGTACATATGTAATAAATGTATGATAAAATCCAAAAATAGTATCATATCATTCAACTCAATAATTTGACAATAAAATTTAATAAAAATTAGTGAATGGTAAATTTCTTACAAATATACCGATTTGAGATTTTTTGTTATACTAACCTTACAAACTATCGCACTAATTATATATGAAATGAGTTTTTTTTTTAATCAAACTTATGGAACAAGTTTAATTATGCTTTCCCATCGCCCCACCCAACTATATGCATTTAAGTGGTGACGTATCCTTGAAGCAAGCAAGATTCTGTTTTTGTGTTTACTATATTTTGGTGTGATTACAACCAATAATAAGAGTGGGGTCCACTTGGGAATAGGGCTGAGTTTGACTTGTCAGAAAGATGCAGGCCCCGCACGACGTCCTAGGACGCGGTGTCCGAGTTCTAGTTAGCTGAGACAGACGCCTAGGAAAAAGCACCGCCATTGTTAATTAGCACGAAGAAGCTGTAAATGTCTGTCTGCCCCGTGGTCAGTAAAGCGTCCTTCTGTTGGCTGCTTCTTCTCTGCATCTGTCCCTCTAAAGTGTTGAGGCAATGGACCTTCCGCTCTCCCCAAATCAAGAAAGTCATGCCAATGCCAATGCCAATGCCAATGACAATGCCAATCTCTCTCTCTTCATGCACATAGGAGCCTAGGTTCTGGACAAATCAGCGAAGTGACAGGAATTATTGTCTTTTTTATTCTGCTAAAGGAGAATAATGGTCATGAAGAGGACAAGGACTGTGTATATTATGAGGGACATACTAAGGGAGCTAGTGCCTTTTCTGGGAAGATGTGGCAAAATGTGAAGGGCCCTGCGAAGAAAAGATTTACTATATGGGGGAAATCATAGGATAAATTAGAGAATTAAAGTGAAAATGCCAAGTGCGGTCACTGCTCTCTGATCTGACACATCCAAAAAAGGCAAATAGGATAACCACCAGCGATGACATGTCCCTGTGTTTCTCCAAATGTTTGGCCTGACAGTAGTTTCAGGAGTCAAATTCGGGATGCAAAGACCAATGCTTTGAATCTTTGGTCCAAACCCATCAGAAAAAGAAAAGTTGGAACTAGGGGGAGGAAAAAATAAGAGAGAGAAAAAGAGAGCAGAGGGAAATAGGGAAAAAAAAATACACCCAGAAACAAAGAAAAGATCGCCATTGGTACCAACCCCAACTTTTGCTTTCTCCATTATGAATCCAACACTCCCATTCTTTTCCCTTCCAAATCTCAGGCAACCCATTTCGCAGCACAAATAGAGCTGACGCCAATGCAATGCAAATTCAGACTCGACGACATATAAAAAGAGTCATCTTTTCGTGTTCCGGCATATGTCTTGTCTATCTCTCTCCTCTGTTTCAAGAATGTCTTGTCGTGATTGGAAAGTCTTCATTGGGGAAAGCATATAGTTAGAGAGAGAATGCGTACGTGGGTGTGTGGGAGAGAGAGAGACATTGATATGGGTATGGGGAAGGAGAAGAGGAGAATGTGAACGCCAACATTCGTTAGGGGGCAGAGAGAAATGAGCAAAAAGCACGGCCGAATTTTGAAGGCCTGGGAAAAAACAGTGAGGAAATCACAAGCTGCTGCAAAGAAAAGGGTGAACAGCATTTTCGCCGCTATGTCGGTTGCCCACGTTGACGACGAGGACAATGCGGGCCAGAGCGATGTCTACCATGCCGAGAGGGTCCTCTCAAATGGGGACTTTTACACCGGCCAGTGGGCGGACAACCTCCCCCACGGTCACGGGAAGTATCTGTGGACTGATGGGTGTATGTATGTTGGCGAATGGTTCAGGGGCAAGACAATGGGAAAGGGGAAGTTTTGTTGGCCAAGTGGTGCCACATATGAGGGTGAATTCAAGAGTAGCTATATGGATGGTAAGGGGACTTACACAGGCCCTTCGGGGGATACATACAGAGGTTCCTGGATAATGAACTTGAAACATGGGCAAGGGACTAAGAGTTATGTTAATGGTGATTACTATGAAGGAGAGTGGCGGCGCGGGATGCAGGATGGCCACGGGCGGTACCAATGGCATAGTGGGAACAATTACATAGGACAATGGAAAAATGGGACCATCAACGGGAATGGTACAATGATATGGAGTAATGGAAATCGGTATGATGGATTCTGGGAAGATGGTTTGCCTAAAGGGAATGGGACTTTTAGATGGGCCGATGGTAGTTTTTATGTCGGCATTTGGAGTAGAGACCCGAAGGAGCAGAGCGGCACATACTATCCATCAGGGTCGACTGGAGGCAACATTGACTGGAATCCTCAAGAGGTGTTTTCAGTGGATTTGCAGGATTGCAAGATTTGTCCCGGCGAAAAAGTTTCAATTTTGCCATCACAGAAGTTGCTGAATTGGCCGGGGATTGAGGGGGAGTTCTTGGAAAAGCAGCAAAGTTGGAGACCTCAAAAGGAAAGTGAGGGGGGTGGGAAACGGAGGATGTCGGTGGATGGAAGGGTGTCTCATTACAGTTGGGGATCAGAAGGCAGTGATGGAAATCATCTCAGGGATGAACATGAAGAGCTGGGGAATATTCAACCTCAAGATTCAAGCATGGGAGACACACTGACTAAACAACAGATGATGAGGATAAAACCGCCAAAGAAACAGGGAGAGACTATATCTAAAGGACATAGGAACTATGAGCTAATGCTCAACCTGCAGCTAGGAATCAGGTACTGGGTTTCTATTATAGGTAGTTTAACTTCTGTCTCCTTTTTTTCTTGAATTGGATGATAGAAGTCTAGCTTTGCTGATTGAAACTTGTTTATGATTATCCACAAGTTTCACGTATTAATAGGTTTTAAATTTGTCGGTTCCTTTTTTCTAGATATAGCTGATTAGATATTTGTCTCCTCAGTTAATTGAATATATAGTTTCACTTCTAGTATCCCCACATGTTATGGTATTCGATGGAAGGGATAGTGAACAAGTGGAAGTAACAATCTATTGCCTCTCAATCCACTAATGTCTACGGGGAACAATTCCAGGAAATAAAATTTGTGCATATGTCATCATGATCGGCACGTCATTGGATGTCTTTCTTGCATGTAATCGGTAATTCAATGTCACCCCACAGGCATTCCGTTGGAAGGCCTGCTCCAGCTACATCCCTGGATCTGAAAGCTTCAGCTTTCGATCCCAAGGAAAAAGTGTGGACTAGATTTCCTCCCGAAGGATCCAAGCATACTCCACCCCACCAGTCATGTGAATTCAGGTGGAAGGATTATTGCCCAGTGGTTTTCAGGTAATCTTGAATCATTTTTTTTTTTTCACTAATGATAATCTTCTTTCAGCTGCACCATCCAGTTACTGTTTATGGATACATCTACAATCTAGTAGTGTTTGTTGCAGAACTAATAATATTGTTCTCATTAGCATAAGCTTAAGCTGACATCTCCCAAAGTAGTCCTTTATTGAACTTTTTCTGAATCTCTGTCTCATGGAGTCACTCAAGGTTACTCAAGTTTCAAAGCACCCAATTTCATTAACCCAGACTTCAGAGTGACAATATATATTTTTTGTCAATCTGCAGGACTCTCCGAAAATTATTTAGAATTGATGCAGCGGATTATATGATATCAATCTGTGGGAATGATGCCTTGCGAGAGCTTTCTTCCCCTGGGAAAAGTGGAAGTTTCTTCTACTTGACACATGATGACCGGTACATGATAAAGACCATGAAAAAAGCAGAAGTAAAGGTGTGTTCCCCTCGTTGCTTTCATAATACGAGTGAGAAGTTCCATTTGTCAGTGCATTCTCACTAAAGAATTTACTGCAACAGAAACCAGTCTTCCTATTGTAAGGTTCATGTTTATATCTAAGTTTACAACTTATCTCCAAATGTTTAATTATTTTCACTAATATCATATTGCGATATAGAGTAATTAGTTTGATATAGGCACGTTGCTAGGTTCAACCATTTATGTAAAACTTTCTCGAGATTTTTGGTGGAAGTTATTTGCTCTAAGCTGCGAAATTTTAGTAAGCAATTCTTGAAATTATAGTTTTTTTTCTGCTTTGTTCACAATGCCATGTGTTCTTCTTCTTTTTTTAATCACAGGTGCTTTTGAGGATGCTGCCATCTTATTACAGTCATGTCCGAACCTACGAAAACACTCTTGTTACAAAATACTTTGGTCTACATTGCGTTAAATTGACTGGGACTGCACAAAAGAAGGTAATGTTTAAGATACGCTGGAATCAGAGTTACATCTCCCTTGGTGAACTTCACAGGACATAAAACTATAGTCATACTCATTTGCAATCAGTGACGCAGGTACGATTTGTCATAATGGGAAACCTATTCTGCTCCGAGTATGCAATCCATAGGCGCTTTGACTTAAAGGGTTCTTCTCATGGTCGTATAACTGATAAACCGGAGGCCGAAATTGAAGCTACTACCACCCTTAAGGACCTTGATCTCAACTTTATATTCAGATTGCAGAATGTTTGGTTCCAAGAGTTCTGCAGGTGAGATTTCTTTTCTGCTTGTGTTATCAGACCATTTGTTCCACTTTCTTTGTACCTTCCTTACTCTTGAGCATTCTCCTTGCCAACCTCACATACCTTCTACCCACACCCTCAAGCTGAATTTTGCACAAGCAAGGTAGAGAGGTTGAACTTCGATCACTTATTTCTGATATATAATGAACTAGGACTTTCACAAGCCACTTGTTTGTGAAATATAACTTCAGCAGAGATCTTTCTTTAGAGGATGAAGTGGGATTCTAGCACGCCAGAACTCCTCCATTCATAGTAATTCAAACTTCTACTTAGGTGAAACTAATTCTGATTTCATATGTTGATGGCAATTTCTGAGAGGTTCATTTAAGTAGATGTTGTGAGTTTTATGTGTCTTTCTGTGAAGGTTGAGCCAATCCTAATATATCCTCTATTTCTTTGTGTCCCCCACTTACGCGTAATTCATTTTGTGCAGACAAGTCGACAAGGACTGTGATTTTCTTGAACAGGAAAGGATAATGGACTACAGTCTTCTGATTGGTCTTCACTTCCGAGATACTTCTTATAACAAGGATAGCTTAGTTGCCGAGGCTTGTCCTGCTGGAATTCGCACTCCTAGAGGTTCACTTTTGCCTTTATGCCTTCGATTCATGCTATATCAACGAGGCTTAACATCTGCTGTAATGTCTATTCAGGCATTGGAGATAACAATGTTGACCCTGTAGATCCTCGCCTTTCCAGCGTGGAAATGGATCAGCTTCAACTTGACCCTACCAGGTAAAAATGATCTGTTACTCCTATACAATAAACGAATACCTTACAAATCTCTGAAAATTGAATGAATGGGAAAAAAAATTTATAGGGAAATTGGTGCTTCTCGATTGATCATATTTCTTTCTATGGAAGGAATATATGGCACTTCCATTTGTCCCCATACTAGTTTTTACTTGAAACATCATCCATCCTTTTGTAAGCTGTTACAATTATCTAGAGCTTCATCCTTGCAATCTACCACTAAAATCAAATTAGCTCTTCATATGTGACTTAAGCATTGCTGGTGTTATATCTGATGATATTGGGCAGGTGGGCTTCAACCAGATTAGGGATAAACATGCCTGCAAGGGCTGAATTAACAATGAGGAGAAACGGCTGCGAGCTACAGCTGGTTGGTGAACCAACAGGAGAGCTATACGAGGTCATCCTCTTCTTTGGCATAATAGACATATTGCAGGATTATGACATTAGCAAGAAGCTTGAGCATGCATACAAATCAATCCACTATGACCCGACTTCAATATCTGCGGTTGATCCAAAGCAGTACTCCAGGCGGTTCCGTGATTTTATATACAGAATTTTTCTAGAAGACACTTGACGTTTGGATTCTCTCAAATTGTCGATCCCCGCGTGGACACCAATGTACAGTCAATGCATGGGATGATGGTTCTCAATGGTGAGAAGGTTGCCCGCTTTGATCAGCGGCGAGTACTAGAGAATGGCATCTAGGGTCAGGTGTCTCATGCTCTTGGTAAACAAACGGCAGATTTTCGCCTTTATGGTATTGGAAGTTATAGGCTGAAAGAAATGTGTTGTAGGTAAGGGTAGAGAAGATCAGAATTCAAGCCTCATTCTTTTTGTAAAATATGTCATCACAGGATTGATTCTTTGTACCCATATCTTTTACCAGAAAAGGGAGGGATATGGGATTTTGTTATGAATAAGATGTACAGGAGAGCGGTGAAGGCGAAAAAAGAAAAATTCTTACTTGCTTCACCATAAATTTCGTATCGCGATCCGAATCAAGAATCCTTTTCATGAAGGTCTGTTTTATTCTTCTGCTTGTCGGGCAGCATTCTGATAATGTTCAGAGGCTTGGAGTTCCTTATTTTACTCTCCAAACATACAGATATTTCCAAACAAATCGACCAAGCAAGAATGGTACATTGAATATCCAAAGTGCACGCAAGCAGAATCCACCATGATCTCCAAGTTGGCCAGCCGTGGATAGGTTTAGAGGTCCAGACATTTTTACAACAGACTACACGCAGCAAAAGTTTACTCCTTTGACCTGAACTTCGAAATCGAGAGCTGAAAATGCAGATTAGCAATGTGCAAAGCACTGGCGAGTTGTGTAGTTTACAGGCCTTGAGTCGTAATTTGAATTTTCAAGGTGGCATGTGGAAATACCTGATATCGCCAGGTGCACGAGGGGTGCCGGAAAAGTTCTATAAGTATGACTAGGCAAGTTCCGTAAAAACTGGGATCATCATATTTATTTACATCCTAATGCTCCTAATGTAACTTCATTCCCCATAGAACCTCCCATGCAGCCCCATCTGGAGGGATCTCAGCACACAATATCAACCTAAAATACATCCATGCCGTGGAGACTCGGTTGCAACATGTTGAGCTATTGTCCGGCCTCGATGTTACAGCCAATTCACATCCAGTTGCCATCTTAGAGGAGGTGTTTTTACTTCAATTGATTGATTCAGAACAATGCCGGCCACCGACTGGCAAAATTTAAGGGAGACCGGGACCACGTCTTGTTTGATGGAGGACACGGGGGACCAGAGACCATATAAAGCAATTTTTTCGTTTTTTGCGTCCCATCACCTGCTTAAAGAGTCAAGCCAAGAAGCTAGTATCTATCATATCAACCAATGTGACACTTACCGTATCGATAAAAGGTGGTCCCCTAATTGCATATTGTGGATTCCTGCTAGACCAATAAATTTGTGATTCAGGAATCCACCAAGATCATAAGCGAAAATGACAGAATCAGTCAACACCTCACGACGTTAAGCCCATGATAGTCGCAGGGGCATAAATATATCTACTCGAGTATAACTACCACTTCTGATAGATAAGGTCCATAAGATGGAAAAAAGTAACCATAATTTACTAAAAAAGCATAATAGCTTCATTAGAGAGAGTTCCTTTTCATACAGATGAACATAAAGTCACTGAATTGTTGCTGGTCCATTTCCAAACTAGTGCTGAGTCTGCTAACACACCAGGTTTTATTTATCTTCAGGACTTAAGAGAACTTTTGCATGTCTAGATACAAATTTGACTGCATTAAGCACCCGTCAGAAAGATCTTAAAGACAAACTGAGATTGGATTTGGTCCCGCACAAGGTTCATTCTTGCAGATCTCTTACAAATTATTGTACCAGTGGTCATTTGTGTACCAGATAGAGGCAGTGAAATTGACAAATGGAAAATTGTCTTCTACAACTGAGACTTGTAAATTTCATATCCGTTACTTGCAGAGATCACTGGAGACAATCTGATAGCAAACGAGTATGGCAGGGGAGGAACCAGATATTTCTCATGGACACAAGGCGACCAGCTATCATCACCACCCAAACCCATATGCTTGTGGTCGAGATGTACCTGTAAAAGCAAGTAGAATTCTAATAGTCAAGACCCCGAAATTGGGAAAATACTAAAAGGAAGCATTGGCATAACACTGGAGCTATTGACACATCGAGGGTGAAAACCAGAAAAAGGGAACTTAACATGTCCACAAAGCAAATAATTCCTCAACTTCTTGTTCTAGCATTTAGTTCAGATTTCATAGAAATTGACATTGGACTGGATATACACAGTGAAACTTCATATATTTCGCAGATGAATAGAAACAGTCGAATGATAACACTTGTAGATACTACAAAGCAAACGAGAAAGCATTTCTGACTCAAGGCATCACCTCAATGCTGCTTCCTCTAACAAGATCTTCATTATGCGTTGCACGGTCAAGTTCCGACGTGGAGTAATAACTCGCACTCATTTGCATTGGAGGAGAACTGCCATAAATAGAAGCGTAAATCCCAACACCATCTCTGTTTTGAAACGTCACCCATCTCACATCAGCACGACCTGCACATTCTCCAGGAACTATGTATGGAACATGCATGTCAGCCACGTTCTCCTCATAGACTGAAACATGGGCAGCAGCTTTTCTGTCTGGATAACATTCAAAGGGACCTCGTCCATACCATTGAATCCTCTCCAAAGAACTTTCCAAATGGAATTCAACTCCAACTCGGGGTAGGGGTGGAAGATTCGAACTGGATCTTACATGGTATTCCATAATGACATCCCCAGAACAGTAGATTGAGTATATCACGTCACATTCAAATACAACAATTGATTTCCCGGACTGAGAAAGGGAACCCTCCTCACCTTGCACGATAAAATGGTATACTGTCTTTATTTTCAAAAGAGTAGCAGAATCTTGCTCTATGGAGCAGCTCTCAGTAACAACTGAGAGGCTGTCGAGGTGAGCAGCTTTCCACAAAGAGAGATAGCTAGCAGAGCCTCCCCCTTTGTCATTATCTGTAGGTGCTCGCCAAAAGCAAGGGAGTATGCCACTACCCATAACAGGAACTCCTTGAACCTGCAATTTTGTTACCATGTCTTCAATCATTACATTGCCATTGATGTCAGAATGATTAAATGAGGGACAACAACCTAAATATAAGATTGATGATTATCTTCCACTTCAAAAAAAAAAAAAAAAAAAAAAAATTACAATAGAAACAACCTTCCAGCTTTCAAAAGTTCCCTTCTGGATATTGAATTTTATCTCCCAATTATTCTGATGGCAGACTCTGATCGTGTCCCCAGAAACCTCTTTAGAGAAGGTACCACTTTCAACTTTGATAGCCTGTGGGTTAAACTAACATTAAGAAATGTTGAACACATCATAAAGATGCGACAAACTTGACATAAGTATCAAAAAATGGGATAGCTTTTTACATGGTGAGCAAGGACTTCTTTTGCAGGCAGCTGGACTTGGGTGGAAGACACAATATGCCCAGCTTCAGTCCAGCGCGTTGAATGCAAAAGCTTAGCGGAAATTGTCAAGAAAATCTCAGTTGCATAGCAGGAAGCCCAAACTGAGTACCATGGACCCTTCTCTAACTCTATGTCAAAGCTGCTCTGTGGTCCAACTATGGGAAGTGAAAGGGTCCCGGAACCAAGATTGCATCCATCCCCATGGATGAGCCAACTAAATTCTAACCCTTCCGTTGTTTCATAAAAATGAGTATTCCTTATCTGTAAAGGACATTGAAATATTGTCAGCTTCGGTCAAAAAAAAATGAAGATATTATCTGAGGCATGACAGTACCTTTAGTGTGATCCCATTTAATAGAACCTTGATTGGTTGATGGACATACTTCACTTCTGCAGACATTAAACAGAACCACAGTGAACATGCAGATTGATAGCTAATCAAGCCACTAATCTCAAAATTTTGTATATGTCAATAAAAAGTAAAAAGTGAAATGTACCATGCATTGCAGGATGTGGAGTTCGATCTGGCCAGGTAAGTCCGTTCAAACAGAAGTTTAAATCATTAGGAATATCCCCAAAGTCTCCTCCATATGCCCAGTGTTTGCAGCCATCAGCCTTCTCTTTTAGTAAACCCTAAATTTAAAGAACATAGCTTCAAGTTTCTGAAAAAAAATCCTCCTTTTGCAATCACCATAACGAGAAAGTCAAACAAGCTCATAGAATATACCAGGCATAGCCTAAGTTGATATTAGTGCCAGTTAGTGACTGCTGAAAGGAGAAGAACACTAGCTTATCAAGCATCAGAACACCTCTGATGATAGGTTCAGATCTGTGAGACACCTCTGATGATAGGTTCTATCATTAGTTCCTAACAACCCATCCAACAGAGCACTTCACAGGACATTTTTTCATTCCACTAATATTTCCCATGTAACATTGAGGAGAAGTAACTCGACTTATAAGTATGTAACAAAAGAATAGCCTGTTGAATATTTGGCACAGCGGTAATATACATGGATTTCTGTCAACTTTTTGCACAGGAGTTGGTGTGAAGTGAAGGCTTGCATGAGCATACTTTTTCAGGTCAAGGAGTAATTTACCTGATCAACCCAATCCCAGATAAAACCACCTTGGAGACCAAATGTACTATCAATTGCTTCCCAGTATTCAAGAATGTTTCCATTGCTATTTCCCATAGAATGCGAGTACCTTTCAATGGTGACACATGAATATTGAACGTGACATGGATATCAGATAAGAGATATTGTAGTATTAAGAACTAAGTGAGAGCATTAAGAAATAATACAAAGGGGGAAAGAAAAGGAAAGAAAGTCGGAGTTACATACTCGCACAAGATCAAAGGACGAGTTTCATTCGGATCTTTAGCAATCTTCACTATGTCCCACACACGCATGTACATAGGGCACACAATATCTGTTGAGGAAGTTCTGGCTCCACCACCTTCATAGTGTAATACACGAGAAGGATCTTTCCCTCGGACCCACCCTGATGTAAAATATTAGATTAGTAACTTATAGCAAAGGAAGAAGTTTTTTTTCCATTGAATGCATCTTCTCCCATGCCTTATATTGGCCATACTTCCTGCATGGAAAATGCATCCTAATTCCTAACACTTTAAATTGAAGGAGAGATTAATATCTCTTCCTGAATACTACAAGTTCAAGCAAATTGTAGCCCATAACCCAGGTTGGCTCCTCCATGTTTGCTAGGCAAGCCACTAAACTGAATTGTGTTCATTAACATTTTTTGTACATAAATGGCTAAAGAAAAATGAACATTAGATTCAATTGATAAGTTCCATCTAAGTAGTCTACCCATCAGGGTTTAAACCAGCATGTCAAGTGTGTGCATGTTCTTTCAAAAGGCGCCTCATAACAAGAGAACAATCTGAACGAAAATAAGTGCATTCATTAATTCAATCTTGTTTGGTTATCTTCCAGCAGCAATAATTCATAAAAAATACTTAGATCTAAAAAGTTTGGAAGGTCTAATACCAGCTGAAGCAGAATGATTGGGCCCATATCCAGATTCATTTCCTAAGGACCATGATATTATGCAAGCATGATTTTTGTCCCTCTCCACCATGCCAATCACACGATCCAGCATAGCACCAGCCCAACTTGGTTCAAGAGTAGGATGCTTCCGATCTTTACAGTCAACAAAACCATGTGTTTCAATATTGGCTTCATCTATCATGTACATGCCGAACAGATCACACAACTGATACCAACGAGTATGTTGAGGATAATGGCTGTTTCTCACAGCGTTCATATTATTTTGCTTCATAAGAACTAAATCCTGCAAAGATGGGAGCTTCAATATAGTTTCAACTAAAACCATTGTTAAATGCTGACATAGGGAAGATAAATTTCCTAAAATTCTATTATTACCTTAACCATGCAAGACTCCATATTTGTCTTTCCTAGACGTGGATGATGCTCGTGCCTGTTCACTCCTCTTATTATGACTGGATGCCCATTAACAAGCAACTGTTTATGGGCTGTGGAAATTTGCCGGATGCCTACTTGGCATGATTCACAGTCAATAACATGGCCACCGGAATCTTTAAGGATGACAACAAGGGTGTAGAGATTTGGCTGAAATGACACGAGTCACAAACAATAAGAAATGCAAACAAATTACTTCTTGAAAAGCATTGTCTGAGGGCTAATATGCATGCAATCTATAATAAAGGAGACAGGAAACCACATATTTGTATGGCGCATCTATATGCATAGAATCTACAGTAAAAGAAAGAATGTCAAGATTAGTAGGAGGCATTCCATACTAAAAGAATCCCAAAAAGTCAATTGATTACTAATATCCGTTATCATTATGATAGAAACGATACATATAAGAGAAAGAACCTTGTCATCATGATCTGCAACATAGAAAGATCCAAAAGGGACATTATGGAGAAATCTCATAATATATGCAATAAACACTTGATTCAAAAACATAATCAAGAATCTTCATTTCAGAACTTCATTCACAATTTCCTTACATGTTCAGCCGACCAGAGCCTAGGCCTTTCCAGTTTTCCATCAAGGATAAAATCATGAAACCCGTGTATGGACGACGAGTTGTTGAACTTTAGATCAGAAACATTAGATGAGAGAAGATCCACATGACCATCTTTGTTGTACCAGATAGAAGTATCAAAGAGTTTAGCTTCGATTATTAGGTCAGAAAGAATGCTGCCTGAAGGCTTTTGTCGAGAATCATCTATCTTAACTTCAACCTGCATGAAGAGCAAGGAATTTTCCAAATAAAGAGGTGAAAAATAAGATAACTACAGTAAAATGAGTTAAAATTTGGGGAGAAGTTGGAAAGTATGCTTTGATGATCATACGGCCATCAATTACCCGAGTCACGGAGAAATATATTGTGACATGTTTGATTCACACTTTAACATCCAAAGAGAGACATGACAACTTTTGGCCTTCTTCCTTATGCTGTGATATTTTCATGTCAAATATATAACTATCTTGTGTTCACATGTAATTAATTATTGGCAACCAGTGATATATAGGTATATCTCAGTTGGGTACTAAAAGTGATCCATACCCAACCGACTGTCATAGGATAAATTTAAAGGAGTGCATCGTTAAGGATAAATATATTTGATTACTTCAGTGATTTGTATATATCTTGGTCAGATACTAAAATGATATTTTACTTACCTTGTAAAATTTTTGTAAATTTATTTTAAGTAAATTCTAAGCATAGGTTTTCATCTGCCCCCACCTCAACCTATTTCCAGCATCTGCAGCAGAAGACTGCTTAATATAGCAGAAGCCAATCATATAAGGAGACAGTAGTTTTCTTCAAAAAATATGAAAAAAAAAAAAAAATGCTAAAAGCATGAAGCGAGATATCCCACATGATGCAATACTATGCAATGTTTACAAAACAATCGAGACTTCTTCAGAGTAGATGACATTTCCACTTTACCACATCACACCCTATTCAGAATGTGTCATCCATATTTGGAGTTTTGGCACTATCATGAAAGCAAAGATCCCAAATGCAAAGGAGACAATTACTCAGGAAGAATGAAAAATTCACTAGTTTCTTCTTTTCACATTTTTCTGCAAAAATTTCTTTAATCATAGCAGATCCAACTTAGTGGAAAAAGGCTTGACCTGATTTTGTATGTTATCAGCAACTTTTGTTATCTGGAAAAGATTGAGTTGGCCACAAATACACATGCTGTGAATATTCATCCATTTTTACATTGTAGAAAGTCTTTTAGTCAGCTAAGATGAAAGATTCAAGAAGATAAAAGATATAAGAGATGACTGCTAAGTTAAGGCATCTAGATGGCAAGAAACCTTGCTGCACACGAAGAAGGGGCAAAAAAACATAGAACAACAAAATGTAGAACAAGAGAATCATAGAGAAAGTGATAAGTAAAGCAAAAGAGGCTACTCAGACAATTTACAACACTGCACTTCAGTTGGAGTAGCATGCTCTCGAGTCAAGCAAATCTAATTTTGTATAATGCTACTCTGCTTGTATATACTTACCTGAAGATCAGCGCACATGAACTTGTCATCCAGGTTAGACTTGAAGAAATAGTCCGCAATAAATACCTGAAAAAGTTATGTTATAGCTAGTCAATTCCAATCCATACAATAAGCAGGTGGTGAAAAGGTAAGAGGACATCTTCCACAGAGTTTCATCAGACTATGTCATATCAATCCATGAGATTCGAAGAAACTCAAAGAATGCAGCTAGATTAAATTCCAAATCAACATGTACTATCTTAGGAGGTTTTGGCAGATTTATTTGATGTTTTCAGGATTAATTATGTTATTAAAGAAACCAATATGGTTAAATATTTCATGCATTTGTTATAGAAATATATTTCATGCTATTTAGAACTTTCCGCACACGGTGCCGCAACAGTTTTACAAAGACATTCTTATTATTAATCTACTCATAAAGAAGAATATACACCAGCTTACAAAAGAAAACTTAAATGCTTAATAAGAGAAGAAAAGAAGCTTAGCTTAAAAACTTTATGAAATAATAACTCATATATGCAAGCCACATATCCAGATTACAAATTCACTTATGTTCCCTAAAGCACCACTACCATTAACAGTTCAACAACAGTAACTATATAGAAGAAGAAATTTCATGAAAATGAGAAGGTCCAGAAAACAAACTTGTGGCTTTGCTAGAAGAAGCACATCACGATGAATACCAGATAACCACCAATGATCTTGATCCTCAAGATAAGATCCATCACTCCATCTAAATACTTGAACCGCTAAAACATTCTTTTCTTCAGCAGAAGGCTTACAGTAGTCAGTGATTTCAAATTCAGCTGGCAGCCTACTATCCTGACTGCAAAACCAGGCATTGTGCATGTGTCAATTGTAAACTGATTAAAACAACTGATCACTGTTTCCATCAGTATTTTTCCTGTTCAAGAACCCAGCATGGAAGTTATCCATAATAACAGTACTGAAACTTGCTTTCTCAACAAGTTCACGGCATCAGGATTCTTCTTATAACTAATTTCTATCTCTCATCCTTTTTTAGCAAGTGTGGCACAACAGGAATGTCCCTTTCACATACCTCATTTAATTTGAGAGAAAAAAAGGTACAATCTAGTAAACAGTAAGAGGATATATATTAGTCCCAAATTGCTTTCAAACAAAAAACAATGGCAATGACTCAGAGCAAAACATGCTCCAGCCAGCCAAAATCCAGAATAAAATATCATCAATGACATCAAACAATGAGGTAAGTGCATTATTCGACCTTCTATTCATTCTCTCAGAGACAAGGCCACAGAAATTTTTCTACTTGGGCCACAATAACAATTAAGTAAATGAAGACATTCTCCATGAAAATATTTTCCAGACTATCTGATATCTATTGATAATACAGTTAAATGTCAATGCAACAGGAAATGCCAAACTGATGTACCACCAAAGTGCAAGCAAAGCAAGAACGAAAGAATTAAGTGAATAAGGAGGCATTGCATGATACTATCATCCATTGTTCTAGAGCATGACATAGAAGTTTGTAAGTGTCAAAACCATTTTCTACCAACCTAACGCCTGATAAGATTAACAGGAAAGTTTCTGGAATTTCTGATTTAATTATCTAAGAACGAAACAGACCCTAATACACAACCAGCAACATTTTGAAGAGTATTCTTAAAAAGGATTCTCAATTTTACTTATTAAACATGTTGTCAAGAGGAAAAAAAAGATGAAAACACTTACTTTTTCTGTTTTCTTTTCTATGAAGAGGAAAATCAAAATCTTTTCTGAAACCAAATGGGCCTTAAGCGTCAGCATGGATTAAAAAACCCAACTTGGTATCAAAGGGACAGGTCCAATGTTTCAAGTCCATACATCCTCCTATGCCTTACATTGAATGTTAATTCACACTTTAGGCTCAGGCAGGAGCAAACCCACCTGAGGCAGAAAGTGTTTAAGTTATATTTATCTCTGCTGTAATGTTTAAATTGAAACTATGCCTTCATTAGATGAATAGGCAATAATTCCCAAAATTCAATGCAAAGAAGAATACTCACCAAATGTCGCAATTTTTTTTTTCTGATAGAATATACTTATGGTCAAAGGATCAAATAACTATAACGAAGAGTGGAGAAAAAATTACCTATACCCCACAAAGACTCCATTAATCCATGCACAGAAGGCAGAATCCACTGCTTCAAAGTGCAGCAAAATCCTACGCCCTATTCAATGTAAAATTGAAGCAAAGCTAAAGCCACAATAAAGAGTCAAGAATAATGTCGGCGATTCTAACACTCATACACTCAATGTGTTTACAATATGGCAAATTGGCTTACTAACTTAAATAATTACTTACTATATGCCACATCCTTTAATCAACACATTTAGTATATGGATCAATGTGTCTCTACCATTACTCGAAAGTTAAGTACCAAATACTAAAAAGAAGAAGAGTACAAAGCAAGGCATAACAAAAAAGATGCAACACAAAAATGATATCATTAGCAACATGCCACGACAAAAGGCTCTCATGTGCAGGTGTGTGTTTGTGCGCGCGCGCGTGAGAGAGAGAGAGAGAGAGAAACTTTCACTACTTTTGCATAACATACTTAAGAATCAAGTCCACAGATATGTAACTTAATGCATTTGCACGCTCAACCAAATGTAGTGAAGATGATATGGTAAGTTTTATACACCAATAACCAGTGTAGTCAAGCTAAAATCTCAGGATTTTCCATTTCAATCCAAGGATAGAAAAATATAGGGATGTTTTGTTAGGGAGTGCTTATAAGAAACTGCTTTTGCTATCAAGAAGCTACCACAGCCATTCAAAAAGGTTCATTAAAAGTAGATGTGATAGAGTATAGTGACTGGCTGATCAACTTCCAAGTTGAAGGTTGACCACAATCAGAATCCACTGAACTCAAGTGATTACCAAAAGCCACCAATTTGTTGGAATAATTGTCCGACTAGTAACTACTAAGTGTTTCCTCCAACAGCCACTAGATGGAGACATGGCATAGGAACTCCAGTACACAGGACAATATCACGCTATGCTTTATCCTATATTGACAAGTTGTGACCTAAAATCAAGACAGAGGAAATTCCTTCAATCAGCTGAGCATATGAAATTTAGACCATAACTTTTAGATTTCATTCAGCATTCTTGTGATCCACATGAATACAGGAGCTAGCTAAAATGGTACAGGCATACTCAGAAGTTTTCCATGCAGATTCTATAATCACACAATAATCTTTGACAATTATGAGACATACACATATGAAGCATCAGAAGACATCAAGAAATGCCCTGAGAATATAGCTCTGAGACAACAAGTGGAAGGAAAGTCAAATGTATGAGCAGCAACATTCTGTTATTTCATTTGAGCAGACCAGCTTCAGAGGAGCTAAACATATAAGATGTAAAGTATTCAAACAACTAATACCTTTCCATTCATTAGGGATGCTGAAATATGTCCTGTAGCAACCAGTTGGATTTTCCAAAGGAATGTTTGGAGGATCAAGTGGAAATGGGTACAGAGTATTTGTGTAAATAGGCCTATCATATCCATGCATCTGCCAATTGGAAGGAACTGCTCCAATTTGAACAAAAATGAGTGAAAAAGTTAGAAGATGTGGCAGTGTGCAATACATAATGATAAATATGACGATGGACCTCACAAAAGATACCTACCTAGCATAAATCATTGACGATCTCTAAATATGCAATGATTTTATTAACTGAACTGCGATTGGTTGAAACATTTCATGATCCCGCATGCATGACAGATTTCATTTTGAACACTAAAAAGTTCACTCAAACAAGTACCTAACGAAACTCAGATAGACAAAAGATCTCTTGACACAAATGAACAGTCCCCCCCAACCCCCCAAAAAAAAAAGAAAAAGTCCTCAATAAAATTGCATCATCAATGGCGTTCGGGCTTACTATAGCAAAATTCAATGAGGTATAGTTTAGTGGAGACCGACTCGTGAGATATAAGAGCAGTATCGTGGTCAACTCCCACTACAGAAGGGACTATCAATATAGGAAATTCCTTCATTAACAGCTGCACCTTCACTAAACTTTTTGCAGCAGTACAACATATATTTATGACATGGAAGATCATCAAGTTCAAGAAATGATGCAGCCAAAACACAGTCAATCTGAAATTCAACATTTGATATTCGGCCTAGTAATCTTTATCACTTGGGAATGCAGCGCTTGAATCTTAAAGGCTGCTCTTGCGAAGAACGAAGACCAGCAATTATACCAGGTAAACTTCCCCACGCGGAATCCTCAAACGCAGCATCGAAAAAGCCGCCGGGGACATCTTTAGGACTCGGAGCCATGAGGAATTTCCAGTGGCCAGACAAGGACTTTGCAAAAGGCAAGCCTTTGACCCAGGAAGCAGCACAGTCGAGAGCGCTGTCGACGGCATCGTCGTCCCACGCCGCCGAGTCCGCCAACGTGAAGTCCACTTTACCGCGCTCGAACCAGTACTTGAGAGCTCCTGACAACACGACAAAGAGTGAGTTGACTTCCCAAGCCGCGAGCACACAGCAAAGCAGGATACATACCAAGACTGTCGATTCAACACGATAAACATACGAAAATTTCAGGGGGGGAAAAGGGTAACTGATCGCTCATAAAACTGGCAGTCCCAATCCGATCTGATCAAAGCACTTTCCACACGGTTTCCATCAGACACGACCGGCGACGCGAACGGGCACCAACCTTCGACGGAATCGTGACAATGCAGGGTGACGTGGGCATCCCGCTTCCGCAGCTTGAAGAAGCTCTGGTCCTCCCACGCCTGGAACCCGTTTTCCAGCGGCAACCCGAGCTGGGCCAGCAAAGACGCCATCTTTTCTTTCCCTCCTTCTACCCGGCCGAGACAGGAGGGGAAACGGCCGATCGAACCGCCGCCGGAACGAACCGATGCGGCGGCGAGGAGGAGGTGGCAGGCGGCGCCGGAGCAGACGGAGGCGGAGCCGATCGTCCTCGGGAGTGGATCAGTTGGTAAGTGAAAACTGTTTTTCTGAATATGCTGTGTGTATATGCGCAGGCCACTTCAATGATAATGGTGGGGTCCATAGAAAAATTATCCATACAAAAAAGGTCATTTTTAATCCACTTCCTCTTTTGAATTTCCAAAATAAAGGGGGGTGAATGCAATTTCCAAAGGGAGTAAAGTGAATCGGGCAAGCGGGCAGGACATGAATAAAAATAATTAAATTGCATTATTGGAGCAAAATTATCGATTTCTTTCCTAACAAGACCGGCTCGAAGATAACTATCAATTCTCATATTTATCATTTTTAAATAGTTTCCTTTTTAATGGAATTTTTAGGACCGAGGGAATTCATTGAGCCTCCTTTCTCTAGTCGGCCGACTAAAAGCGCCTAAGCAAGAAGAGAGGGTCCTAAAGAGAGAGCTCCACAGGAGTAAGGGTAACGATTTTAAGTTTTATACAAATTCTACCTGTAACCTACAATTTACTCATTTAAACATGTTCTTTATATTTTGGAACATGAAATCTACACTACATATCCTAAAACTTAGAACTCACTTTGAAACTGCAATCTTACTCTATCATAGGTTCCAAGATCGGTTAGCCCAATCTCACATATATTATTAATCGAATGATTGTAATAAATTGTCACATTTAATAACAACCACTTATTACTAAGCCATTAATCATAACTTATATTTAGACACGGGAAGAATATAAAATATTAATAAGGGTCCATTCGTTTGACGAAAAATATTATGTTTTCGATAAATATTTTTCTAGAAGTCATTTTACAGGAAAATAACTATATTTTTCGATATTCGACCAAAACCTAAATTTTAAGTGGAAAATATTTTCCACCGTTTGTTAGCTAATTTAATTTTGGGATTTTGGAAAAATTGATCAAAAATTAGTTTTATTTTTATTTTTAATATTTTTAATTGACCAAAAAATTAACACATGTTTTATTTTTTATATTTTTAAAAAATGAATTTTTAATCATTTGTATTTTTAAAAAATCAAAATTTTTATTATTTATTTTTTCTTTTTCTTTTTATTTTTTTTCTTTCTTTTTCTTTTCCTTCCTCCTTCCTTCGTCACTGCCTCCTTCCCCCTCCTTCTTCCTCCTCCTCCCTCCGCCGCTGCCTCCTAGGGCAGACGACCAAGACCTAGTCTCCAGATCCGGCGAGCTCGAGGCTCGGCCGATCTCACCCAAGCTCGCCAAAGTTTTGCCGGGATTTGGCGAGCTCGTAGCTCGCTAGAGCCCAACGAACTTTTGCCTAGATCACGAGCCCAAGCTCCGCCGCCGAGACCCCAAGCCTCGCCCGCTAGAGCCCGACGAACCTTTGGCGAGTCGCAACCCGCTCGTCGTATCCCGAGTCGCAAGCTCCGCCCCTGGCGCGAGCTCCGCCTGCCCGATTTGGTGAGGCTCAGCTCGGCTTCGCCAAATCGGGCTAGGCGAGGCCTCGCCAGCCTAGGGCAAGGCTCGAGCTAGCTTGTGGCCGGTCAGCGGCCGCCGCCAAAGAAGAATATGAAAATGAAAGAAAGAAAAGAAAAAAGAATTAAAAACTTGATTTAAAAAAAAGAAAAAGAAAGCATAAAAATAAAATGAAAATGTATTAATAAAAAGAAGTAAGATGGAAGAAGTTATAGAAAACGTTTTCCCACTTGTTTTCCTCATTATTAAAGGTTATTTTTTCCAATGATAAAAATATTTTCCTTGACTAGTTCATTTTCCATAAAACGAACGCCGAAAATCCGAAAACGTTTTCCGAAAGTTATTTTCCGCAAACGAACAAACCCTAAAATAAAAATCTCAATTATAAAACGCAAACTCAAACTAGTGATTCCATATTATATATTTATCATCGAAATCATCGAAGGCCACGAAACATCACAGGTTAATATGCAAACACAAACTGAGAAAAACACAAAATCTTCTTCCATATTCAAGTTGAGATTTCATTTAACTAAAACCTAAAAACTACTCATCGAAACAGATTCTCCAATTTTTTAAATCTAAAACTAACCCTGCATAACTCAAAACTTGAAACAAGACAGATTCTCATCAATCCGATTCTTCAATTCCAAATTCTACCTAGATCCATGTTTACCCCAACATGGGAGATTAGATGAAGTATACTCTCCCTTTTGTCCATCGGTGAATTGAATGAATGTTCGTGAATTATTATTTTTTTTTTTAAGAAATCGGCGTGCATGACAGAGGCAAGGACGCATAAATTTATCTCTCAACCCTAAGTTTGGAGTAAAAAGAGCGCGTAAACACCGAAGCTAAAACTGTGAAATCATTTCGATTTAGAAAGACAACCCGAACACACGTTCGAGGGCATTGTTCTTCTGTTCTTTTACAATGCCGCGATTCAGAACGAAATCAGATGATTTCTCATCACTTTTTTTCTCCCTGAATCGCAAGGCATAATTGAATCCTCCAAAATGATTAACCAAGAGAAGAGAAGATGCAATTAACAGAAAAGGGCATTGATATATTTACAGAGTCGTCCGCTAAATATATATACAAATCAAAAGAGCTAGCAGACAACCAAATTCCGCAACAAAAACTAAAATCCTAACACTACTTCCCATAAACAAAAGAATTGACCCCTATCTATTTTCTGTAGCCTCTTCTGGGGCAACACTCTGCTCCCGTTTGCCGTCGGAGCGGGGCCTTTTGAAGTATTTTCCGACAAACAGCTCAGCAGCATCAGGGTACTTGGTCTTGACAAAGTTCTCTAGACACTTCCGGTATGAAAAGTCCACCCGAGAACCGTCAGTGGACTCCACGTAGAAGCATCGGCTGTCTGGGAAGCTGCTATGTCTGCTAACCTGTCAAATTAAATCCTCAAAGGTTGAGAGATTGCCCGAGAGAGTGAGTTATATAACATTCCAGGGACCAATGCAAACACTACAGTTAAAGGACATCCCCAGAGTAGACATCTAGGTGGCAGTAGTTAAATATGGCTCAAGCAGGGGGCAGGATAAAGCTATTTAATAACTAACCCATGGGGGAGGGATCCAGATATAGGGTATCAATGAAGAAAATAAGGAATACTAGGGTTCATCAAAACCATACCATTACTGAATAAAGAGCTGCCTAATCATGGATAAAGATATATCACTGTATATACGAGAGCTGCCTAATCATGTCAGCAAGCATATTACATAGTCCACCAATTCAAGAGTTCATTTGGTTATTTCCAATACAGATTCTCAAGTAATCAACTGATTGCATATATCATTGACCATTTACCCATTTCCATGCTGTGTAATAGTCTTCCAAAACATAATTTTTGAGAAAAGATGAGGTGGACGATGAGAAGAAGAAAACCCCTGGGCTCCACTTGGCTAGCCCCAAACCAGCAAGGCACATCATCTATCACACATAGCAGGCATGCAGGAGAAATGGATGATCTGATTTGCATGATCTCACTCATCCCATTCAAAAGCCAGTAAATCCTATCAGGATGCATTAATCACAAGTAAGCATATTCATCATTAAAATAATACCGTCAGATGATCGATTCCTGCTCCCATCTTAGCAGCTTTATCTGGATGGTGGTTGAGAACATTATCAACTACATAGGTTTGATCCTCAGCTGACAGCGGATCATTGTCATTGTACCTTCAGATAGAGAGGATGTGTTAAGTGAAGCAGCTAACAAAATGTCCCAGAGAGAGAGAGAGATCAGCACTGCAAAGGACCACAGAATGAAGAAAAAACAACAAAAGAGCAATAGGAGGAAATGTAAATGAAACAAATGAGGATAACTAAGAGTTAAGAATGAGAAGACAAAAAGATCTTCAGTCGTGACAGAAAACTCTCATATCGGAAATTTTATATTGTCGCCAGAGTTATCTTCCACATGAAATAGGTACAACCACTTTTAACTCCGGCAATTGTGGTTTTAGCCTTCTTACCCAGACAATGTCATATTTATTCCTCTATTTTAACTGGTGACATCAGCAACACTGAACCGACAGTTGAATGGATTGACCCACCAACAGGGCCCCTAAGATGACAGTTCTTATGTTGGTCCATTTTTACAACATTGGTTAGTTGATCATGAGTTTTACAACCAAGTATTATCATCTCATGCATCAATTGTCAAATTACATGCGCAATGTCAATATATTATGGAGAAAAAGTGCAGAGGAAGTGCCATTTCAGAATTAGTAACTGTGTTAATCAGATAAAGAACACATGCAAATATACACATGCACATGCAAACAATCCAGGTGAAAATTAAAAGATCAAATGAGCTAACGCTATGGGCACATTATCTGAAACTAACCCAGACTGATGCATTATCCTTCGTATTGACTGCATGATCGGTTCCACATCTGTAAGTATATCTTGTTCCTCTGATGTGAACATGTCTAATCTTTGCCTTGTTGCTGTGAACATGCGAGGAGCAGCTGGGTCCTCATTTATCATATCACGAGGCCGTGAAAGGCTCCTTCTCATTTTCCATTCACTATGCTGTCCCTTGCTTTTCTTCTTTGAATCTCCTCCCCATTGGTTCTGCCGCTCCCATGGACTCGATTTTTCTGTTCCCTCAGCTTTGGAATTTTGAGAATTCCAACCTTCTCCATCCCCAGCCTTTTGTCCCCAGCCTGTGGCTTCCCATTGACTCTGTTTGTCAGATTCTTTAGCTTTAGGGCTTTGAGAAATATTCCAAGGTTTTCCAAGTTGAGAGCCATCTTCATAAACTCTTTTGGATGTATCATCTGCATTTTGAGAACTGTTCCAACCCCCTCGAGACACCTCGCTGCCCTCAGCCCTTTTGCCCCAGCCTGTAGTTTCCCGTTGACTCTCTTTTTCAGTTTCCACAGTTTGAGAACTATTCCAACCTTTTTCACTTTGAGAACCAGCTTCATTCATGACACCAATGGCAGCATCCCATCCACCAGATTTAGAAGGTTGTTCATCGGCTTTGGTAAAATCATCCAGATCAGCTCTTCCAGACTTATCTTTGACACTTCGAGCACCATCCCAACCCATTTCATCATCTGGTTTTTTCCCCCAGCTTTTGGTTTCCCATCCATGGCCTTGCTGTTCCGATTTACTTTGAGTTTCATCAATCATAGATTTTTCAGAAACATCCCAGCTCTTTCTGCTCTGAGAGCCACCATCACTACCCCAGGCAGCAGCCCCCCATCCACCAGATTTGGAAGAATTTTCATTGTCCTTTGTAGAATGGAAACCATCATCATCAGCTCTACCATTCCCCCAGCTCGGTGAGTTATGATCACGTAACTGGTTGGCATCGGCTTCTTTATCCCAGGAAGTTGAACTGTTCCAACTGCTCTTTGTATTATCCACTTGAGAATCTATAACTTGGCTCTCCGCTTTCTTAGATCCCCAATTAGACCATGCAGTTGATTGTCCATTGTTTCCTGGAGTGGTTGAATCTTTGCCATTCTTCTCCCAAGAAGCACTAGCATCCCAATCATCTACAGATGTGACCTTGTCCCACGGCTGAACATCATCTTCAAAAACGGGTTTCTCAGAATTGTTTTCTGGAGATCTGTTGAGCTCTGTGTTTTCGTCTTCCCAGTCAAGATGCTCAACATCTATGCCGAGACATGTAGAATCTCCTGTTGCTTGCATACTAGGCCCTCTTACCATATGAAGGAAACTATACACATCGGCAGCACCTTCCTGTTTTGAATCCACCTGTAAAACTAGTTCACTTAGAACAGTGTGCACAAGAAATTCAAGATTATCCAGCTCTATTAAGACATGATTTGTACAGAAACATGCAGAGGCATAGCTGAGACTAAATTTTTCCCCAACTCTATAGTTTTTGAAGGTAGGATGACAACTCCTTCAAGAACCCCACAATGTTCGACTGACGTAACTTCCTAGAAGTATTTTTGAAGTGCCATCTATAACAGTTAACTAATTTAAATTAATAGAATACAATGTAAGTGTGAATGAAATTCTTGGGTGGTATTGAAAAGTCATGCCGATGTACTTTTGTTTAGTCATCTATCGGCTATATCTGTTCTAGTATATGAATTAGCGGGCAACCAGTGATTTCAAAATTCTCACCCCGTCTTTTGTGCCCCAGAGGATATCAAACTTGGAGCCTGTGCCTACAGCAACACGTTTGCCCCAGGAACAAGATGCCACGACACTTGACAAAGCATCCACGTGACACTTCACCGAAGCTCTCTCAAAGCATCTTCTGGGAGTCTGCAAGCAAGCATAATACGAGTTGAAATAAATAAGCAATGACAGTTACTTGAGCAGGTGAACATTATTCCCTCACATTCCATCAAAACAAGAACATTTACATACAAATAGTGTTGCTTCAGTGAATGGAACTTGGACATTCAGTGACTGGGAAAACGCTTTATATCCAGCAGAATTGAAGCCAATCAGACTTCCAGAGCAAGTCATGCTGTCAGCAAGGAGCATCAGATGCTCCTTCAGAACGCCTTTGGCCACCATCGCAACTGATGTTGAAAGACGCTGCAAATGGCCATAAAATTGGAGTCATCTAAGGATACAGAATGGAAAAAGATAACGAGACAAGTAAAAATAAAAAGAAGTACCTCCCAGAAGCCACTCTATCAAGGGATAAAGGAACAACTGTGAGAATGTAATTACCCAAAACTTGAATTATACCTGGATTGCCTGATCAAAAGCACATGATATTCCAAGCAATTCCTCAACTTGCTTTATTGCATATGGAATAGAGCGTTTTGTGTCAATTAAATGGAGTACAGGAAGGCATGAGTCCAGAACAATCCTCCATGCATCACCACTTCTTTTGCATACCGACTTTTCAAGAACGATATCCAGGGCCAGTTCACCCTTCTGATTCCTGCGAGAGTTTCTTATCCATGATGTTGTATCAGGATTGATCCAGACAATGTTTGCAGAGCTAATCCGGGGGTCACCTGTCCATTGATGTGCCTCAATAATGTCAAGATAATTCCACTTAAGTTTTCTTATTCTTCTTTACTTTATTTTGCTGTGAAGGACTGAACTACTGTGTAAACCATTTGACAAACATCTTGGCAAAAAACAGTAATACTAATTACTAATGATAATGAATAGATTGAATTCCACGAACTCTATCGCATGCTGACATGTACATGGAACATGTAATCATAACCTAACATCATGCAATTCATTGACTTCTCTGCTCTTTCCCCTTCTATTTCATTCGTTTGTCATTCAAAAAGCCAGACTAGATTTATTGTTTTTTAAATTGTAAGATCAAGATCACAGGAAACCATCACATCGTCCATAAAACTTTCCTCCTTGCTAAAATACAAGGAGCTATAGCATCTTCAGAACCCTGCCCGGAGTCATCAAAACTAAAAAGTCACACCTCTTCAAAACAAATAGCACATTCTGGATAGCATTACACAGAAAAACAATCTTCTATCCAATCTCACACTATTTGATAGATATATAAAGCTATGAGCAATGAAAACAAACAACAGAAACAATGGTGTGACCTCGTAGTAATCTACGGTACCTTTGATGATTGTATCAAGTATAACAGGACAAATCTTGTTGGCAAGAACATGCGTGATTTTCTCTAATTGAGGATCATTTGCATCCAAACAGGAGAACATCAAGCATGGCATTTGGGATCTCCCACCTGCACATTGTGGCTGGAAAGAGCAGCCATCACTGCAAAGAGGGAAGACAAGCAAACAAAAACTATCAGATTTCCCATTTTGCACTACTGTCAAGCAATGGCAACAAGCACAAATTAAGACCATGCCAGAGAACTTACATGCTAATCAACACACATATAATAATATAAAAAAAATGTTAAATAAACCATTTATCGACAAGACAGTCATTTTATACATCAAAAGGAAGTTTCTTCTCTAGACTATTGTAGCAAAAGGAAAACCAAAAATAACAGATGTGCAGCTCAGGGCCCAGTTGCTTCCACAATATTTGAGGTGAATATTTATGCTATACCATTTGAAGCTTCACCAGATAGTTAATCTTCAATTGCAAACATTTCCAGAGCAAAACCCACATAGAAAACATGAAGCAGTGAAATGTCCAACTAAAACTTAATGTCCACAATCTTTTACATCACTTTCTCAAACCGAATCTATGAGTTGCATGCATGAAGGTATTCTTCTTTTTGACATTTTCAGAATCAACTGTACATATTTATGAAAATGTAACAGTTTCTTAGTTCCATCGATTACGTCATTGCTTGCCGGCTCATTGAGCACGAAGACCTAGTCAACTTTGCAGGACAGTGCACAAACTGCAAATGCAACTGCTGGAAGCACACTATATGAGATGCAGCAGGCAGATCCTCCAATTACTATGAAAATAATAAAACTAACCTGACAGATAGCACTGTCCCCTTGAAAAGATTACCAACTTTTTTCTTCTTGCGGAATGAGTTGATGGTCTCTTGGCACTGCTTCAGAACATCAACCATCGAGATGTTCAATTCTTTCAGATGCACCTGTTTCACAAAGCTTGCAACTCAGAAAAGCAAAACACCCTAGAGGTAACCCAATTTACTGAATGTTAATCTTTATACACAAAGTGGCAATCATGGAAACTTATTTAACAACCTCATCGAGATGAATATGACCGACCAGTCCAGCATGAGCTTCAGAGCTTTCCAACACCGTCCGTAGTTCTTTATACCTACACATAAATTGAAACCTCAAATCACCAAACAGAGAAAAGCATGCCATAACATTCTCCAAGCAGTCGATACAAGCTGATATCAGGATATTATATAGCTATCACAACACTTTATTGGAAAGTGAGTCAAAGTGCATTTCTTGAGCCACAGGGATGAACAAATAAAAGTCCCATTTTCTAATATGGAGAATAAAGTGATATTTGACAATATGATGCACACTAATAATTATCGTACTTCCATAGATTACATCTCAATAAAAAGAGTATTTTATACGTAGTATAGGGTGGAGATTTCCCATCAGCAGTACAAATGCTCATCATTAGTGAACTAAAAGAGCGCAATAGTCATGACAAGCAGTATAAGATGCAAATACATGAATTTTCCTTCAAAACAAATTATATCTTTTTCATATCCTTCAGCTTTTTGCTTTGGTTTCTCATTCAAGTACTAATTTTGCTTCCTTTACCATGAAACCTGCTGGCAATAAATAACATCAGTTTTCATGGACCAGACACAAGAAAAGAGGCAAGCATGCAATCAAATATTACTGTAAGACCATTGTTGTTTTAGACTGAAAGAAGAGGCGACATGAAACATTCCAATCAGATATAGAATATATATATATTAAGCAAACCCAGCTCCTCTTCAGCAGAGATACAAGGCCATACACTCGTCAGAAATTAAATGACTATACCGCAGATCAAAAACCATAAGTACTAAAACAAGAGACACTTCCACGCTTTTAAAAATCTATTTTCATTCACTACCAATGCAGAACAGGAGAAATTTAGAATAGTCAATTTTAAGGCTGATGGACAGAGACTTTGCAGCAGTTCCAATCAAATAAAGACACAAAGCCCAAGAGTGAGGTGTCAATCAAGTACAAGCAGCACATAAAACAAAGATCCATCAATTATCATCTTCCGACAACCACAAATTAGAGTTGATAAAATGACCGATCTTAAAGCTCTAATTATTTAATCAGAAGGCATTTATGTTTTTATATGTTTTGGACATTGAGTTGTTATTCTGGAGTAGACAAGTTAGTTGCGGAGAAAGAGATTAACGCTCAGCTCAGTACCTAAGTAACAATCAAGGTACAAGATTGTAACAACTCAACTACCTTTTACCAAATTACACAGGCATATATGATGAAAATAGTTAGCAGCTATGATTGAAACTGCAGTATCACAATCGGCACACAACTTGACAAGTGGCTCTCTTTTTTTTGTCAGAGTGATAGAAAGTAGTTAAGATCAAGAGAAAGTAGCCATAAAATAGAAGGCAGGATTTGTCAAAGCAAATAGATCCATGCAGAAGAGTAAATGATTGTATAAAAGAAGAGCACAATATAAAAGACTTACTCGATCATGAAGCCAACTGTGAGATCTTTGAGACTCACTTTCTTCAAGTGAGTCTTGACTAAACATGCAGCATTTTCACTGCAGTGCTTCCTTCCACAACCACATCGATTCAAGTACAAAATTACACGGCGATCGATTGGTTCGTTTCTAAAGTTGACTCGGCATTGCAGTATCTCCTATAAGGACAAACGAGGACATTAAAAAATTCAAATTCTCCATGAAATGGAGATGGAACGTCGAGTGTTAGCTAATTCTAACCATCAACAGAAAAGAAAAATTATTACCTTCATTAGCTCCCATGAGGAATTACTACTAGGAGAAGAATCAAGAACTGCTTTATAAGCAGGATTTGACATGGCAGTTGCTGCTAATACACCAACCGGCTCACCTGCAGGGAAAAGATTTTCGGGCTTGCCTCCAACCTCAGAACCATACTCAAATTGGATTATTGAATTGCTGCAAACATTCCGCACAGTGCCATCATAGCATATGACTACATCTCGAAGGATGGCCATTAGGTTTTTAAAGAGGGTTCCTGGTTCAGACAATCCCCTTGTGGATCGTACAATGACCTCCCTTGTGCATATAGAATGGACCATCATCTCATATGGGTCCAACCCACAAATGAAGGAGCTCTTGATTAATCCGTACTCACCAGATGGATAATCAGCTCCCTCAAAGAAATATTTGCTCCTAAAAAGGGAGGCCATCTCATCAAACAATGAGGTGGAATAGAATTTTCCCTTGTCTGAGATTTGAACACCCAGAAACCCAATTTGTTGAATGATCTTATTGATTGCTGAATCACTTTTCGAGTCCACAAGATCACCAAGCGCAGATGACTTCAAGATAAATCGCGACAACGGCAGTTTTGCCAGTCGAAGGTGATTTTCCAGCTGCAATTGCACCAGTTCATTGTGAGTTGTTCTTAGGTGATACAGCAGTGGCGATATCACCTGAATGTTCTTCTGAATATCTTGAATCATTGATTGGGGTATATAGAAATCCTCTAGACACACACTAAAGCCTTCTGTAAATAAGTTTTCCATCAGTAACGGCTGAAGTGCATCAAAAAACTTCAAAACCTCCACAGGACTTTTCTCAAAAAATATCGATGTAACAATTTCACTTATCATGGGCACAATGAATTCCCTGCTGTAATCCACATCCAATAGATCACTTTTACTAATCAAGTACTTATCCCCACAACAGTTAAAGCCTGCGGGCAAAGCAGTTTGCAACATCTGTAAAGCCGTCCAGGTAGGACAGAACTGGTGAGCTTTCAACAAAGCAGGATGTGGCAAATCTGATGAAACAAACATTGCCAATTGCTGAGCAGCTAACTTGTCAAAGAAATACTTCCTAAACATCATCTTCAACGACAACAAGGAATCGGTAGCTAGTTGCAGATTCAAGTTCCCACTATGTGAGCTCAGCAACTGCTTCTCCACAGAAAAGAGTTCTACAACCTCTGCCTTTGCTGATGCTGACTGAGGATAAAATAAGTGGACGCAATCCCCATCGAAGTCAGCACCAAGAGGTCCACAGATCAGGGGATTTATCTTCACTGTGTGATCATCATGGACATACACTGACAATGCTTGTAGAGAGTGCTTATGTGTGGTCGGTGGTCTATTGATAAACACAATGTCCCCATCCATAATCCTGCGATGAACAACTTGGCCGGGCCTCAAAGAGGTATGCCCTTTGGAACCCTCTCTGAGTGAATACATGGCTGAACCATCTCTGTATGCCAGACACAACTTCTTATCCACCAGACCTTGCAAATAATCCATGTTATACATGCTAACCTTCTCCTCAAATGTTATTCTCTGCGCAATCTCAGCAGGAATGCCTATTTCATTGACCTTCTTAAAGGCATCACCTGTGATCACACTGCGAGAGGAAAATCCTGAGCCTTTCCTAATAAACAACGTCCTCATTTTCTCCAGCCATGCTTTGGTAGCAGTATCCGATGGCTCTTTACCAATCCCATAGCGTGTATCAATATCTCGAGACGCCTTTGCAGTACCTCTGACTAATAGATACTCATTGACTACGTTTTGCAAATCTTGAGCCTCCACATCATGGGACTCAAAATTAGGAGCTCCTGACCTTGAACCTTTGATGATCTCAACTTGCTTGAGAACCTTTTTCAACATTGTCACTGAAAGATCCTGGGAAGACACATGATATATTTCATTATTAGCACTCGGGAGACCCCAAAAAACAAAAAAGATAAAGATAAAAAAGTGCCCAAAATAAGAATTGAACTCCTTCTTTTGCCTTACCGAGGACATAACGCTAACACCATCAGAAACTTCCGGAACAGACAAACAATTTGGCGGAACAGGTAGATACTGGATAATATATCCTTCTTGGGGAAAGTATCCTTTCCCAGCAAGTTTCCTTTTGGTCTCCTCAGGAATTCTTTTGAGCATTTCCACAACCTGTTGATTAATTCCACTGAATTAAGCAGCGAAGCAACTTCAAGGACCACTTCCAGAGAACAAATAAGGAAGTCAAGCACAGGCCACTTCTGGAACAAGTTCCAAGACATTTTTTACTTAAAGAGCCTTCAACCATGGTGATGGAAACTAACAAAATTACAACCATAGAATAGATGAACATATTGCAGCAGAAGTAACCGACTAAATCATGAAGAGAATCCAAAGTCAAATTTTACTTGTATTTGCTTCTAGCTTTGAAAAGTCATATGGCTAGGGCTTCCACTTTTTACATGCAAGTGATATCTTTCCTTCATTTATGAGCATCTGCAAGTTTTGGTATAGAAGATCTACCACAATGCAGAGCTTCCAGGTTCCTTAACCAGAGAACGTGTTTTGGATGCTTATTAAGAAACAGGAAAGACCTATCTAGACTCATTGCAATGGGCGTATATCTTTATAACAGAAACAGAAACAGCCATTGTGTCATTCTGTAAGGACACTTCAGTAGAACACCATCCAACATCTAAATCCCATCTTTGTTTTATTTTCCACTTCCATTTAAAACTTTTATGCAGTTCTAATTAACATTAAATGCACATAAATTATAAAAGTGGCCACTCTACAGCTTCCAAGCCCATCATTTAGGTAGGAATAGATATCAGCATGTATGAGCCACCAGAGACAATGTCTGAAGCTACATCTACAGTAAAAGAAGCATAGCTGCAACGTATCCCATCAAGAGAAACTGGCACCACACTTCACATGCACATCGTTATACTAGTCAAAGCATGTGATAAAATAACATGTCTATACCTTATCACAATTTTATTGTCCTTTCAGACCATTTATGGAAAAAAAGTGAACGAAAAAAGTAATTCCACTCATATTGACAAAGGGGAGAAGACGCCAACCTCACAAGGCAATAGAGGTCGCGAAATATTGTCACCATATCGAAAACCGTATCTTTCAAGAAAGTTCCAAAAACCATCTCGTAATCTTGACCTCGATGATACCTTCAACTGCAAGCAGTGTACACCTTCTGATGTCTTAACCTCTCTCATAGAAACTTGTGCTGCATCCTGCACAGAATCTTTATAGATCAAAACTTTCGTAGAAAGATATCAAAGGCAATAGTATGTTGATCCAAGTCCATGAAGATATCACCGAATTTCATCTATGTCAAGGATAAGACAAGGCGTAACAAAGATGCATTGGGATGTACAAGTTAATCAAAATGTAAAATAGACTAATGAGGGTGCCACTGCTACAGCAACAACTAAGCATCAACACACATAAGGGTTGGCCCCAATCACTGAATACTGCACACCATATATGGTACAATATTAAAACCAATAAATTTACCGCTGGATCCGAACATTAAATTTTGCACCATATTTGGTACAAGTATCAAAACCAATATAAGCTCACAACAACTATTCACTATTTTACCCAGAATCATTACAGAAGCCCATAGCAACTCAGAATTTCAAACAATTGAACGACTTTCAAGTTCTACCTATAAGAGTCAACTTTATTAAAAAATCAAATGTTGTCCCATTCACGGCCCAAACAAAGGAAAGGATTCCAATTTAGATTGGTCAAAGCGACCAGCTCTGCATGGCCAAGAGTTCAACATAGACAGAACTAGTTAACAAGTCAAATCACACTCTAATATCGACATGGACTGGCAAAGCTTTAGAATAGAGAACTCTCTATATGGAAAACTCATCCCATCTACCTAACAAAACCGAGCAACTGCTCAAATCTCCCAGACAGCCACAAGAATATATGTTGCATAGGTGCAGACAGGAAAGTAGCCAATCCAAATAGATCTTAAAGCAAAATAATTAATATATAAAGCACAATACAAAAATCTGATTTCAGGTAAACATTCCCATTTAATTATTTATTATATATTCAAGCAAAGTACACAAAAAATGCAATAGATGCGACACTGAGTCATTAAGGGACACTCTTTAGACAACAAACCTATCCTAGATAACTTAGATAACTATTACATGCAATCAGGTAAGTATACTACCATATCAAAGTTCTCAAACACACTGATGTTGCTTAGTGTCAAGCATAAATATGATCAGAAAAGTATACTATCATATGCAAGTTCTCAAACATGCTGAAGTTGCTTTAGTGACAAGCATGAATATACAAAAGCATAGTGTGATTTGGAATTTAGTGCATCACCTCACAGCATGAAGCCAATAGTCGTTCACCCACACCAGCATTCTTGATTGGAAACTGAAAGGAACAAAACATTGTTATCAAAATGCTCAAATCAGAAGGACGATATGCCAATCATAAAATAGAATTAATATGGGAAGAACACTTACATTTTGCATCAATTAGTATAAACATGGCTACATTTCGGATACATAGCCAGTTAAAGAAAACACAGACACACACACACACACACATAGTTCATCTGCATAAGGAGAAGCTATGACTGCTATAAGGGTGAGTATTTATAATAAATAGCTAAAACTCTACTTTTGGATGCTAAGCAATCATTGATGTCAAAGGTAGAGTGACGAATGAGGGAGGGAGTAAAGCAAATAGAAAATTGGAGATGTAAAGATGTAACAATGACCTTTCTACAAGATATAAAGAGTAATCTCCAGTAATACGGATAAATAGATGCCATATTTCTCCATATAAACCCCGAACAAGTTAAAAGAGGATAAGAATTGGAAAATGCATTTCTGAGGAAAAAACCTTAGTAGGACTCCGACTCATATAGAGGCAAGACCTCCAAGTAATGTTAGATTGTGCTCTCATTGATTCTTGCAAAGAACACAAAAGAAATTCGAGGGAACCTGGAAGTACCTTGTTGTTTCTCATTTTTAAGCACTTTAAACACAGCAAGCTTAACATTCGCTTGAGTTCACTAACATGGCTCGGATGATATATTGGTATTGGTAATTCGATATACCCAAAATGACCTGGAGAAAAAGTAACAAGTGTCAAGTCTGTATTCTTCAATTTATCCAAACCTAAGAGATTAGAAACCACACTGTAAAATAAGAAAGCCGGTCATAGAAGTAATACCTTCACATTTACCCGGGTCAGATGTGCCACATGATTCACACCTCCCAAATTCAAGAGGCAAGCCAAGAAATGGATTAGAAAGCTGACTTGAATGAGTAATGGAGCAATCACTGACGGATGCTGCGCACTAAGAAAAAAAATCAAGATGAAGATAGCACATCAGTAGTAATCACAGATTAATTATGACAAGATCAGACTCCAATCTACAAATATGAACCATTGTGCATAGCAATTATTTTACTTTAGCAGCCTTGAAATATAGTGCACGATCATAACCGACGTACAATTTAAATTCTTTGTGCTAAGAACGAAATTAACAGGCCAGAAATAATAAATGCTACATGACAGCATCAAGGTTTATGGGACAGAATCTTATAAACTTACAATCTCCTGTCGAGATGCCAAGCCAAAACTGATTGCTGTTATCTCCGCATCTAGAGCAGCTGTCGAAGTTTCCTCCATCCCTTTCTACGCTGCACCAGAGAACAGAAAACATTCTCAGAATTACAACCAGGCTACGTATGAGCAAAACAAAAGCAAAATAATGCGAGAATATAAGCAAATGAACACAACACAGTCTATCGAAAATGACACCTAATCTCACCGACAGTGAGAAAATCAGTAATCTGCTAAGAAAAATGGCAAGGGACATAAACAGAAGATCATAAGTTGGATCATCCACAAATGAAAGGGAAACAGCCTGCCTTCCAGTTTAAATTAAGGCCGAGCACCAAAAAAAAGAGAGCTAACAGAACGCTTTTTTAGCGTAAAATCATACAAAGGGAAAGATCAGGAACAACTCAGAATAACATTAGCTGAAAATGGAAGAACCGAAGGTAATACTGTCAGAAAGATTTTGCATCCATTGCTAGAATTTTCACGTAACGCCGAAAATCCAGAGTCACAGAAACAAACGGGGCCTAGCATCTCACTCCTCCGATTTCCTAGAAATTCTACCAGTCGAGTCAACCGCGAACCGATTCTTCTCGAACATTTCACAGCACAAAAAAGCTCACAAGCCAACGGGGCCAAGACAAACACATGAGAGTCCTTGCGCGTTACACATTCCGACCGGTAGAACCGCAGTTTGACCGGTGTCCCATAAAACCAGCTCGACCGCTCTGTCCTCTAAATCCTCGTTACGAAACGAAAAACCTAGACTCCGCACGAACAACTACGACCGAAAGGACTCGACACAGCGAATGCGAAGCAGGTAACGCCAATGCGACGCGATCATCAGCACGACAGCTCGGTCACAAGCAATTCCCCTCAGTCATCCCCGCGCGGCCGGCATGCCGATTTTCCCCTCATTTCCTCGCCCCTCCCCGACGCTCTGCAGCCTAACGGACGCCGGGAGCGGGAATGCAGGTGGAACGTACCGAGGATTCCGGCCGCTTCACGGTTACCACCGCCGGATGCCCCCCGGAAAAACCCTAAAAGCAGAGGCAGGGGAGAGCGCCGGGAGAGACGAAGCGGAAGGAGCGAGGCGGAGGAGCGGCGGACGGCGGCGGACGGCGCGGAATTCGGCGGCGGGGCGCGGGTTCGGCGGCGGGGATCGGCGGTCCGGTCGCTGGTTTTCTCGCCCCGGAGGAGGAGGTGGGCAGGAGGAGGAGGGAAGGGTGGAGGAGGGAGGACTGGGGGTGTGACAGCAGGGAGGGAGAATGTGAAGAGACTTGAAAAAAGTGACTGCATGCAGCTCGGCTTTTGCCAAATGGAAAAAAAAAAAAAAAAAACATTTTCTTTTTATTCAGTTCTATTCATGGGGTGAAATGTCCAAACAGCCCTCGCCTCACGCCTCTTGAGTTGACCCATTTTCCCACCAACTCTGGAGCTTCGCAAGAGAATTTAGGGACCTTTTGGCTCTTTTCGACGCTCCTTTTTTTGGATTATCAACGTATTTGCATTGGTCAGACGCGTTTTTGAAGGGACAAAAAATGTTTTGAAAAATCTTCTCAATGGTTCAAAATATATACATTGATATTCATGTACTTTGAAGGAAAAGGAATACGCATTGAGTAATGGTTAAATACCGAAAGGGCAAAAAATAGATGTGGAAAAGGAAAAAAGTATGGTACAAGCTTTGATGGAGCTCATAACGGTCCAATCCAACTGTTTATTTAGGCAAGGCATCTAAACTCCCCTCACGTCACTTCTCATAAATATATTCATTTATGTTGAACTCCAGAGTCTTCAAAATTAGTTATAAAGTCCGTTTGCTTAAATTTTAATATAGGTATATATCGTTGCGCTTTAAATTTGTTTTAAATTTTTCGGAATCAAAGAAAAACCCTAGAATGATTATTCACGTACGTCGATATCCATGTGCTTTTAAGGAAAAAAAAAACTCATGTGCATGTTAAAATGAAATTCAAATATCAAAAAGGCACCAAAAAAAAGTGAAAAGGGGAAAAGACACAGTAAAAAGATTTGGCAAAGTATATAATGATAGGATTCGTTCGTTTATCTTATTTTAATATTTAGTACGAAATCATTGGTTCGGACAGCCAAAAGATTAGTTGACCCCGTTAAAAGTCCAATTACGCAGGCATGAGCGTAGTGATTTCGTCACGGCAGGGATTTTGAATCTGAACAATACGAGCTTCTGAAGTTTTGTAAATTAAAAAATTCTGGAATTAATAGTTTGACCCTTTTTTGTGCTACTAAAAGTTAAAAAAATATATATATATATATTTTTAATGGGGTTTTGGGGTTTTGCGACCGGAGGGGCTTTGTCGACCTCCTTTGTCTTTATCTGTTGACGGTCCGGGGGTCTCTTTGACTGGGGGCAGCGCTTGTAATTAAGGGGAGAGTGCGAGGGTAATTCGGGCATTGGGGTGTCGGCTCTTGTCCCTATGCCCCATGGTTGGCACTTGGCAGGGTTTTTTGGGGGAACGTCATCTGTGGGACCCACGGGCACGCTCTCCTTCGTTTGTGCTTTCGGGCCCTGATAGTCGGGTCGGTGCATTTGATATCGGGTCTGAAAAGCCCGATCTTTTGGGCCCAATTGGGCTGCTTGACTTGGATCTGTAGACCGATGACTGCGGCTTGACTTTGGCAATTTGGGTTGAAGCGTAAAAAAATTATTATTCGACGTTGCAACCTCAACTTTGCAAAACCTATTAAATTCATCATGGTTCTCACGGAATATTTGACTTTGGTGAGTTGTGTGGAAATTCCCATTGTTCTGTTTGAGTAGTCGCTTTCATACAAAGTCAACGAACCAGAATGCTCAATTTGCAGATGTTAAAGAAGTCTGCGAAGAATTTTATTTCCATTTTGGAAATGCGTCATTTAACATATGAAGCACATGGCTCGTAAATGGGCTCTATGTGAAGAATTTTATTTCCATTTTGGAAATGCATTATCTAACATATGAAGCACGTGGCTCGTAAATAGGCTCTACATAGTTGCTAGCAAGAGTTCCTTCAATATTAGTTGTTGGGGCATGAATTTCGCTCTAAAAATTCTTAGCCACCTCTATAGTTTGATTAAAGGGGTACCAAATTTTCTCTATAGAAAATTACGCCAATAATATTTTCACTGCTAAGATGGCACCCACGGCACAACGGCTTGTTTGGGCCAGCTTTACCCCCGAAGATTTTGCATTTCTGCCTAGGACATTGGTTCAGCTGATTCTAACGAAGCGCCAATGATATTTGATAAACACCTTGCAAAAGACTCATTGCCAAAGCTGTTTCCTGACGCAAGGAAAACTAAACACTAATGGAGAATGGAGGAAAGCTCAAACAATGTGGTGTCGATGTCGTGATGATAGTTCAGGTGGCACCAACATTGTGCAACAGTCCACCGAGGTCTCACAACTCTAGACAACAAATTCCGAGGTGGCATGACCCCAGGTGAAGCGACATCGATATTGCATGACTCTAGGTAGTGCAACCCATCTTTGCTATGCTCGCGAGGGTAAAAGCAAATCTTTGAATGATTCGGTGAGGGCAAGTGGGAAGACACAAAATTAATTAGCCTCTTTTTTAGTCAAAAATTAACCTTGAAGATTCATTCTGCAATGTTAAAGCTCAAGGCAAGTGCAAAGTCGGTGAGAGCTTTGAGCATTTGTAAAGCAAAACTTTGCATCAAAGGCCCTTTAAAACTCAAAATATTTAATTCCAAAACTTTGACTAAAGGCTATTTCAGAATGCTAAACCAAATGTAAAAGTGGTGCACTAAGCGCGCATAGTCAAAAGCAGCTCTTTTTTAAAGGTTTTCCAAAGACGCTTGCGAATTATTATGTCTGAAGTGGAGGTTGGAAAAATCTGGGCTGAGGAAGTGATAAACTTAACCTATTAAGAATTTCCAATGGATAAACTCCATATGACAGTGGGTCATGGATTGAACGTGCACTGTGCGATGTGTACCTCTTCTTTAGCCTAGCCAACCTTGTCCATCCGTTTAAAGTGACGATCCATCAGAATAAAAACGTGCCGACTTGGGATACAATTGGGGGGTAATGCCTGGACAAAGCTGGCAGCTTATCACATATTGGGGCTCCGTCGGACTCCCATAACATCAAGTTGGGCAATGATACACCAGCTCATGTCTTTGAAAAGACACTTGAAATGGCGTGCGATGCCGTGTTGCTTCTTGCGTGAGAGAAGAAGGAACTGGTGTCAGATGGGTGCAATGGTCAGCTAGCGGAAGGACCTCGCGCACAGCTCCACTGTACGTGGCCCTCCCCCGTCCATGGTGGAACGTGTTGTGACGTCCCATCTTGTTTCATCGGCCAGACTCGAGTTTTCTGGAGAAACCTAGGCTGTGCGAAGCGAGGGAAGCATTCTAGAGAGAATGAGGTGATGAATAGAACCGATGACAGCACGGAGATGACAGAATTCTCTTCTCTGGCGAGAGTCAGCGTCCTTTCTTTTGGTGCGAATAGTTGTGGGTTCCACTCTCTCTCTCTCCCTCTCTCGATACATTATCGACATGACATGGCATAATGAATCTAAACGATAATCTCTTCACTGTGTGCTTCTACGTCCTCTAGTTTTCCGTCAATGTCGAGTAGGTTTGCGCCCGCCTTGACAAATGGGGTTGGAAATTGTTGAAAGAATCCTGTGGAGACGGGACAGGGAATGATTTAACCCCCCACCAGAGACACTTTGGTGACCAAAAGGCCGGTTTGTAGCTCGAGACGCAGGCACAGGGTTGTGGACTTACCTGTCACTCCTAGCCTCACATCGTGGAGAGCGTATAAGATCATATCATTCCTCTCGATTCTTCCTTTTCTTCTGTTCTTTTTTTATCCTAGAAGAGGTGGAAGAAAAGGCTCATCCAAGCCCATGTATCTTGCTCTTCAGACTTCCTAACAATTGACAGTTGTAAATCACGAGGTCTTCAATTATGTAAGAATTGTATAGACCATTATCTTACGATAGAAGCAAGAGCTTTTTCCAAGAAGTTCAGAGCAAAGATTAGGGTTCAAGATCTTCTCTAGGTTTTGCTCTATGCATAGTGGAGATGATAAAAGTCATACGCTAGAGTTGGTTAATGATGATTGTTGGGTGGTTCCAAGGCCATTGCCAACCCCCCTTTCAACCTGTCCCTGCTTAAAAGGGTCAACTTTACTATCATGATCACCCCAATTATCACCCCAATTACAACCACAATCATGCGAGGGAAAAAGAGACACGAATGTATATGTGATCCCGAGACGGGCCTATGGATCGATGTAGTACGGTGGGGCGAGGATGACCACATCAACTCGAGAATCCCATTTTCAATCGGGATCCAAACTCATGTATTCTCAAAGAATTGACACTTAGTGGCCACAACATCCAGCCTCAAATACAATTGGTCATTACAAATGCAACCCTACATGTGATTTACGTAAGCAGAGGATTGAACTCTGTAAAGCTTCAGACAAAAGTGGAGGTTGAGTCGCGATTGGCATCATCAGGGGGTGGGGAACGTCGGTATACTTACCCAATTCACTTAACATAAGTCAGTGCGCCACAATAATTTTAAAAAACACAAAGTCGGCATAAAGAGAAGATGATGAAGAGGGAGACTTTTTTTATTCTTGAAACCGAACGTGGAAGATAAAAAGGGAGAGAGGATTGACACAGGTACATTCGCATGAATCAAAATAGAATATTGTAGGATTGGCTTCGTTCGTCCTTGGTCAGTGTATCATGTTGATGACGACTTTGGTGGCGAGCAGCACCAAGCTAACACAGCTCATGGCAGCAGTACTTGATCTTGATACGTGCATTGAATCGTGGAATCTTATGTCATCCAGGGTATGAAAGAGCTCTATGGTGATCCTTCCTTCTTTTTTTGTTCCTTTTGGCTAAATCGAATCCTTTCAGCTTTGGTAATTAGCAAGTGTATCCCCCCCAACCAAAAAAAAAAAACCTTTGGTGTTAAGTATGATCGCGCATCGTTTGATAATGCAATTGCAACGTGCCTCATATATGTATAGCCTCCTTTCACCCATTGTTTGGAACTCTTGGATTGAACATTTTACATAATATCATAACATAGATTACAAGCATAGATTACAAGTTCGAATCTCAACGATCCATTCTCAAACTCTTTGCTCACACTATAGGAGGTGTGCCCGTTTCACAAGATGAGCCAATAAAATCAAGCATGACATACAAGGTAGTGGCTTACATATCGCTTGAATAAGCGATCGTAATGCGTCTTATGTATATATAATCTTCTTCCCATATACTGATATAAGTTTTTGGATCGAACATTCTTATAGTTTGTAATTTAAAGTTGGAATAATAGTTGAAGTGGCAAGACCCATGTTTGCCGTGTAAAACATCGTCTCCAATACATAGTCTAGGCTATGTTTGTATCACAGAAAATCAATGATTTTTCTAAAAATAATTGCTTAAAAAACAAATAAATGAACAATGTTTTTTGAGTCCACGAAAACTATTAGGTTTAAATTGCTATCGATAGTGAAAAAAATTTCACTAACTAATCATTTCAATCGATAAAGTCAATAATTTTTAAAATAATGTTTTCAAAATCATTCATTTTTCACGAAACAAACGAGCCTTAATTAGATATGACCATATTAGTGAAATATATAATTCAATCTTTCTTGTGGTTAGAAACATGGCCAAGAAGGATAAGTCAAGATTTGTTTAGTAACATGCTTCAAAGTATATCCAAAGATAAGCATATTTCTTTTTCCATAGATTTTTTTTTTGGTCGAAAGAAAGATACCATTCATTTATCATACTTGAGAGGAACATAGAAAACTTTCAAATCTAATGAATCTCAAATAGTTGCATAACAAATCAAAAGCCAAAAAGTGAATAACGAAGCACAATTAGTAGCAAGAAGCATATTCTTATCTCTCAAAAGCATATCTAACACTATAAACAATCGGTGACCATTCAATGATGAGCATACGCCGATATCTTTCCCCCTTTTGCAATGGCTTCCAATGTGCATCTAGATTCAACGTCCTCATCACCATCCCCATATGGAGACACCAACATCAAAATGTTGAAAAAACACAGATCAAATACCTGTAATAAACTCCTGGTTCTATATTTAGATCTAGTTCAAGAGAGTGAAACCCTCAAAACTTGACCTAAATCTAAATCGGTATAGGAGAGCGGCCTAATTTTGAAGAGATTGTGCAATCGCGTTATGAATATCCTTAGTGACTGTCGAATGGACGAATGACTAAATTGGTCATTATGTTCACCCAAAATTAGCTGTAGAAATTAATTCGCATGCAAACTCTTAGAATAGATTGGGAGAGGAAAAAAGATGAAAAACTTTAAAAGAGGGAAGAGGAAGAGGAGAGGAGGGCTCCCTCCCCCTCCCCCTCAGTTTTCTCCCTTCCTTAGGGATGACACTCCCTTTCTCCATAGGTGGCAAAGTGATACTCATACCTAAAATAGAACAATTCTCTCCTTAGTTATTTTGTCCGTAGGTATGGCAAATCTCTACCTTTTAGCGATTAAGTTCTAAGATTAACATAAAGTAAATATCTTATGTGGAATTTATTATGAGCAAAACTATGTTATAATCATCCATGTCGATAGTGATGGAGGTGACGCTTGAGCTATAAATAGATTAAATAGACCATGTACCAAACGAAAACCCATATTTCAACCCTGAAAACGAGATAGTTACGTGACCTTGTTCACAATCGGGGGTACGGAACTAGCCTATGGTTGTGAACAGTGCTGTAAGGCATGCTAACTTCATAGTGGGCTTTTCACCCACCTCTACTCACCCTAGGCACGGGTGGTTATTATACCAGCCTACTAGAGTGTGCAAGCACATCATGACATGGAATCTACCTTCCTTACCGTAGGGCCTACTAATCTTCTGTCTATTTTTGTCTTCTCAACAAAGAGGGGATACGGAGGATAGCACGGGATCTCCCACCCCATGGCGGTTCTTCGCCTATTTCCTCCTTAGGCCTTTTAAGGACTTACCCAAGTCCATTCTGTGGAATTTCTTCTGAGCAAAACTATGCTATAATCATCCATGTCGATAGCGATGGGGATGACGCTTGAGCTATAAACACGTTAAATAGACCACGCACCAAACGAAAACCCTTATTTCAACCCTAACAATGAGAGAGTTACACAGACTCGCGTTCTTTCAGCTAGCGTTTGCAATTGTCGAAGTAAGCAAATTGCATATAACTCCCGTGACGCACAGAAACTATTTCCTCACGTTTTTGGAGGAACAGGTCAGATCAGGCTGTTGCATGCAGTCCGCAATTCATGAATACACAGCCTTGATGAAGAAAGGGGCTGTGCTGGAGATTTAAGTATTTGTTTTGTCTCTTGGCATGGTGGGAAACGATTCAGCAACTACCTCTCATCCTTATCACAATGCATGCAATTTATGGGCATAATGACAAATGAAGAACATTTTCATGCGTTTTTCCAGGAGCACAAGGACAAATAAGTATATAAAAAGGATTGGATCCTATGAAATTCTGTATGGTTTCACATTTCATAAGTTAATTTCCATTTCGTGACTGCTCTACTAAACATACACATTTGTATAAATGAAAACCTCAAACCATAGTACTTTCTATTTGTCGGTACATTTTCTTTGGATTGCTATTTCCACTCTTGACTCGTCATGGTCCATTAAATGATTTCATAATAGTTGTTTAAGTTGACAAAGTTGAATACCACTTGTCGCATACTATGCACTCCACTTTTTCACTTTTCTAGTAAAAAAATGGAGAGGGATGGCCGACGCTATCGACCTCTTCTAGACTTTGTCATAAGGGTCCCATATGTACAAAGATGTTCAAGTTGAGAACTACTTCGCATTACCAATAACCTGAAGATTCGAGATTGACAAGCTCATCACCGCAATTCCATCAAAATCTTAGTAAATGGAAAGTTACTCTGCACGCGATATGGCGTAGCTAGGCAGCAACAACAACAACTATTTAGAGATTCGTTCGTGATGTGAATCGAATTTATGATATCATGAAAAACAAGTGACCCATTTACTATTAAGCCAACTATATCGTGATTATTACGCATTCAGCTTAGTTTGATGATAACAATTCACTTTTGGGTGGGTAGGCGACGGTACACCCTATAGGCTAGACTTACTCAAACTACCAAAGATTTTGAAGAGAAGTGGGGGATCGATCGTGTCATTTTCATGGAGTTGAATCCATGTAACTTTCATCCACAATTGCCTTTTGTTGCCTAAAGAACTAATTCTACCTACCAAAATTTACCGACAAACAGTAGAGCCAGAATCTCTCCATAGTACAAAGCAAACCAGGCACTGCATTCGATCCCCCAAACTTCAACTAAAGAGTTCTCTACAATGCGCATTAACTGGTTCGAATGGTTTCACACAAGGCAGTTCATACAGATTGAAGAAATTCGAGGTTTTTTTTTTTCTTGAGGTTCCACACAAAAGTGACAGGTCTACTATAACATCTAAGATGTGACGAAGTCTAGATATTCTCTATAGTTCCTCATATTTATTGGACGAGGTATCAAGCACAGAGAAAGCCTGCACTACGTGTATGCTTCTCTAGGGGAATCCTATGATTCTCGGGTTGAGGTCCACACGACCTTTTTAAAGGAGAGGACTTGATGGAAAGAGATGACCATATTGGAATATTGGAATCATAATCCCAAACCCACCCTTTTTCAGAATTAGGAAATGCCAAATGTTATGTGAACCCGATAAGAAAATAATTGAGATTCATCCTGTCGTGGCTAAAATTTTACTCAATTAGTCTTGAACCCATTATACGGATACCAATATAGTTTTAAAATTTTCAATTATACTAATTTAGAATTTTCACCCAGAAATCACTGATGTGGCAATCCAGTCATTGTCGGAACTACCACACGTTAACAATTTCCGTTAAAGATTGATCAGAAGAACTACATTAAAATTTTGAGTAATGATTTATGATTGAATTAACATAATTGAAAAATTTATGATTGCATAGATGTAAAGACTCATTGGGCAATTATGCTCCGTTCCTTCGTGCATATCCACATAAAGGAAACAAATCATGGGCCACTAATTATTGATTAACCTAACCAAGAAACAAATAGTCAAAAGGGCTGTGCTGGCATGCTTGAGCTGCCACTTCGCTCGATCTCATTGATATTGGGTGGACCATGAAGCTTCCCCTTCATTAGACGAGGGCGTTCTCTCTCTCTCTCTCTCTCTCTCTCTCTCTCTCTTATCCGAGAGTTGACTCGGCTGGACGCAACGCAATCAAAAGCCAAGAAAATAAGAGCAACTAGCAAGTGACGGGCAGCAGTATTAAAAGCTGACCCCCGCTGGACACGTCCATAGTCACGTTTTTGCGCTATACACGAGGGCGGCCCCTATAAAAACGGATCCCCGCAGATCAAACCTCTCCCTGCGTGTGCCGTTCTTTCTTCTTCTTTTCTGAAACGATGGATCGCGGTGCAGTTCCTGCTGCTGTCATCGGGAATGGCCACGAAGCTGCGAAGGTCCCTTCCAGAACCGGGAGAGGAGCCTGGCGTGCTGCCATTTTCATCATCTGTAAGCCGCTTGTTTGTTCGAACGATTCGTCCCATCTCGAGAATTCTCCCTCTTTCTTTCGTCGAACCTCTTCTTCTTCTCCTTCTTTTTAATTTTTTTTTTTTTGGAGATTGCAGTCGTGGAGGTCGCCGAGAGATTCGCATACTATGGGCTGGCCGGTAATCTGATGATGTACCTCACCAACCATCTCGGCGAGTCCCTGGCCGGCGCCGCTCAGGACGTGAACATGTGGGTCGGCGTGTCGGCCATCTTCCCGCTGGTCGGAGCATTCGTGGCCGACTCTTACATGGGTCGGCTCAGGACCATCATCATATCCTCTCTGATTTACCTCGTGGTATGTGGTCTGGACACTAATCAGCGTCCCTTTTTCGACGCCTTATTTTCGTTTTCTCCTCTCAAAGTTTGAAATTTTCCATCTATTTTCAAGCTCAAAAGCCTCGATCTTTTTTTTTTTAATCGGACCGTCCTACGTCCAAACCGAGTCTCTTAAAGCATCCGACTAAAATCAGTAGGTCAATATATAAATGCTCAATAACAGTGGAGTGCACAGTAAGCAGCTATAGAAGTTGCTTCAATGGATTATCAGCTTAGTGATTTCCAGGAATTTCTTTCTTTCTGCACCAACTAATCCATCTTTCCGTGGTTCTTTTGAATTGTACAGGGCATGATCTTCCTGACATTGTCGGTGTCTGTAATCCCGATAAGCCACCGCAAATCCACCTTCTTCACGGCGTTGTACATAATAGCGGTCGGAGAAGGCGGGCACAAGCCTTGCGTGCAAACCTTTGCCGCTGACCAGTTCGATGAGGACTTGCCGGACGAGAAGATGGCCAAGAGCTCCTTCTTCAACTGGTGGTACCTGGGCATCACTGCCGGCGCCACAACTGCCGTCTTCCTCATCCCTTATCTGCAGGTAGCTAGGGGAGCGCTTTGTGCGCGCTGCTCGGGTGCATTCCGGCATTTTCCACAACTTCATAGATAAAATTAATCTCAAAGATAAAAAGAATAGCTTACACCTACCATTCCGTACAACTCCAGTAATTTTCCATAAGAGTAATTGCAAAGATAATCGGTACAGATATCAGTATTTATGAACCCTGAATTTGGTCTGTTCATTGATGCAGATAGTCCATCCAAAGGAGCAGTCTTCTTTGATTTATAGCCGCTCTCTAATCAATTTTTCCTTCATTTGGTGGAGACGATGACTTCTCTCCACGACTTTTTTTTTTTTTGACCAACTCTCCACGATTTCTTTTTTCTTTTGGACTAAAACTCTCCACGATTTCGTAGAGTGGAAATTATGTGCATTTATTGTCGATTTTGACTATGACAACTCATGAAAGATCTTGCTTGCATAAAGGAACATGTTGCGTGGAGCGTGGGCTTTGGGTTGCTGGCCGGAATGGTGGCAATGGGGCTGGTGATTTTCCTGATGGGCCTGAAAATTTACCGGAGGCAGGGCCCCCTCGGGAGCCCGTTCACGAGGGTCGCACAGGTGTTCGTGGCAGCGGCTCGGAAGTGGCACGTGGAGAAGGAGGCAGGCGAAGGCCGCGGCAGCGACATGTATTACAACGGCGAGGATGAGCAGAGAACGGCTGGAGGCCGGTGCTTGGTTCACACTCCGCAATTCAGGTACGTGGGGCTTTCGATTTCCTTTTCGTGGTTAGAGGGTGGGCTTTCACGTGCATCAGTTGAGGATGGATCAGCAAGCATGGCCCAGGGAATAGATGTGACAGCATCAATTGCTCAAGTTGCGTCTTGGAAAGCTGTGGTTTTGGTAAGATGAACGGAGATGATGAACAAGTCTCGCGTAAGTGTGTCTGAACGCTTTGAACATGCAGGGCGTTGGACAAGGCGGCGGTGATCGACGCGGTCGATGCGGCGAGCAAGACTAGGAATCCATGGCGGCTGTGCACCGTGACCCAGGTCGAAGAAGCCAAGCTGATCCTACGCCTCACCCCGATCTGGTTCTTCTGCCTGATGTTCACGGTGGTCCAGGCCCAGATGCACACCTTCTTCACCAAGCAAGCCTCCTCCATGTCCTGGTCCCACTTCCGCCTCTCCCCGGCCTCGCTCCAGGGCCTCGTCGGCCTCACCATCCTCGTCTCCGTCCCGCTCTACGACCGGGTCTTCGTGCCCCTCGCTCGTAAGGTCACCAAGCACCCCTCGGGAATCAGCATGCTGCAGAGAATCGGGTTCGGCCTGTTCTTGTCGATCCTCAACATGGTAGTCTCGGCGATCGTTGAAGGCAAAAGGGTAACGCCAGCAACATCTCCACAACTGTATACTTATCTCGACCACAAAAGCGTCCGTTTGAATTTTTTTCCATTTTCCGGTTCGGAACGTCCTGATCCTGCAGGTGCAAGTAGCAATCGAGCATGGCCTAGCGAGCTCCCCCAAAACGCCGGTGCCCATGAGCGTGTGGTGGCTGCTTCCGCAGTACGTGCTGTGCGGGATATCTGATGTGTTCGCCATCGTGGGGCTCCAGGAGCTGTTCTACGACCAGATGCCGGAGGAGATGAGGAGCATCGGGGCGGGTTTATTCATAAGCGTGGTGGGGTTCGGGAGCTTCGTGAGCACCGCCATCATAAGCGTCGTTCAGGCGACGAGCTCGAGAGCCGGGAACGAGTGGCTGGGCAACAACATCAACATGGCGCACCTCAACCACTACTACTGGGTCTTGGCCGGGCTGAGCGGGTTGAACTTGTGCGCTTATGCGGTGGTTGCCAGCAGGTTCGTGTACAAGAGAGTCAGCGATAGCTTGGGTTTCAAAGGAGATGTGTGAAGGCAAATGTTGGTTTGATAAAAGAGCATGAAAATGTAGAACCCTATATATGTTCTAGCTGTTGTAGAGTAAAGAAATGGAGCATTGAGTCCCTCGCACATGTCTGGTCATTTGATCCCCAAATCCACAACTAGACTCTCTCCAAGGCAACAAGATATGCAAGCTCAGATTCCAACTTTTTTTCTGAATACCCGTTTGTGCAAAAAGTTTGAGCTACGACCCACCTTTTTTTTTTTTTTTTTTTTTTTTTGAGGATTGGTAAGCTACGACCCACTTAGCCATCATGGATTCACAACATCTGCTAGCGCACATCCATAATAATTTTTACTTGGACTTGATTTGGTGATGCTGCTTGGATCTTATATGTTAAGAAGAGTAAGATCTTAAAGTTCGATTTGATATCTTGAAAGCACGGAGATAAGAAACTAATTTCCTATCAAGTTATTTTACACTGGTGTGAATGGTTTATCTTTTATTATGGCTGTAGAGTTAAGCTCATATGGTCAACTGAAAATGGCATAAATCATTTTACCGCGATCAAGACGAGAGAGAAAAGACATTTTTCACGCACGATCTTATCTTTAGAAAAAAGTGAAGATTATGCCAAAACAAAGGTAATGATATTTAAAGGACAGGACATCTCAAAATTTTGGTCAAAGTAGAAACTAGATTATTCTAGTCACTTTTGGGTGGGCGACAATGACAATTAGGGGTGAGTATCTTCTAACTAGGAATCAGCCTGTTCTAGTTAGTTTCCAATTTCTAAAACTTAAAGTCAGAAGTTTCCAATCTAGTCCTCGATTCTAGGTGCAGAATTAAACCTATTAGGCGAATTGATATGTTTTTCGTCTATTTATAATTCTTTTTCTTTTAAAGAGTAAAGATACTTGAGTTGCATTTCTTTTCAACCTCTAGTGGAAATTGGAAAATGACTACAAATATGTTGGTCCATATATAATATTTTATTATTCAACATATATTAATAGGATACTACGCAATAGATTAATGACTACATAATCTAATGTAAGACTAGTCAATTATCAATTAGTGCCGCACCCTCAATCATGAAAACATTTATTGAATGTAAAATTGAAAATAATTCTTCTTATTTTCTTTTAACGTTGGACAACTCTCACTTGTGAATCTTTAACCAAGGAGAAGCATATATAAGGGGCAAACAAAAAACTGACGCGGAAAAGAACAAAATGGAAGGTGAAACCTTTTGAATTCATACTGCGGGTGGAATCATTCCAGCAGATAGTGGAAGCAACATCACCAAATGCAAACAAAAGACAACATCAAACTTTTGGAGTTCAAGACACGGGGTAAAAACAAAACGAAAAAAGAGGAAATACTCATTACAGGATTGGTCCTGGAATCGAATCAGGCCAACTCTTAATTCCACAAGTCAAAGACAATCCTATCAGTAATCGGTCAATTTTGAGGTTTTCGGATGGGCGCTGACTATTCCAAGACCGATCACCCCATTCGACGATCTAACGGAGGGTGCGGGCCCACACACGGGAGATCCGATGACGTGGCGTGGCAGCGGTGGGCGTTTTGACTCCGGGGCGTCACAGTCAACAAGTCAACGGAGACGCCAGGGAGAGAGAGAGAGAGAGCCAAGAACCCTATAATCTCGCTTCCCTTCGCTTCCCCTCTGCTTCAACTTTCTCGCTCTTTTCTCTCTCTCTCTCTATCAGTATCAATCATTTTCACTTTGCCTTTTTCCCCCCGCTCTTTAATTTTCCTCCTTTGCTGCCTCCTGTCCTCGGCATCCATCCTACATTCACTCTGTCCCTCCCTCCCTCCCTCTGTGATTTTCTCTCTCTATTTTCCCGCATTTTCCCTCACTTTCTCCCGGCATTTTCCCCCCTCGCTTTCTCGCACCTCCTTGGACTGAACGGACTGCGGGAGGAATCTTTGTAAACGTCAATCTCGCTTGTCTTATTTTCCCTCGCGATTTTTTGCTTCCCGTAGTCGGCGCTTGCTTAGGTTTCCTCGGATTCCGTGGCCGCGGGGTTGAGGAGCCGCGATCGGCATTCTCCTCCGCAGCTGCGCTTTGGAGCCGCGCGATTTCTCGATCTCGACGGCGGAGTTCGCGCGCGCGGGGCCGGGGCCGGGGCGGGGCTCTGGCAATGTGGAGAGGCTGATTGGTCGGAGCGGCTCGAGTTCGGGGGGCGTGGTTTGGAGAGACGGACGAGTGGAGATGGTGGAGCGGAGTGTTGGTTTTGGTCGCTGCGTCGGTGTTTTGGAGAGGTGGCCTTGAGATTCATGCGCGCGGCGATGAGGATGACGGCCGCGGATCAGTCCAAGGTGGGGCCGCTGGAGAGAGATGTTGAGCTGGTGAGTTGTTAGATTGTTGAAGTCGTCGGAGTTTGGTGCCGCGTGCTTAATCTGTGGTCGTCCAGCACTCGTAGTGATTTTTTCTCTTTGGTCGATGACTTCAGTCATTGGTTCGTGGAAACGACGCTTTGACCTTTTTTTGTTTGTTTGTTTAGTAACAGTTGCCATGTGCAGTCATTTCCTTCTAGATTGTTAGAAGAAGATTGAATCATGGAGGCCTAGTGATTTGGAAGAAAGAACTGGTTGTCCGGTATCTCTGCTAAAGAAAACTATATCTGTTCTCCAATTTTCCTATAATTGCCAATGGTGAACTCTTTTGCCGATGAGAAGTTGAAGCGCGATTGAGGAGCTCCGGCTTTACTGCTCGTGCCTAACGGAATTGATTGTTTCGAATTTGTGAACATCACCTACTGCTCTACATCTCCTAAATGAACATAGGATGGCATTGGCTCGTGCTAGCACGAAATTAGTAACGATATTTTGGTTCTGCATCCAACCGAGATTTTTTGTGCCGTATTCTCCTATATCGAACAAAGCTCTATGCAGTTTTGTTTCGGTGCTATTTTAGACTATCAGAGATTTCTATGAACTTGATTAGGAATACTTGTTTGCCATACAACAGGCAATTACCGCATTGAAAAAAGGTGCATGTCTGCTCAAGTATGGACGCAGAGGGAAGCCCAAATTTTGTCCCTTCAGGCTGGCCAATGTAAGATTACGCCTTTCCTTTTTCTTCCTTGATATCTGACATTGACCTTGCTCTGCTAAAAAAAAAAAAAATAAAAATAAAAATTAGCTGGTGTTCCATGTATGTTTCTCAATGGAACTTCTGAACATGAATCAGGCTATCTATAGGAGTATTGCAGACCTCCCTCTGCAAAGTTGCCTTGGGAAATTACATGCATATTACCGACTTCTTTTTTTGCATTATTCTTAGATGTTCCCATGCTAGTACATGGTGATTTATCTTGGATCCTGTTATGTGTCATGATTCAAGTTCACAGCCTGGGGTGAAATGCAGGTGGGTGGAAACTATGTAGACTTTTAAGGTATATCTGATACATTGACCACACACTGTAGAATAGCTAGGACTTAGATGGTGGCTCCTATATGCAGAAAAGTTCTATGCATGCTGGGTACATCTCTGCATCACATTGAATTTAGATCCATTCAGAAATCCTATGTTCAGTGATGAAACTTCTACACTTGTTACCTCTGATTGATTCACTGGAATTAGACCCACACCTCCACGGGACTTCTTCTGGGCTTCTCCATTTGCCATAATTCATATCTAAAAGGGGTGCTTCTAACCTATATTTACATTGGAATGCATATAATTAAGTATTGTTGACATCACATCTCTACGTATACATACACATGTAGTCTCTTGATGTACAATCACTGGAATCATGCCATGCCTTCCAAATTATCCAGCCAATTATAAAATCTTCCAGAGATGAGTTATATCTAGGTTGTACTCTTTTGTGGCTTCTGAAACTGTCTACATTCATAAATCTTTGCAGGATGAATCTGTTTTAATATGGCTCTCAGGCAAAGAAGAGAAGCATCTAAAGATAAATCACATCTCCAAAATAATACCAGGGCAGCGCACTGTAAGTTTCTTCTTAGGTTCTCTTAATATTTGCACAATCAATGTTGATAATATATCTTGTCAGCAATGAGGAGAAGAATAAGGGGAATGAAATTCAAGGTCTAAAATTGCATCTATCACTCCAAAATTTAGCCTGGGCAATGAATGTTGTGTCAAAATTTGGAGCTTCAGTTCAGTCCAATACCTTAGATAAGTTTGATACAACTAGGAAAATTATGCGATTTGCATAAATTTCTCCAAGTAAAATAATCTTTTTGTCAAATTGACCGAGGTTGTCAATGCTTCCTTGCATCATGCAGATTCTTCCAGCACCCCAGAAAAGTCCTTTGTAGTTTTTGTTTTGTTTGTTTTTTTTTTTTTTTTTTTGAGTAGTTCTTCAGATCTATACATGTATGTTTTTTTTGTGATTCTCTTTCTCAAGGTCTTTTCCACCATTTTTTGCCTGTGAGTTGGCAAACATATTTTGCTGAAGTTCTTAGATTTTTTAATAGATTAGCCAGATGCTCATAGTTTCATGTATGTGTTTTCATGAGAAAGCCATATCATGCTTTCGGTCCTATTGGATTGCGTTTCTCCATGTACCAAGAACTAATAAAGAATGTTCATTTGTTAATTAATTGGCATCCCCTTGATGCGGTTTCACTAATTGCCTTTACTGGTTGAACAAAAAGCTGATGTAGGATCTCAGTGCCACCTTCACATTGAAAGAATGCTCTTCTCTACTTTGTGATATACATACTAATTACTCATCATCTTGTTCTGACAGCCAATATTTCAGAGATATCCGCAACCTGAGAAGGAATATCAATCATTTTCACTCATATATGATGACAGATCTTTAGATTTGGTAATTTTATTTATTATGTTAATCTTTGTTCTCATGTGTCTTTTTTTGAATCTTTAATTCCATCCTTCTATCCATTGAATTAATAATTTGACTTTAAAGCTGACATTTGTTCGTCTTTTAACGTTTTCTTGATAATCTCCATCAGATTTGCAAGGATAAAGATGAAGCTGAAGTTTGGTTCACCGGTCTGAAAGCATTAATAACACGTCGCAATCATCAGAAGGTGAGAGGAGGATCAAGAAGTGGAGTTTCATCTGAAGCAACTAGTCCAAGAGCACAGGGGCAAAGTAGTTCAGCATTTAGCTCACCATTTGCTAGTGGTGATAGTTCGCAGAAGGTGCATTACTTTCTGCAAGTTTTGTGCATATCTAGACAGTTTTGCATGGTGATAAAACTTTATTTTTTGGTTCTAGGATCAGACCGACAATTCTTGCCTACATACACCAGTTGAAAGTCCAACAAAAATTGGTTTATCAAATGGATTGTCAGATGTGTCCTTATGTGCTCTTCCTCCCAAGATTTTCTATCCTTCAGAAACTGCATCTAGCTCTATTCACTCTCGCTCATCAGGAGGATCAGATGGAATGACTGGACGCATAAATGGAAACAATGTGGATGCATTTAGAGTGAGCTTATCAAGTGCTGTCAGTTCATCAAGCCATGGATCTGGTCATGATGAGGGTGATGCTTTGGGGGATGTTTTTCTCTGGGGGGAAGGCACTGGAGATGGCATTATGGGGGGTGGCATCCATAGGATTGGTAGTTCTTCTGGGACTAAGGTGGATTCCTTGTTTCCCAAAGCCTTGGAATCTGCTGTAGTCCTCGATGTTCAGAATATAGCTTGTGGTAGACAGCACGCTGCTTTAGTTACCAAGCAAGGAGAGGTTTTCTCCTGGGGGAAGGAAATAGGAGGCGGACTTGGACATGGTGTAGATTCTGACGTTGCACATCCAAAGCTTATAGAGGGACTGAAGAATGTGAATGTCGAGCTTGTTGCCTGTGGAGAGTACCATTCTTGTGCCGTTACCCTTGGCGGTGATCTATACACATGGGGTGGAAATTCTAGCAATTTTGGGGTCCTTGGACATGGAAGCAAATCAAGTCAGTGGATTCCCAAAAAGTTAAATGGACCCTTGGAAGGAATACATGTCTCATCTGTTTCATGTGGACCATGGCATACAGCGGTTGTAACTTCTGCAGGCCAATTGTTTACTTTTGGTGATGGAACTTTTGGTGTATTGGGACATGGAGATCGGACTAGCGTGTCAGTACCCAGGGAAGTGGAGTCCCTCAAGGGTCTTCGCACTGTCCGGGCAGCATGCGGTGCTTGGCACACGGCTGCTGTTGTTGAAGTTATGGTTGGGTCTTCAAGTTCCAGTAACTGCTCTTCTGGGAAGCTTTTTACCTGGGGTGATGGGGATAAAGGTCGACTTGGACATGGCGATAGGGAGACAAAACTAGTGCCCACTTGTGTTGCAGCACTCGTTGATCCAAACTTCTGTCAGGTGGCTTGTGGTCACAGCCTAACTGTTGCACTAACCACGACTGGCCATGTTTACACCATGGGAAGCCCTGTTTATGGTCAGCTAGGAAATCCACAAGCTGACGGAAAGCTTCCTAACCGAGTTGATGGAAAACTTTTAAAGAACTTTGTTGAAGAAATAGCATGTGGTGCTCATCATGTTGTGGTTTTAACTTCAAGAACGGAGGTTTATACTTGGGGAAAGGGCTTGAATGGTCGATTAGGTCACGGGGATACAGATGACAAGAATATGCCGACTCTTGTAGAGGCTTTAAAAGATAAACAAGTGAAAAGTGTAGTCTGTGGTGCTAATTTCACTGCAGCTATATGTCTTCACAAATGGGTCTCAGGTGTTGATCAATCAATGTGCTCAGGTTGCCGTCTTCCATTTAATTTCAAAAGAAAACGTCACAATTGTTACAATTGTGGACTTGTCTTTTGTCACTCATGCAGTGGTAAAAAGTCGCTCAAAGCTTCCATGGCACCAAATCCTAACAAAGCATATCGTGTGTGTGATAGTTGTTTTGGAAAACTTACTAGATCCCCTGACACTGACTCATCGTCTCATTCATCTCTGAGTAGGAGAGGAAGTATGAATCAGGGGCTAAATGGACTTATTGAAAGGAATGATAAATCTCATATTATGGTTGGAAGTAATTTTTCTGTAGATTTGAGTAAGAAAGTGGAGACAGAACCTTCCAGTAGGTACAAGAAGCTGGATGTTAATGTAGGTCGTGTCTCACCCGTTCCAAATGGGGTTATGAACAATGGATTATTGAACAGCTCAAGGTCTTGGAATCCAGTGTTTGGAACGTCCAAGAAGTTTTTCTCTGTTTCTCTTCCTGGATCAAGAATTGTTTCTCGAGCAACATCGCCAACGTCCCGACGTTCAAGCCCACCCCGTGCTGCAACACCAACTCATTCAGTTCTTACGCCATCAAAGGCTGTTGATGATGATGCCAAAAAGACAAATAGTAGCCTGAGTGAAGAAGTTCTTAAGCTAAGGTCTCAGGTATGGAAATCTTTTTTAACTTCAATCTGTGTGGGGAACCTTTCCAACTGTTCTTAGTTATATGGACTTCATTTTAGCTTGAAAGCAAGAGCTTGCCATTTTTATGGACATGGTTTGTTTATACCTTGCCATGTTACTCATATTAGAGTCTTCTGTGAAATAGGAGAAAGGGTGCATTGGCAGAAACAACTGACTTGTAGTTGCAAGTATTGTGTTTTCTACTGATGACACCTAAGGTTCTGTGAGATTGGAGATTTCTTTCAATGCAATTTCTCACCTGGGTTGTCTGGCTTGTTTTATCAATGGGTCTATGACCCTGTAGTGATGGGACAGGAACCAAAGACAAGAAAGGTCATAATTATTAGGACCTGGGAATTTGCTAGCTCAATACGACATGGAAGGCACTTGCATGACGGGATAACATTGGCTTTTGCATTTGCCCCTTCTTTGTTTTGTTGTGAGCATAACTCTTTTGCTCCATATATATATATATGCTAGTGTAACATAGAGACAGTTTATGAGATTAGTGTTTAAAAGTGCACTGTACTTTAGCTTTGAGAGATATCCTTTTATAATTTGCCTATGATTGTGATGCAGGTTGAAGATCTCAATCGGAAAGCACAACTTCAAGAAGTTGAGCTGGAACAAACTAGAAAAGAGCTGCAAGAGGCTATGAGGATAGCTGGGGAAGAAAGTGCAAAGTGTAAGGCAGCTAAGGAAGTAATTAAGTCCCTGACAGCCCAAGTAAGCAAATGCCTTGAAGTCTTTGATCAGTTTATGACATTTCAGAGGGTGCAGCATCTTTTGTTAGAATCAATTTGGGTTTTGGTTAAAATAGGAAACTCAAGCAGGATGATTTTCATGACTTTAGTTCTCTACCATCTTTTTGTTATAACAACTCAGAATACTTTTTCCCTCAGTTCTCTTGACAACTCTGGAAGGTTGAAACGAGCAAGTTTGAATCTAAAAGAAGGAAATAAAAGAAGGAAACATAAAATTTTTCTTTTGACTTTTTTGGACATCAATTATTATGGAGGTATTACTAGATTGAATTCAGATAAATCAGGCAGTCAGAGCCTTGTGTGCCTTTTTTTTTTTTTTCATATATATATAAATTTCCTTTTCAAATTAAATCTCTTCGACATTATTGAATATTAAAATATTGATAAGCTTTTTTATTCAATGATGTCGAAATTTTGATAAGCTTAGTGAGATATTATGATGTTAGCAATGTACTGTCCATAAGGTATCGGTGCAGCTCCACTTTTCCCACGTTTTTTGCAATTGCCGTCAACTTTTGAGATCATGCAGCAACATCTCCGTGGTTTTTCCTGGGTATTTACTGAAAGCTTAGAAAACAGCTGTCCTTGACAAACATCACTGACTATAATAACTCCAGTTGCTGTTGTCACTGACCTCTGGTGGGTAAGTGACGCAAACTAAATGCAAATTTACTCTTTTCTTATGCAGTTGAAGGACATGGCTGAAAGGTTACCTATGGGAACCGCAAGAAATTCACCTCCCTCCGGTTTGTCTAGTGTCATTCTTCCCAATGATGACAAGTTCAGTGGAGCTAGTGAGCACGCGAGCTATACTGTTAGTTGCCATGAACCAGATGAGAATGTATCAAATGGGCTTGTGATGCCTGACCCCTCAAGTGACAATGGTAACTCCATTTCAAAGCACACTGACCAGGCATTAGAAGCAATGGCGAGGAACAAAACTAGAGGGTTAAAAGCTGAACCTGGGAATGGAGATTGGGTTGAGCAAGACGAGCCAGGTGTTTACATCACCTTTGTGTTGCTACCCGGAGGCATCAAGGATCTTAAGCGTGTCCGTTTCAGGTATATTGAACTGATAAACCAACACTACCCTGCAAACCCCTCTCTCTCTCTCTCTCTCACACACACACACACACACACACACACACACTCTTAGGATCATGTTTGCAAACTGAAAACAGAGCTTCTAGGTCACAATTGACTGGATTTTCTCATATCAACTGGAGAGCATTGTATGTTTGATCTTTTACTGTCTTTACCTAGGATTTACACTGCCCGTTTGTGCTGGCAATTGCTAATTGTTTCCGATTTTCTTCTTCCTGCTCTAGCCGGAAGCGCTTTACCGAGAAACAAGCAGAACAATGGTGGGCAGCTAACAGGAGTAGAGTTTATCAGCAATACAATGTTCCGATGGCAGACAAGTCCTCCACTGTTTTTGGGAAGGAAATGCTTGCTCACTGATATGAGGTGGATGGAGGCTTCGGAAGAAACCCGAAGTTAAATGATCCTCCAAGGTCGTTTCATCTCGAGGAAAAAGAATTAATCTCTTCAATTTTTGTTTCTTGAGCGAGTGATGGCGTGTTTGTTTTTTCCTCCCCCCATCCGCCTCGTGCCCGTTCCGTCCATTTGCCCGTCCTCTCTGCCACGAAATTGACCCCTTTGCTATAGGAAATCGGAATTTGTAAATTCTTTGTAAGTAGGCCTGTGCACTTAACTCAGAACGCTTAATTGTAAATTCGTCACATGAATCCCAATCTTTTTGATCTAATTCCTCGTTTGGATGTTGGTTGTGCCTGAAGAAGCTCTTGGTCGGTCGGATGAACTTCAGCTGATTTTGTTGTGGATAATATGTTCTAAGTTTCCACTGGTCAGACTTCGTAGATTTAATTGGATTTCTGTTTTTCTTCATTCGGTACATTAATCTTTTCTCCTTGACGTCCCTAAGTGGCCACGAATTCATGCATCGAATGGAACCACGCTGACGTAACATCTTCTGATGACAGTGAACTTAATAACATCTAAAATAGCAACTTCGGGGTTAAGCAATAGTAGACGGGAGACCTGTTTGGAACCACGCTGACGTAACATCTTCTGATGACAGTGAACTTAATAACATCTAAAATAGCAACTTCGGGGTTATTTCTTCCGTTAAGCAATAGTAGACGGGAGACCTGTTTGAGAAGTCTCAACATTGACTTGGCGAGGTACAGTAACAATTCGTAAAAGAAATTAGAATATAAGATCAACCCTTCGTGTTTTGAAGCAGATAAGCACAAAGAATATCAACAAAAAGTATCAACAGCTTGAAGCCAAAATAATTGCCTATGATTCCTAGAGAAAAGAATGATAACGATCTACCCAATGCTAGAAGCTAAAACACAAGGGTTGCTTTGAATGAGGTGAACCAATTAAAACTCTCTAAGTTAGTTCATAAGTCAGGCTTTGTCCGAACACATTTAAGACGCAATAAATAATTGCTTCCAGCAAAGTCGTGCAAGGTACGATGAGCTCGTGGTCCCTCTTGATCAGAGTTACATGCTTGCTCTTTCAAGAATCTTCCACATGAATCTGCATCCTGAAGGATCATGAGCGACCACAGGAAACGGGTGACAAATCAGTGCATAATTGGAGAAAAGTGTCTGATAATTAAAATGGAAACAAGCAGACAGGCGAACTATTCTACATGGACCACCGCTCAAAAGAAGATATCGAAATGGAAGTAGAATATAAGAAACTAAGATGCGGTATATGGCCCTGGTTCCTGATGAATGGCCATGAAGAAGATTCATAGACCTACGTGGAAACATAGAAGGTACGTGTGTGGTCAACATCTCTGCCAGAGTAGTCTCACGTACAAATACGCACGCATTCCATGCAAAAGATATGTCGTGAACAAATCATACACTAAACTATTCAGACGAACACTTTCAAATGTGAAGACAATATGATTCGACACAATTGGCTCATGAAAAATCCAATAGAGTAGGTCTCTTCCAATGTTACTAGCATAAACTTCATGTCCCCAGGCTCATCCCTCCCTCTCTCCTCTTACATCATCCTGTCAGCCACCACTACTTCCGAAGATCAAGCAGAGATTCTTCCCAAAGGAATAACTACATCTCATCCAAATAAAGTAGACCACCATTTCCGGTCAAGTCAAACAAAAGAATACCTGTAAAAATTTCAAGTCAAACAAAAGAATACCTGTAAAAATTCCAACATTTGTTGTTCGATAGTGCCACACATTGTCAAAGTTTCCACGTAAATAGGACGAGTAGCACCCATTCGATGAGCACGACTGATAACTTGCTCTTCCATGCTGGGAGAGTTCAAAGAGAGGATAAGTCCCATTTCCACCAGTAAAATTTAGTTATAAGGGACTGGAATAAATGAGGGTAATCATTTGTCTATTCGGATTATGAAGGTAAAAACGTAATCAGAACTACAGGGGCAACTTGAAGGGCACCGCCAGAACTTGTATAAATGCAATATCAGTAGAGATTGGTCTATGGATATGTTGCATCTTGGCATATTCAATAGTGTTTGGATTCTGCCTAAATAATTGATTACCAAAGTCAAGTGAAACTTGATGAGTTTAAAGAGACATACAAAAGACAAAAAATAGAGCTGACAACCAGTTCACTACCATTCAGAATTCTCACGCACTTCTTGCTAGGATCTGTCAAATGGGTGGGTCGGATCGGATCGGATCGGGACGAAAATGATCCAACCCAAATAGACCTATCTTATCTGTTTGGACCCATTTACATGCAATGCAAATATGATGATCCATATCCAACCCAACCTGTACCAAACTCATATTTTACCGGTCCTACATTATTAAAACACTTCCGTATTTAATCCAATCTAGAAAAATTCATACCCAAACTAGGGTGAGAGTGCGGGGTGAGCAAACATGAGATCAAGTGAGGGCGAAAGAGAATGAAAAGAGAGTCATAGAAGTGGATTGGCTCTAAGTAAGTTGTAAACTCATATTAAAACCCATATTATGCTGGGATTTACCATTTTAAACTCATTTATAACCCATTTACCTAAGCTAACTAACCCACATAACAACTCAACCAATCATATATAGGTTAAGAAATGGGTCTATGACCTATTTTAATAGTTTTACTTCTTGCACAATGATTAGAGAAACCGACATTTTAAGCGTCTGTCAAAGTGGTAAGTGAATATTTGTATCCAGAGTAAAAAATGGAGTCATGCTTATATCAAGCTTGTGGCATAAGGGCCAGTGTGTGTTTTTTCTTCCCCATGCTCAGGAAAAGAAATTTTAACTTTTTGAACCACCAAATTTCAGCAGCAGTTGAAGTGCATCGACATCTTGTTTCACTTGAAAGACAATACTCGATGCAGGGAGTGTTCAAGAATGGAATAGGTGATAAGCAATAAAAGAATAACAGATGAGTACCAACTGACAAGGGCAAGATAATTCACATGATGTACCTCTTGTCCCAGATAGGTTCCATTAGAAAACATGTGTCACGAAACTCAAGTCTAGACCCAGTGCAGCACTTCCATCCATTAAGAGGGCCATGCAGCTCGCATCATGTTGGAATTTTGCCAGTGCCTTCATCTGAATAAGTAAAGAGTACATTAGTTTCACTGCATCAAATACAGTTTGACCGCATCAGATATTTTTGTCCGTTTGAAGTGGCATTTTTTACTTTCAGTATATCACGAGGAGCCCGCACATGAATTTTTGGAAACACAAAATGCTTGAAAATAAAAAATACTTAAAACTGACGTAAATTTGCATATAATTTTTTTTTTTAATAATTTCTAAAAAATTTCAATGCTTCTGTTAGCAAAGTGAAAATTTTGCTTTTAGCTTTTCTTTTAGCCAAAACAAACACTCCTGAATAAGTAATTGCAATATTGCTATTCTGTATAGACCACAACAAATTACTCTAAAAGCTTAACATTCCCCCTCATGTGTAGGCATGATGTAATATATAAATACTATAACATTGTCCCCCACGTGTAGGTTGGATTTTCACCTAAGACTAAAGCGTGAAAATATACAATGGGGAGGAAAACAAGAGGCCTGAAAAGATTTGAACTCAAAATTTCACGCTCTGACACCATGTAAAATTTTGTGGAATTACTGAAATCTGTTTTTAAAGCTTAGGCCATCAGATGAAAGTATTATTTAACCTTTGAATACTCCAACAATTACTGAAAGAAGAGCTTACCTTGTTGCTCGCGTGCATTGGACTATACATGCCAGCAAAGCTGATACCAGCAAGCATCAACTGGTCAAAGAAATAAAGCATGTGGTAATCACTAATATGTGGAAAATCATAGTCATTAATGTATGACCGTGCAAATGATAAGTACCTGCTGCTCAATTACATGTATATGCTCCAGAAACTGAGAGAAAATTATAACCTTCTCTGTGGTTATCCTGTGAGAATCTGTCATAGAACCGGACTGATCATCCTGCGTTAATGATACCTTTGAGCTATTCGAAATTGAAGGGGTTGCTTGCTCCTGAATGTTCACAGCACTCAAGTTGTCACTTGCAAATTGACAACTTCCAGTGGCACCTTGCAACCTTCTCAATTTCTCCAGCAGATAAGCAACTTTACTGCTTGATGTTGACTGCCAATCTGAATCCCAGTCATCCTGGATACCAACACACACGATGTATCAGCAGATATCATTCATGGAACAAATAAATAAGCACATGCAAAACTACTTTTCAAAAAAAAGACAGCCTGCCTGTTTGTAAGAAGGTTGTAACTCAATAAGATCTTTGGGCACAGGCCACTTCGGGTTTGGATTTTCTCGCCGGGCTTCAGGAGTCTCCATATCATATGAGTAACCACACCCAGGAGCAGTACATCTTTCACTGCTCAAAGCAACACAATCAAGGCAAAGGAGATGCCTACATGGGGTAATAATAGGTAGTCTACACCACTCCTTGCATCTAATGGGGGAGTAAAACAGAGGAGTCCAGGTCAGTAATCTATATTGCAATGACACAATTCACAAAGCCACGTGAAAAGGCAAAAGCAGAAATTTACCTGAGGCAATCACCACCATGGATGAGATAATATTTTAGCAGAGCGTACTCTTCGGAGAGAGGATCCAGACCATATTCCACTAGGAGATCCATTGTCTCTTGAATATCCTGGCCGGCATCCATCACCTTAACGTGTCCAGCAACACAGCAAGACAGCCTCACATTCCTAATGGTGTTAATACGGAGCTTCCATTGCTTTGGATTCAACAAGCTCTCAACATGTGACGGATCATTCCAGTCAGCCATTAGTATATTGCGACGGACAGTAACTACCAATTCATTGTAACTTTTAGCGTGTTGCTCAGTGAAGTTAAGAAATGTAACTTTCTTTACGCAAGGTGGAATGGCCAGCAAATCTTTCTTTCTTGCACTTATCATGCATCGACGAAGTATTTCCACCAAGCGTGATCGACCCTCCTCCATCTCTGCTTCAAATGGCCTGAGGATGCCCATTTCCCATGATTTCTGATTTTGCCCATATGCTTCCTCATGAAGGAACCTCAACATTATTTGAAGATGTGACAACTGACTGCTGGGTGTGTTCGGGGTGGGAGTTCCAGTCAGTATCCAACGACTGCAAGCCATCAATGATATAGCCATTTGCAGTTTATTTGTTAAATTAAGACTTGACCCCAGAGTGTGTCCCTCGTCCAACATGATCCTAAGCCAATGCACTTCCTTCAGTGCACTTCTCTTATGAGGAGCCCATTCTGCACTTAAACGGTTGAAGGTAGTTATAACAACGTCATAGTCCCACGCAAGGTTATGCGGAGAAATCCTTCTTCGGTCAGTCAAGACATAGACCCTTAGTTGGGTAGGTCTAACATGCTTCTGGATTTGAGTTTTCCAGTGGTCAACCAGATTCCGCGGAACAACTATGAGTGTAGCTCTGGACAAATATAACCTGACAGAATTCAATGGTTCAGAGAGAGCAGTTTTTAGAGCATGCACATCAAATTCCAAATGCTCGAGACCCTTTGGATAGTGCCACCTGCAAACACTCTTTTCCACCCTCCTCAAAAGGCCAAATGATTGGAATATTTGGTGGTAACCAGAAGCAAATTGAATAGATACTGTACAAGGGCTTCTTAGACCGATAGTCTCCATTTGTGATAGCTTGTCCTGAGATAGATTAGCCAACCAATGGAGAGCTTTTCTAGTGTGGGAATCTATCAACGTATAGTGATCCTTAAGCATGCTTTTGAAGAAACATATATTTTCATCCTTGCCCACTGTTGTCCCTTTCGAACAAAAACCTCTTAAGTCAGTAATCGGTTGGGAATTATCCCAAGTTTCTTCTGGAATGCTACAACTCTGATACATTGGGTCAACATTCATACTGCAAAACCATGCTGTACCCGCTTCAGCTACAAATTTCTCTGCAGCCTTGCGCCACTTGTGACAAGAATCGCACTGGATCCATGTGTCGGTGAATATTGGAGAATCCATCATAACATCAGCCGGCCTCTTGCGACCACGTGGCGGCACTAATGGAGTACTGTCTAGCTTTTCATCAGAACTACAACTACCAGCATCTTTGGCAGCACAGTCCATTTGACTTGAGTATTGGCAATGATTTCTCTCTTCAAATTGTTCTTCATATCTTGAAATCAGATTTTTCCGAATGCGATTCAAGTTCCTGGTGCAGCTGTTCACACCATCAGCATGCTCTGAATGCACAACCGGAGGTGTAGACCTTAGATTGTCAAAAGCCATCGACCAGGCTCTTTTAGGTGAAGGACCACCCGCATAACTACCACGAAGTTCATAATAACCGCACCTCTGATCTCCATTATGCTTACACCAAATCACCTGCTCCCCATCAGGTGGATCTGATAGCGTTCCCTGTGTTTTCAGAATAAGGGAAAGTGATGTTACGGTCTTGCCTAGACCTGGTTCATCGCAGAACATTCCCCCTCGGAAATCCTTAATTGTGGGTGCTTTCTCGGTTATGACTTCACCAGAAGCGGTATTCACAGAGAAAGTAAATCCATCTTCTGTTGAAAATTCTTTGTACAGAGGATGCGGCAGGGACTCTGCATTCCGTTCACGCTGTAACATCCACTCAACTGCAGCCTGCTGATGGGGAAAGAGTTTAAGTTTTGCACATGGCATGATAGACATGGCCAAGGACCTCAAATGTCGGCAAGTTGCAGCGGCCCTAATAAGGTCTAACGGGGCTAATACTGTCAATATACCAACAATAACGTCATCAGGCAATTCCCAAATACCAGATCCAAGAGAAGAATTTTCTGGTTGTATCCTTGAAGAATCAAGACCTCCTCTTTTGGCCAGACTAGGCAAACTCTTGAAAATTTCATGAAGATCAAATAGCCTTTTCTTTGAAGATTCAGGGATAAGAGTATGCAGGTTGCATCCAAGAACATGACAATCGGGGAGATTCCAGATGCTCTTGTCGTGCGAACAGGCCCCGTCAGAGTAATCTCCATTACAAAGCAAGGTACTCCTCTCTCCCCAGTCACACCTGCACAAAGGCATCTTTAATTTTTGCTAACGAGATGCTAAATTATTGATTAAAAGATAGACAAGCGTATGCATGAATGAATCAAAATGCAATGCCAAAAAAAAACTAACAGCTTTAGCAGCTTTTCTCTTGACTGAGTCTACTCGTTTCCGAGGCACCTATGAGTTCTCTAAGAAACATAAAGTAATCCAGGTAGAAACCTCAAATGTCGGAAAAGAGCACCCGCTATGGATCTCGAACGTGGGAACTGCCATCCGGACAGAACTGCCAGTGGTAGGTAAACATCGACCAAGACTACGACTCTCGTCTCCCCGTGGCCATCCACCACAGCCCGGACCACCCGTGCCATTACATTCAAGCACTTACCATTTGACAGCGCGTGAATCTGGCGGATTACGCTCATGCTCCCATGTACCAATCCAACTCTACTCGCTCTCCTGCTCCTTAAACCCCCGCTCTCCCTCTCGAAAGCCTCGGGTTTCACCGATCCTCCAGCCATCCGTTCCACGTCCATCCACGCCTCCGCATTCGAATTACAACTCCTCCCCCGCTCGGGAGGCACACTGCCGCCGCAATCTTCGCGCGGCGCGTCGGCGCTCCCGCTCCCCGGAGTGGAAATCTCACCGCCGACCGACGCTTCCCCAGTCACATTCCCCTCGCATTGCCGCGGCCGGCGACACTCGCCCGGCTCCTGGCCGGACACGTCGCGACTGGACCACTCCAGCCCCCGCCGCTTCGAATCGATCCCCCACAGCACGACGCCGCCCTCGGTCAGGAAGCCGACCTCGTCGCCCTCCCCGGAGAGGAAGCAGCGGGCGCCGCGAGGCAGGGCTACGGCGGGGTCGGCGGCGGCGGCGGCGGCGGCGGCGCCGTGCGGGGGTTCGGCTCGGAGGACGGCGCAGAAGAAGCCGCAGAGCTTGTGGTCGCTCAACCAATCGTCCATCGGGGAGAACTTCAGACGGACGGAATCAGAGAGCGGGGCTCACTCGTCGGAGAGAGTCGGTCCGCCATGCGCTCGATCGACGCCGGAGATCGAAGGTGAGGCGGCGGCGGACGGTGGCGCCGCCGTGGATTTTATCGGGAAGGCGGCTCGGCTCTCGCTTTGGAAATTGAAGGCGAAAGCCGTGTGCGATTTCGGGGGGATAACATAGAAAGAGGAGAGAGGGAGGGAGTTGCTTGTTTAAGAGGCAACGGGATGGGACCGTCCAAAACGGCGGCGTTTATGTGCTCCTCGAATTTGATCGCGTTGACTGCGATATATATTTTTTTTTTAAATTTGGCTTTTATATGACTTTCCAATTTCGTAACTTCCCTTATGGTCAAAACTCTCGAAATTGAACTTTTCTTTTTAATTGCTCTTGTGTTTCCTCTTTTTCTTATTTCTTCTTTTGGGTTTTTGCGAAACTTGATATTTTATCCTTTGCTTTGCAATGTCCGATTAATGTATAAAGATTAAAGAGGGAGATTTTCTCCGCTCCAAATTAATGATGTTAAAATTTTTCATAAATTAATCAAAATCTGTTATCTTCAATTATGAAAGAAAAATAATTTAATTCGATCATCATTGAAAATTTGAAAAAGGTAAAAATCACTAAAAACCTCAAATTTTACTAAGTATGACACATTTAACCTAAATTTATATAGTATGACATATTTGTCCCAAACTTTTTTTATGACACAAAAATTCTAAATTTATATTCACATGACAAATAATTTTGTATAAGTTTGAAGTTTTTGGTATCATAAAAAAAAAAGTTCGGTTCGGCATAAATTTGAAGTAAATATATCACACTTTGCAAAACTTGGTATTTTTTATATCACCAAAAAAAAAAGTTTGGTAAATGTGTCAAAATTAATAAAATTTGAGATTTCTTGTAACTTTTTCACATTTAAAAACCATCCAAAGATTACAATTTGGATCTATATTAATGCATTACATACTTAATTATATTTTTTAATAGATGAGTATCAATAATGGGTTCAAAAACAATGTGATATAACTTGTTTCGGATGTTACCAATTACTTTATGGATTTATAATAATACATCGCACATTCAATTGTATTATCTAATTAAGGAGAATCGACAATAAAAAGTGAGAGATAATGACGGGACTTCGATTCTAACAAACAATTATCAACAAGCAAAATCAATGAATTTTCAGTTATGAAAACTGGAACCGAGAAAATCAAAATTTCAAAGTAAATCCTCAACAAGCATATTCACTTGAGAAAAACAAAAGGAATATCAGAAAAAAAAAAAGAGTTAGAAATTCTCGTTTCGTTAGCATGACTAAAAAAACTCCAATAACAGTCGTAGGTTTTTGTCGAGCTGAAGACCCTTTCTTCCGGATAAGTATAAAGAGTACGGGCACTGGAGGGCATCCAGGTTTAACTCGCGCATCGCATCGGCGGCGTCGAAGCAGAGCTATAAAGAACGACGCGAAGAGCCGCCGACCACGCTCGCGAGGAGAAGGCAGGGACGCCGGCGAGGGTAGCGACCGATGGCGAGGGACAGCTGCTTGGCGCGCGTCGGAGCCGGCGTCGCGGTCGGCGGCGCGATCGGCGGCGCCGTCGGTACTTTCCCCTTCCCCCCCTCCTAACCCTAATCTCTTTCGACTCGACGAACCGTCTCTCGATCGCCTCATTGTCGCGGTGCGCTTTTCGAGGACGCTTGGGCTAAGATAGCCTTTGGAATCGGTGTTGAACTGTCGTCGTCGAAGAGGGTGTGCGGGTGTATAGATGTTCTTGTTCGGGGTCTGCCTCGTGGGTTTATGACTAGGGAGCGGTTTACTGAAATGATGTTTGGGTTTTGCGGGAATCTGGATTTGGAACAGAGCACGGGTTTAGAGCATTGCTGATTAGCAAACCTTAGAGCTAGATAAGGCGCGGCTGTTTCTAGTGTTATTGCCACGGGGAATACGTTTGCTGGTACTGACGATGCAACGCCAGTCTCTCTATGCCCTTTTCTTTTCTTGGGGGGAGAAAGTCTTAATCTTTTGTAGCATCTCTTCCAATCTGAAGGAGTTGAAGTGTTTGGTACCAGAGTTTACTGAATTTCTCCATCTGCAAAGCTTGTACCTTTGCTACAAAAGGCATTAACATTTGTTAGTAGGAACCACTTCCGTATTGGAATTGTTAGTCAGATATTGCTTCCGGGACGATTTAAAAATTGTCAATGCTGGAAAAATGCAATGAATTTGTATTAGTAAAGCTGACAGTCTGACAGGACAGTTATCTGTGTGAAGCTTTTGTTTTTTCTCGTCAGAATATTTGTGCTTATGTTTTATGGACATTGTGTTTCATGGTCGGTATGGTAGAAAGAGAAGATGGGTTTGTTGGGTAGGAGGAGAAAATGATGCTGCCTACGTTTTGCCCAATTTTATTGAGATAATCTCGAGGTAGCCTTAGCGAGCAATGCTTAGAGATATTAAGCAGTCTTTCTCGCTTCTGACTTGGCTTCCATGAGTTTTGGTGTTGGAAACCATTTGTTAGTTTAATGATCTGAACTTTTGTTCATTTTCTTACGTGGGAAGTTTGTGCAGCCGTGTCTTTATTATGTTTTGTGCTCTCTAAATTTGTTTCTATCATTATGGTAAAGATTTGACGTGCTTACAATGCGTGATGGCTGATGCAGGTGCTGTTTACGGGACATATGAGGCTATCCGATACAAGGTATGGTGTTCTATCCTCTTATCTTTCACATAATAATATTATTGCTGAATGGCCAATCTCTCCTTGTAGTCCTTTCCTCTATTTGGAACTCGGAAGATTAAATTTTTTTGTTCCTTAGACAAATTTCAGACTTTCATTCGAAGTCATAAATGTGAGAAAGCAACTGTTATTGGTTTTACCGTGCCTTTTCAGCTTACCTTCTAACTTGGGATTTGGAAGAAGGTGGCAATGCCTTCCCAACTCATGATGGTTATGAGCTTATTTTGGGCCTTTTGTATTAGCAATAATGACAATTACTCTTCTATACTAAGAAAAAGCACTCTTCATTTCAGCTTTGTTTGTTTTGCAAATAATGATCAATTTGGAAAACATTTTCCTAAAAATAATTGTTTACATACAAGAATGAATGAATGAAAATATATTTTCACCATCTACGAAAATGTTTAGACATAAATTGTTGTTGATAATGAAAACATGTTTCATCGACTAATTATTAAGCAAAATCAAGCAATTGTTTTTAGGAATATGTTCCAAATCATTTATTTTTTGGGAACAAGCTCACTCTGCATATGAGGGGGATCTGTTTTTATGTATACATGTATATGCTTTTTTTTTTTTTTTTTGCCTTTGCATTCCATAAATTCAGTTCACTTGTTCTGAAATATTGATACTGAGGAATATTGATATCCGGTTTCCTTTGTCCGATAGAGTTATTAACTTGTGGCTGTCTTTGAAATAATCATCTACATAGAATGTCATACTTGGTATGCTTTGTCTATGCTCAGCGACATGGAAATCTGCATCTAATAGTTTTACGCTCCTTTGCCCCAATGTCAACATCAGCCTGCCACTGAAGAAGGATAAGAAGAGAATATAAAGAGACAAGAAATTTACCCTGAAGAAAAGGAAAATTATACAAACCGTCAGCCCTTTTTTTTCATAGAACTATCAACCACTTGGTTTTCTCCTCCCTCTGAAGTCAATTTCTGGATGCTTTTTCCTCCACTTGTTACAAAAGTCAATGTCTTTCAGATGAGAATTATGAAAGGGTTAATATGATTCTTCTTTCTATAGCCATTCCTGTTAGTGTGTCAAACTAAGCGGTTGTAGCTGAAGCAACACCTCAGTCACCTAGCTAGAGTTTGTCTTATCGGTGATTATGAAATTCTTTCCAGAGGGAATGATTAATCAGAACTTTCTTTCCAAGTTTATTTTATATTATTTATTTTTGGGCATGGTAACAAATCATATATCGCGATATGACTATATTGGGAATGAAAAGCTATCATCTTCTGGGGCAAATTTTGATTTGCTTCGGATCCCCTTCTACTAGGAGGCCATTGCGAATTCGTATTGATGCACATTACGGATGTAGGTGGGTTTATGTCTGTTCCCATTGATTACACTGCCTGTGAGAATGTATACCAGGAGGCTTGGTAACAAATCATATATCATGATATGACTAGATTTGGAATGAAAAGCTATCATCTCCCCAGGGAAATTTTTAGTTGCTTCGTTCCCCTTTCTACTAGGAGGCCACTGTGAGGTCATACTGATGCACATTACAGATGTAGGTGGATTTATGTTTGTACCCATTGTTTTAATCTGCCTGTGAGAATGTATACCAGGAGGCATTGGTTGCGGAAAGTTTATGATTTAACTAAAAGTTATTAGGTAGGCAGACCGTGTTTTATCATTGTTAACTAAGGGTGGTCTTAAGAGTTGAGGTTAGCGTGTCGGAAAAATCAAGTATTTGGCATAAATTTTCTTCCATTTCATTGCAAATAGATTGTCCCTGAAAGATTGCCTTTGTTATTTTGCAGGTCCCGGGAATGATGAAGATTAGGTATGTGGGGCAAACTACACTTGGGAGTGCAGCCATTTTTGGTCTTTTCTTGGGTGCCGGGAGCTTGATACATTGTGGGAAGTCATACTAATTGTTCCTGTTGTTTCGAGGGACCGATGTAATAATAACTTTAATTATCTTGAGGCAGATTCTTTTTTGGCTCTCTCTCTCTCTCTCTCTCTCTCTCTCTCACAGCGGGTGTTTGCGTGTATATGTGTGTGTTGTCGGGTGGGGTATGTGCGTGTACATGAACCCTAATCCTCAGCGTATCCAACTACCGTCGTTAGGCTCCGAATTTGTGCAAGACAGTCGGATTGGACCATGTTATTTTCTTGGACATGACGCATGAGACTGATGGAGCTGGTGAAATCAGGCATATAACTATCATTCCATTGCAAGTGGAAGTCAGTCTCTTACGGCTTACAAGCAATAGCTTCGCAACATATTTTGGCTAAGGCCCGTCTCGTTTTGGGTGCTCCAAAAATTTAAATGCATGCCCCCCTCTTTCTAGCTCAGGCAGTGTATCTATGAGTGCTAAATCCTAGCCACATGAGAGAGAGAGAGAGAGAGCAGGACCAGCTGGTACATTCCATTAGATAAAATATTGCCTTTCCAGGTAGGAGCACGAATAGCCAACGATTTTTGGAAGTATTTGTCCTTGTTTTCTGGCCAGTGTGGCAGCACCCCGATAAATGTGACTCTGCTTATTATAATCATGTATTTGAGAGTGTAAGAAGCAGCATTTTTGAAGGTATATATCCACCTCTACAAGAGCAGATAGGACGTCACATTAGTGAAGGCTTTGTCCAGGCTCAGAACACGAAATTCTCCTCTCTTCTTCTTCATCTCGTGGAAACTTCTCCATCATCAGCAAGAACCCAAATTGTAAGTGGGTTTCCTCTAAAACCTACCTTTGCTAGAGGATCCTCTCCCCCTCTCTCTCTCTCTCTCTCTCTCTCTCTCTCATCCTCAGTTGACAATTTGCAGAAGAAGTGGTTTATCAGTAAATGAAGGGAGGAATGGCCGTGAGAAGCAGCATGATAATTTGGATGGCGATGCAGGTATGGGGAGCTTTTAGTGGATGGTTCTCCACTTGCGTTTTGGTTGCTGATGAGATTGCTCGTTCTCTGGAGACTCAAGAATACCATGTTGTTGTAGACTGAAAAATCATTAGAAAGTCCAGTTGCTCGATCAATCCTGCACGAGTTTGAGTTGAATTTACTGGATCAGAGGCAAAAGAACAGGTTTTTCATTATCTTGTTTGTGTGTATATGTTTCGACATTATTCTCTCAGCAACAGACAATTTCTTGCATCACCCATTTCTTGGCTTAGCAACAAGTGATTGAGAAGACAGAACCTCCATGAGAAATCATATGATTTTCCCCTGTTTTTGTCAAATATCTCTAATTAGTGATTCATTACTCAGGCCGATGATAAATATTCTTGCAATAATTAGTGGTTGGATGTCAGCCTTGATTGATATCTCCCATCTTTCATGAAATAATTGATGACTGTTACGTTTGTCCCTTGTTCGACGGATTCTCTGTTATTTGATGTTCTCTGTGGACGACCTAAAGATATGAAAGATTCAGACAGATTTGAGAAGAGAGACGCTCAACTCCATGCCTCTCAACATATGTCTAGGTCATCAGATCTCATTGGTGCCACCCAATTTGACTATTGCATTGATCAAATTATATGGTTTGAACAATAGCAGATGCACATACCAAGTGTGCACAACTTCTTTTCCTAGAAAGAAGATTCTATGAATCCTTTTTTTTTGGGGTCAGATATGGATCCTATTGAACTTATGATTCTTCATTAATAATCGATACTTTTTAGTAAATGAGGGTGATCTTACATATACGTTAGTAGTTTCATATTAATAACTTCCATCTTTGGGTTACTAACTTTCTCAATGCGCCAATAAATTGCCGATCATAAAATCAATCCTCCTTGAACATATAAATGGCAAGAGAAACATGCAATATATCCTACACTCCATAAAAAAAAGACTCGACTAAATTTGCGTAAAGTTAAGAAACTCACCATATCGTCTAGACATGCTCTTGTGTATAGATAATATCGAGGAGTCGGAATCTAAATTAAATTCCATAATAAATGATGAGGACCCCATATTATTTTGTATGTTGCAATATGATTCTATGCGGCAATTATCAAATGAGTCTCCTATTATTATTTTCAGATATTCTTCTCGTGCTATTTTTGAAATTATTGTAGATTCCTCGACTAGACAACAATTTTTTATGAAGAAAAGATGTAGATGGTTGATGTAATTCGTGGATAGGGACAATTGAATTTCACTGTCCCTTTTTCTACCTAACGAAATAGATGGCTATGAGATAGTGTGGGGGTCACAATAACATCAGTTGGAGAAACCGTTTCTGGCCGGTTGCAGCATATGGGAGAGATACAAGTCATACATTCGTATGCAAAGAACTTTGTTATAATTGAGGATAGGGAAGGGAATTCGGCTATGATGGAAAGCTATCCTTTTTACTAAAGACAACGTCACATTTTACTTATCGTTCTCCAGCAAGTCGAATAATGCTTTTACCGTTTCTCTTGGAAAACCCATCTCTAAGGAAAAATCTTACGTTTGATTAATATGTTTCTTTCACGTCTTATTTAAGAGCCGCGACTTCTTGAAATAACATTCGGCAGGTAGGCAGGGTATAATATATATCTTTATAAAAATGATGAGAAAATGTCTTTTGACTATTAGTTAGAATTTCGAGACGAGTCAATAAATTTCGGTTTCCGACTTTGAATAATAATTTCTACAAAAGTGATTCGGAATATTTTCCATAATATTAGCTATTTCTCAAATATGGTTGTAAACTTAGTAAACCGAATTTATACCATAGCCTTAATGCGCCTACCATTTTTCATGTCTGTAATTACCATAATCATCGGCCCAATAATGCTTATACCAATAAGAGCATTAGCATATATAAAAGCAAATGTTCGTGAACCCACCATGTAATTATGTTAACGAATCGCTAGATGCATCAACAGTCATCTTGCCATCTCCATTCGTGCACCAAATTTTGTCCTGATTTGAGAAGAAGTAGAAAATATAAAATTCTAAGGAGAGAAATGGTGAAAATCTTCACTGTATCTCACGCGCATTGCGAAAGAATTCAAAGGCAAGGAAAATTCAAAGAAGCCATCTTGTAATTTTGTCTTCATCGTTTTATGTTGGAGAAGGATTCAAAAGTTAGGCGGTGCCACTGCCTGCCTCCTCAAAACCTCATCATCATCATCATCATCATATCATTCATCATCTCTCCTCCACCACCCCCACGCCACTCCAAAAGTCTTCTCTCTCCTCTTTCTCTCTCTTCTGGAAGTCATTCGAAAGCTTCGTGCTTTCTCACGGCACAGCACAGCTTCGCTCCTTCAATCACGCCATTTCCGCAAGAAGCCATCTCCATCTCCATCTCCATCTCCATCTTCTTCGCCGATCAGTTGTGGCTACCGTCCCCGATCACCCTGCTTTCCGTGAATTTCGGGGTCGGGTCGCGTCGGGTCGGGTCGAGCATCGGTTCCGGCGGAGCACGGAGCCCGGATTTTTTTGGCCGATCGGCGGTGGGGATCCGGGCAATGGCGGAGGCGGGGAGGGACGAGGAATTGAGCAGCAAGCAGAAGAGCTCGTTCTTCGGTCGGTCTTTCACCATGCAGCAGCCCAAGGCTGTGGTCGATCACCATCCCTCCCTCGAGCGGGCCGGTTCCATCAGGAAGTTGTACAGTTCGATCGAGTCCTTCAAAGGTAAGGTCCTCAAGCTCCGCAATTTCTTCGACTCCCCGAAACCCCGCCCGTCCCCCGCCGCCGCCATCGCCGCCGCCGCCGCCGACATTTTCCATTTGCAAGCGCAATCCCAGCTCCAATCGCAGCTCCTTTCCAGGTTAAAGCCCACGAGATCGCTCGGCTCGAGCTTTAGCAGCAACTCGTCGATTCGGCTGCCCGGTACAGGGGATAGGATCGTAGTGTACTTCACTAGCTTGCATGGCATTCGGAGGACTTATGAGGACTGTTATGCGGTGAGGACGATTTTTAGAGGGTTTAGAGTGTGGGTCGACGAGCGAGACGTTTCGATGGATTTGGCATATAAGAAGGAGCTGCAGAGTGTGTTGGGTGAGAAAAGAGTGAGCTTGCCGCAGGTGTTTATTGGGGGCACGTACGTAGGTGGAGCCGACGCGATCAGACAGATGTATGAAACGGGTGAGTTGGCGAAAATCCTCGAACGTTTTCCCAAGAAAGCGCCGGGATTTGTGTGCGAGGGCTGTGGGGATGAGAGGTTTGTGCCGTGCACGAATTGCGACGGGAGCAGGAAGGTGTTTGATGAAGATGAAGGGGTGCTCGAGAGGTGCTTGGAGTGTAATGAGAATGGGCTGATGCGGTGTCCGGAATGTGGTTCTTGAATTTGGGCAAATAATTTTGGTCATGCTCAAAACTACGTGTTGCCGAGGAGGTTATTTCTTGACGTAAATGATAATCTGCAGGAGGCTGGAGCCGGCGATGATGCATCCCCTTAATGGTTCCAAGGTTGAATTTTTCCAGGATTTTCTGGACTCTTTTAGCAGGGAAGGAATGGTTCATCAACTCCATGAACTGGGTTAGTAAGTTATTGTATGTAAAGTCTAAGTGACAATTTCACTGTTGTTTTTGTATTTATGCAGGAGAGATTTACGCTCCTTGGAATGTACATAAATAATTTGACTTGAGAATGTTTGTGGTTGTTTTTCACAAATTATGATAAGAGGAGAGGGGAAATTGATATTCCTTTTGTGCTCGATATTGTCTATTCTCAGTGATTACCATTCTGAGTTATTTGGGGCAAATTCTGAAGAAGAATGTCGGTCAATGACATGCTAATGTCTATGTTACTTAGATGGACGTCCTATACTTGAGGCTTTTTGTGACTTTGAACTCCAGGTCAAAGTAGGATGAAGCTCATGGCCGACCATTTTTCTGCTAAGTGATATCATGAACAGCTTTACATCTGTATTACAAAGGATAATTTTCAGTAGGATGTTCACTAGATTTTCGAATGTTAATTGGAAGTATTGCTCTGCTTCCTAGGATCAGTCTTTTTCATGTTACAGTTACCATCGCTTAGCTACAATAAATGCAGTAGTTCCTGCAACTGTTCTGGATTTTGCATAACTACTTATGCTGATTGATGCAGAGATATGGTATGTTTAGTCTACATGAATTGTCTGTTAAAAAAAAAAAAAAAAAAAAAAAAAAAAAGTCTACATGAATTGGATTTGTGGTAAGCATCTATTTATTTTCAAAAATTACCTTGACCTGTGTATCATATATAGGTGTAAATGATGCTATTAGGAGAGTAGTGATGCTATTAAATTGCTTTCTTGGTTCTTCATGCTAAATTCTCCAATGGTAACTGGGAGTATGCCTGAAGTTTCAAATTTAGGACCTTTTTCGTCATCTATTTTGAAGATTTGTTAATTGATTCAAGTTACACAACTCTTGAAATTAGAAGGGTTGGGTATCATGATCATGCTAATGCATGCTGTTAGCAACCTGGAAATTTTGCTTCACATGGAGGGTCACTGGGAATTGCTCTTATTTGGGTTCTTTGTTGAATCAGTACGTTTGATAAGAGTTTGCTGATGGGGATATGCCTTCTAGTACTGCTACATGAAAGTCATGGGAGTTACTCCTCTGTATGCATTATCTGATGATTCAGGACTGAATCGATCTTGGCTTGTATTTTATGCTTCAATACGGAAATGTTTCAGCAATTTGCTGAGCTAAGTCGATAATGTTCTCAGTGATGGTCTCCTCGTTTTATTATAACAAGACTTAGGTGATCAAGATCTGATAGAATGATGGTGTATGGCTCAATGTTTAGTTCATTGTGATCCCTGGAGATCTATATACTTTCTTGACTAGTGTCGCTACAGGTGGATCAGAGCTACTCAAGTTGCACCGTTGGTATTATTATTTTTTTGGTCATTCTGTGAACATATTACTGTTCATTGTAGCCATTGTTGGTGGCAGAAGGTTGAGATAGTGAGTTATGCTTCGTTTGGATGTAGCAGGTAATCGTGTAAGCTGTTCTTGGATGCGAGGGAAATAAACATAATAAGGAAGACAGAGAGATAATGGCGATTTCTCATTGACTAGCAAGTTCGGTTAAAAGGTTGTGAACATTAACTGAATCTGGGAGATAATGCAGGCTATGGATTTTAAGTATCTTGTACACAACGTGGGGAACGACTGAAGGCCAACTAGTTACCATTCACGAACAATGTCTCGGATAAATTCTACTTGCCTAATGGTGGCTATGGTGCTTGCTTAAATAATGATGTGTAAGGGAGGATGAAGATCACACTGTATTTGAAGGAAATTAAAATTGCTTGGATTTCTAAAGATAATTAGTTGGTCTCCATGTGAATAAACTGTGTCAAAGGCGTTTAGTTGTTAGTCGCTTTGTTCGGACGAGTTAGTGGTGAAGTGCACACTGGTTAAAGAACATTCTCTCATTCAGTTATGTATTACCAAAGATTTGGTGAAGTGCACGTTGGTTCAAGTTAAAAGAAAATTCTCTCCTTCAGTTTTTATATTACCAAAGATTCATGACCTCCAATCAAAGGGTGTGGTAGCTTGTTGCTCCCTATGCAACTCTTCGTTTTTGATGTTCGATGGCCAATCAACCCGATGCTCTTCACTCATCACCAACCATCTTGTAGTCTACCTGCTCCTCTCACACGCTCACTAATTCATATTAGCTGTTGGAATCTGTCACTGTGCCTTGCGTATATTACCGAGTTATTCAGTGTATGCTCTCTACATAATAGCTTAAACTAAAGGAAAAGAAAAGAGAATCAACATCTTTTCATTAGATTTGGAGATAAAGCTGGCTTTCTCCTAGGGATGATCCGTTCCAGGGAAGTGCCCATTAAGGGCTTCCACAAAATAAGAATCGGAACTGCCCACTACTTCTTAGATCCACCTGAAAATTGGACCACTAGTCTAGTTCGATTTTCAGGTGGATCCATGAAATCTATCATGTCTTCGATTGTGGTGAATGTGCACTTTTGATTCGCATTTAAGTTTAAGGGAATTTTCGATTGTGGCGAATGTGCACTTTTGATTCGCATTTAAGTTTAAGGGAATTCTCGCTTGTTCCCGTGGTTTGATGTTGGCTTATAGATAAGCAAAATAAGATGAGATTGATCTAAAATGAAAATGAGTGAGCAAGGACTTAACTGTAGTTTGAATCTCAATGACAAATGTTGGCATGAGATTGTTTAGTGAATGTTTGGGAGTCTGCACCAAACTGCATTATGTGGAAATATGCTCGGAAGAAATAGGAGAAAAGCACAGGATTTCATCTATAGGATGTGTCATCCGGGTCACCCCCGCGACACCTCAACTCACGCCACCACCCGCCACCTAGCCTGCCACCGTGTCACCGCCACGTCGCGTCACTTAATCGCCATGCCATCTAGTGACACCGCGCCACCGCCACCTCTCCACACTGAGTCACCACCAACCCCCCGCCTCAACCGTGCCGCCCAACTCACCGAACGACGCCTCTCTCTAGCTGGCGTCCTTCCTTTGCTGCTGAGTCCAAGCAGCGCCACCTTCAACTCCTTTGGCGCACCATGCTGCTGCAAAGTCAACCACCAGGCAGCAGAGAGATAGAGAGAGAGAGAGAGAGAGAGAGAGAGAGAGAACCGGCAAACATAAATCAGCAAGCCATTCCTCTCCTTCCTCACTTTAGCAGCACCGTGACTCTCTACACTCCCTTTTTTCCTTTCCTGTTTCGCGCAAGACCATGGCCTCACGCCGTTCAACCGTTGGCGACGCCCTTGGCTCAGCTAACGCCGGCGCTGTCCTAGCTGTCTTGCATCATTCTGTGCGGGCTTCCTCGGTTTGTTTTGGACCGCCAAAGAACCAAGTGCAACCTTGGGACTTCTGACCCTGCCAAGTCGTGACAAAGGCTTGGGGACTTGAGGCAAGTGGATATCCTCCGTTCTATTCTATATCGATCGATTTTGTTTGACGAGGATAGTTTCCTAGAAATTTCCATGAACGTTATTTAGATTCCTGTCTAATCGGAAATTTTCACCAAGTGACCCAACTGAAATGTCGCGTTCGTAATAATTGAGTTCGTGGTTGGATCGTAGGAGTACGATATGTTGATATCTAGTGTATGCTAGGACTAGAAATGCCAAAAACTTGAGCTAAACTAGTGAAGGGATCTAAGTCAGGATCGGTTTTAGTCTGACCTTAGTTTTGTTAATTTTGTATTGACTTGTGATGCGAAATCCATAGGGCCTGCTTCAGTAAATTGTCCTTCATTAGCTATTCTATGACATGCTTTGGATTTAAATTTTTCGGGCTTTGCATGACAAAAATATATTTGGAAAACTATCGAGTGTGCAATCTATTTTTACTGCTACTGAACCGACCTTCCTCTGCTTTCCATTTTCAACAGAATTTTTGGGCAAGTACTTTAACTAACAGGAGTTTGAATGGACCTTCACGATTCTCCAGCTTATTTTGCCTCTTGTGCACTTCTACAGTGCATACTTTCTTTGTTAATTACGTTATTTTGGCACAAAAATAAAAAAAAATGGAGTAAACATAAAAGTTTATATATATAAATATATAATGTTTATTGATCCAAGTGAGCGGTTCCACACTCAAAACGGGAACCGGAACAGGAATGGTACTTGAGTACCAATTTATTGGAATTGGGAATTTGACTGATTTCTATAGAAACTAACTAGAATAGGCTAGTTCGGTCCGGTTTGGACGGTTCTTGGTTCTTTCGTTCACACATACTTTGTCTCACGAAATGCAGAAAGACTAATTAAAGGAAAACACACAAAATCTCACTGCGCAAAGTTTAGAAAAGAGAAGTACATTACAATCAAGGGGAGATTCATTGAACAATAATGTCCTTTCTAGTGACCGGACACTGACTTTTCCTTTGTATATTTATTATTCTATTTAGTGTGATTTGGAAAACCAACTCAATTTGTGGCTTCTAATCTCAATCACCAACAAACATTCAAACGAATTCTTCCAAGCAATGAACAAAAAAACCCTAGTAGTATATGTACCAAACAATGTGAAACTCTATTACACTTGTATCACTATAAACCAGTCGGACTAATTTCAAGCTACTGAGTGAGGGGAACACATTCAAGCTCAATATCAAGCTCTCCCCGCTCCACATTCTTCAATCTCAAAGTTATATCCTGTTTTACTTTACCATCCATTAAGCTGATGACACCATCTTTCACTAGGGTATTATCTCTGCTTGCGACCCATTTCCCCAGCTGCATTGACTCGTCAATGGTGGAGCTTTCATATGCTTTGGCGGCAGACAGTAGGGGCTGAATATCTATCTCGGCCTCTCCCATAAAATCATCCTGCTTGAATGTGTCCTTGTCATACACGAGCTGCATTTGCCAAAATACGTTATTCATGACTTTCAAGGCTAAAGCTGGACTTTGCTACATATTGACAGACAGTTTACGGACTCTGGCTAATTTATAACTATCTGTATCTCATGGTTAAAAGCCTGATAGAAACAGAACGTGCAAGAAAACTTCTGTCCACAAAATTATATTCAACTTGACGGCCACATAGAAGCTGAAAAGAGATCCGTGCAAGGCGGAGAATGCTGACATTGTCCTAATCATAAAGCAACAGAAACTCCCAGTTCCATTTCATGGTCATCATGAAAGAGCTTAAAGTGTCAAGGAGGTCCAACCATATAGTATACAATGAACTAACTTGTCTTACTGTTCTAATATTATTGAATGACTTTTCTAAGGGGTCAATCTGCACACGTATGGTGTCAATAGAGTATCAGTGCCAACAACTGTTAAACGACTCCAGAGAACACATGTTCAAATTATTTACTTCCAATGCCTCTCCATTTAATCAAACCGCAATAGGTCTTATAGGAAATAAGCTCCATACCACTTTTAAAGGAGGGACACTTTCCGGAATAGACAGCATCAGCTTCTCATTCCACACTGGATTCAGGTTGTTCTTTATAACACGCGTTTTCACTGACTGCAACAAGCCATTAACAAGACGAAATCAAATAACTCAATGGACTAACAATTTTATAGCTTCATACACTAAACCACAAGACCATTATCAACCAGTTCCAATTAGGAGGCTCACCTGGTGCCCCAAAGCAAGGATCACATAAGGGTCACTGGTCATCACATCCCGAATAACTAGGTTGGTGCCTCTTACCACGTTGACCTTTATTAGACCAACAAATTCAACCATTCCCGCCTATAGAAAAGTAGAAGTGCAAGCTATAAGGTTTTTGCTGCTGGATTCACAATATGTAACGTTGCGGTTCATTGCAACCCTTGGTTCTACCCAATCAATCATTGGGAAATAAATTCTTTCCAAGTAAAACCTCCACTAATTATTATCATTCCTTCCACTTTCAATTCCATTAAGTGCCAACAGAACTTGTTTTGGTGGAGTTGCTCCAACAAATAATCCAGATAACAAATCAAAAGCAGTTGAATTAGCCAGCAAATAAAAGGAGGAAAGACAGACAAATCATACTGATGAGCATTTCTTCTTGTAGGCCTTATGGTCGTTCTCCCTCCTTCCCCAGCTGTTACGAAATGCCTGTCCAATCCGATGCTTCGTTGGTTGTTTTTCAAACTGTCTCTTCTCTTGATTAGCGCTACTGCTAGAAGAGCTACTTTGGGACGACGATGGGTATCGATTATTAGATGATGGGAAGGGGCAGCTCATCTGTTCAGGAGAGTTTAAAAATTGGAGCAGCTCATATTTCCTCCTGAGTATTACAAGTACATTTTGCTTTAGGTTGCTGCAAAGTTCATGTTGAAACTTACTGTAAATTTTGCGCACTAGCATTACCTAATAAAATCAGACCGCTCCTCTATCGAGGAATCCGCTTTTGGTTTTCTGAGGTTACCCGGAATGCAAGCTTCATACTTCAGGTTTACTGCAGTGTTTCCACCCCTCACGACTAATGCTTCGACTTGCTCATCTGTCCACTCATCTAGTTTTACTGATAGAACCTGTTGCACTCGAAAACATAATTAGGGGCTCCTCTTTAAGTCGTGACGCCCAGGAGATACTACTGTTATCTATTATCAATATCGTCAGTAAGATTAGTCCTCAAACTTTAGCTCCAAGAGATGTCATACCTTTGAAATGTGCACTCCAAGGCCTCTGTGAACACCGGAGCACTTAATACATATAAATGCTCCTAGAGTCAAAGATCTGAGATGCACAAAGGAAATGTTCAATCATAATATATCTTCGGAAACATTGAAGGAAAGAACCACCTCTATGCAGTCTATGTATAAAACGATAAAAATAAAGTATGTTTAGAAGTTTGTGCGGTAATGTGGAAAATATAGTGCAGATAACTTCCAGAACTCCTCTTATCCAATCAGATCCATTGGATTTAGGAGTGAGAATTTATATTGATGTGCAGATATTTCATGGGTTAATAGATGGGAGTATTATGCCCATTTGTGGTTATGTTTAATAGTTGCTTTTCCAGAGAGGCTGATTTCTTGTGCCACACAAGTCCTCTTGCTATTGAAGAAAAATATGAAAGATAAAAAGAATGAATTTCTGAGTCTATAGTACTCACACCCATTTTGGATCTGGGGAGCCACAATCTGCACAGAACTCATTACCAGGCTGTGACATTAGTTTCTCCAGCCTTTGCTGTGCTTCTGTTAATGGGTACATAAACATACATGAGAAAATTTCTAATTCAAACCCATGATGACAATTTTGAGACGGCAGAGAACTATTGCTTTGTGCACTACAGATGACATTCAGCATGGATGCTTTCATCAAAGAGACAATTACAAAATAAAACTCAAGGAAGACGTAAAAGAAGTTCACAAGTGAAATAATTAGTCAGGATAATATGAAATGGGAAACTACTATCTCCTACTGTGGTATCTTATTAAATAACATCATGTTGGCAAATGAAAAAAGACTACATTCTGAAACTAAACTACATTATGTTTGGCATTTGCTGAAGTTCAGTAATTGACATGTAAGACTTGTGGAGAAAGAGACAAATATAGTGCCATTTAACCAGTAAAACAGAATAAGGAAAAGATATCACTTAAGCCGAAGATACCGGAATAAGATGTCTTTTTGTCACTTGTGTTTCCCCAACCAGGGTTTTCCGCACGCAAGAGATCAAAGAGGCAAGACCCCGTCCCTGTAAAAGCATTCGGGTATTTACCAAGGAATAGGACTATAAAATATAATCATTATCATGTTGTCAGAGGATCTAAAGTCAAATTAATTAGAAAGAATGCACGGGCCACCAATGTCATTGATCAATAGTGTGGTAATGAATTATCAGAAATTCATCTACAATTGACAGGACTTTTTCAGCAACTAAAGATAAAAGATTAACAAAGGTGATAGGTCTGAGATAGAAATGCTAAAGAGCAAAAGTGAGAGCTCTGTATCTCCCTGGCAACATGAATGAGGAAACACAGCGTTCATACCTCAGTGCCTCATTGTCAAACATATACGACCTATTCAAGGTTACAGACCTCATAGACTAAGCAGATCAAAATAAACAAGGCTGCTTCTCTTTGCAGATCAAGACAATCAGTGCCATGACACGACCTCCAGAGTCAAGGTTATGGCTACAAACTGTTTATTGAAAAAACCAAGAATTCTTAAAACAGCTATCAGTTTTGTGCAGTATCATTACAGTTGAATTAGTGCCAAGTACATTGAGCACCATCATCACAATCCCAATTTTTATTTCAATAACTTCGCAATAGCTAAAAAGAGATTCATATTTCCAATCCTTCAAATTGAGTCGAATCTTTCCATCACTTGGAAACACAACATTATGTATTCTTCCTTGCATTCTCTTCCTCATCACCAGCATCATATGGAAAGACCAACCTTGCCAACGGAACTTACTCTACCATGATAATTACCTAATTGATCTGCTTTTCGGACGCTCAACATAATAAGTTGAAAGGATGAAGGGTTCCATGCTTCATTATAAAGAACCAAAATCCTCTTATCAGACATTTGCCGACGTTGGTACTTGCAATAACAAAAGGGCACACCATCAAATTTCAGATTAAGTTTCTAACTTCACTTGAGCAATCTCAATTTTAACCAGCCAAATCTTAGAGCTTCTTCCAATTCACAGTGGCAATCTCAAAATCGCTGCCTTCATCGGCTTCCTGTTCCCTCCCCCCCCAACACGAAAAAAAAAAAAAAAAAAGGAGAGAGAGAGAGAAGCAGTATCTACATAATGCACTAGCTTCGATTATGTTATTGCGCAAGTAGTTTCGACATATTATCAAGCCATTACCTGAGACATCGCCGGAACCGGAATTATCTTGCTGAATAGACATGTCAGCTTCCATACATAGAATCCAACATACGAAACAATATTTGCTATAATCTGAATATTTCCATACAATCAGCTTCTTCTCTGCATCAAGAAACATGGGTTCGAAATAAAATCCATATCCATGTAATGAAGTGGAAACTAAGCAAAATTGAACAGACCATCCCACGCAAAACGAACCTGCACAAGAAAAAGAGGAAGATAAAACTAACCTTTTAAAAAGGGTCCTCAGAAATATAGATGATCCTCTCAGAACCCGTCGAGACTGATGCAATCTCGACGGAAATTCATCATCTTCATTGATGCTCAAGAACAATTGGACCGGGGAAGAAGGCAAAAGAGAACCCAAATATGTCCACCCAAAAAGAGAAAGAAACCCAGAAGCCGGCTGGAGTTAAAAAATGAGGAGGAAAGAAATCTGAAAATTCTTAGGAGCTAAATAATGATATCATCAAGAACCAATTGGGTGCGGATAGGGCATTGACCCTTTATATGTTTGGGCTGGAATTATTAGAATCAAGCGAGCAGAAGAAACAACTCAGGGCAATGATGACGGATACGATAGCCGAATCCGGGAAAAATGGTGGCTTTTTCCTTGTCTTTCTTCTCTCTTTTTTTCTTTTTCCTTATTCAATGTCTGTTTCTGATTTAATATTTGAATTTTTTTATTTTATTTTTTGAGCGAGAGCAATGAATGATGATGCGTACGGGCATAAAAAAGGCCAAAGGAGGGAAAGTTCGGTTTTGGGGAGAGGGGGAAGGGATGAGAGACCTGTGGGTTGGTGTAGTTAGTTCATCCTCAGAACCTTTGGAGGGAAATTCTCACTCCCACTCGCTTCTTGTCACGCGTGTAATCCACACGAGTGCTATTTTGACATATGCAAATTTTGCATGATGTGTGACAACTATACTTGTCATACCACATGCTCCAAGTTCTCTCATATTTAATTTGAGATCTTCTTGCTTACATATATAATAAAGACAATTGTCTCGCACAATCTTAAACTTTTAGGAATCCATTTTGGAGATAAAGGATCAATAATAGAGGAATGACGACCCCAAGTCCTTCGACTTATAAAATTATGGACATTACCTTCGAGCTATTGTGATGTTATTCAACTTCATTGATTGATCTTGGTGAAGTAAAAGCATTTGAGCTATCTAGATTCATAAAGAGATTTGTCATAACAAGACTAAGAGATAAACCATCCTCCTTGTATGTTCATCTTATTTTGAAAGTTTTAAGCTTGATAGTGTGCTCGAAAAATGAGATGAGGCAAATTTGCTTAACAAGTGGCATCATGCATTTACCCCGGTAAATTAATTTCCTTCCAATAATAAATGTGATCAGTTTTGCATGCCCTCTTCTTTATTCAAAATGTTTATAAACTGCATACATCAAAGACATATCAAAAGGAAAGTAGGGCGCACGTTAGTTTCACTCGCCGAAAGTCCAAAAGTAGTTAGCTCAAAATAAAAATACCGGAATATCCTTGTCCCCCCTTAGAAGCTCCATTTCCTGACGAAGTCAGATTGTAGGTAGATAGAGCTACGCACGTTGTTATGTCGTTTTCCAACGGCGCGGAGTGGGACCCAAAACTAAAGACACCCTTGTCGGCATGTCCGTACAAAACTTCACATTTTCTCATTTTCCTGTCCCAAAATACCCAAAAAGAAATAAGTTGAAGTCCGAATGAAACCGATTCAACATTGCCAAAGTCATTTGTTCTCTGGCTCATCCAAAGCAAGCAGATCATACCAAGCTGACAACACATTGAGTCAGCATAGAAGTCCGCAGGCAAGAAACAGAGGATCAAAAGATCCAAGTACTTCAGGAGAGAGAGATTCTAATCTGTTAAAAAGTTTGGAACCCAAAAAAAAAAAAAAATACTACATGAAAAAGAGTATCCTTCTGAAGATCGACACATCGTCCAGCGCTGCCTTGGTGAAGATGGTGCTAAGAAGCCGACTATCCTGAACTATCTTATTCAGGTTTATTTCAAGCTCATGAGGTCAAATGCAATTCAGAGACTACGAATACACCCATTTGCCCATAACCAGTGACATTGACTAGCTTGGCAATCAAACACAGAGTCGAACTATACAGATCATCTATGTTATGGTTGGAGACACCGCCCTCAGTTGTCAAGATGAAACAGAAAGGATGTCTAGTCATGATAGATAAATGACACTTCTCGCTGACGTGCTGAAAATTTTTCTTCTAGTTGCTTCCCACGTGGAGGATTCTCACTGTCACTTGATGAGATTTACTCGGCTGACAATAAGAGAAACCTCCAAATTACCAGTAGATCCGTATAACTAGCACGATAAATGTACACCTAGGCATCAAAGAGATAAAGGAAGGAATTACCCCTCATGATGTTGGCCTTTTCATCAGTAAGAAGCTTCAACCTCCATAGTTGCATCATCATTATGTCCATTGCTGGAGGTGTTCTCTGAAGCTTCAAACTGACCAGATTTCTGGGGCCCAGTATGCGTCCTTGTAGGAGTCTTTGGACCGTGACAAGGAATAATTTGTCTGGTGTTGGGACCAACTGGCAAGTCTACTCCCTGCAAGTTGCCCAACCCCCCAGCTTTTTGCTCAGAAGAAACATTAGTCGAAATAGATGATTCAGCCAGCCCTGATTGCTTTGATGCAGTTTCCAGAGGTCTGTGGAAAAGAAGATGAGAAACGGCGCGGTCTATTGGATTTGTTTCAGTTTCAGCAGTACCCATTTTAGCCTGCCTGCAGGCCACAGTGCAGATCGCAATTAGTGCATTGCTTGAGATCACACTGCAATTTTTTTTTTTTTTTTTTTTGGGGGGGGGTGTTAACTATGGGAAGGTAGACCAAAAATTTCCCAGCATAATCTGGACTCAATAAAATTTATACCATGGATTGTTCAATCATAAGGATACACAAGGCATAAGTAGTCTTCATTAGACCATTTGAAAAGCAGACCACGACCACCACTTACCTGTCACTAGCATTCACTTCTTTGACAACCATTTCGTGCTGTTGCCTGGTATTTGTTTTGGTTCTGCCAGTCTCACTGGTCTGTTGTCTTTGCATCACACTTTCTGCTAATCGAAACAAGCTATCTCTCATGCAAAGTATAATCCTGCTATCCAACTGCAGCAAGGCATTAGTACCATCGCAGGAAATATACAACATTGACCAGAAAATGAGCCAACTGAAAGTCTAGTATACCTCGGTGATTGCGTCTTGAAGTCGCTGAAGTACGGTATCCTCCACTGAATAGTCATCAACTGCCATAGACATTGAGTCAGAATAATCATATTCCAGCCGTGAGCTTGGATCGAGAGACGCAACAGGGCCCATGTCAGCAACTTCACCATTAGGTTTCTCAAGAGGCGGCACTTGATTCTTCTGGGTGCATTTCTCAGCAACTGAGTGACCAGAGACATGTTGAGTTAACTGCTGTTGCTGTTTCTGAATAGCAAACATTGCTTGTATTTGTTGCCGTCGTCTTAATTTTTCAATCTTTTCTTGGGGCGTCATGCTTAGACTTTTCTCAGGAATATCAACAGCATTGTTTACATGGCTTGCACTTCCAGAGGATTCTTCATAGCCAGACATCAGAGTATTCTTCTTGCATTCTCCGGATAGCGTTGGGGACACCAGGGGCATTAGTGGATAAGGATTCACACTATTCCCAACTGCAAGAGCCATGTAAGCATTTGATACGGGAATGTTATGCAAAGAGTCAGGATTCTGAAACTGTCTTGACCAACTTGAATCTGCTCTGTCATATGGCATTATGCTGGGCGCCAATTGGTGTTCATATGGTCCAGTTACATCTCCAGTAGAATACCAGGCCCCACTGACGTCTTCTAATGGTCTTACTTGGCTTCTTCCCTCCACTGCATCATCCTGGTTGCTTAACAGCCTCTTTTGAGACTACAGCAAGATGGTCATACAATGGGTCAACATTAAGACAAGGAGGGTCGCTGATGCTACAATAAAACAAGGCATGCAGCTCAGTCTAGGAAGAGCGTATGCTAGGCATTATTTTCATCACTGCAATATTGACAAGGTGACTTCTAGGTTGATAAAGTCCTGGCCTACACATGCATATTCTTTTAGAAAACCAATGAAATGTTGGAGGAGCTAAGTAATCCTTTTAATAATCGTTTGGCTCTGTGGATGAAGAAAAAGTAGAGCCCATTATGAAAAGGAAGTTATATCAGGCACCGGAATGTTCCTTTGTCCTACATCTGTTCAAGTTTCTAGTAGAGGATTTTCATAGTCTTGATGGAGGGACTATCGATAACATATTTCATCAGTCAATATGTGTAAAATTATATTATGTAATATTTAGAAACTTCCACAGGAATAATGATGCTTTGCGCCAGAGGTTTGGGTTTTCTATTGTTCTGACTCCTGATCATCTAGCAAAGCCTGTGACCACAGGCTGGAACCAAGCATTACTAATCCAATACAGTATAGCGGTTACAGGTGCATTTTGAATAGTCCCAAATGACTACCTTCTCTGCAGATTGAGCAGGAGTTGAAATATTGACAACAAAGCCAGAGTTCACTGCTGTGGCCTTTTCCTCCATGCCCACATTTGTCTGTTACACAGGACTAATGAGGAACATAATTTTAGCTGATAAACATCTTCATTCACATATAGTTTCCAAGTTGACAGTCGATACCTGATTATCTAGCCCAGCCTTACTCATACCCACGGGATCTTCCACTTTCTTCAGAATCTGTGAGTGCTGCAAGTGGGGGGATGCATGGTCATTCATTTCCTTGTAAGCAAGTCTAACAGAGTGGTCAGGTTGAACATATTCTGCTTTTACTTCTACACCCTCTGATGCACATATTAATGGTTTTGACCGCAGAGTAGGAGAATCCGCACATCCAGAGACTGACTTTATGGGGCTAAAAGTTACATTTTTGCTAGAAGACCATAGCTCATCAGCACTGTCAAGATTCGCACTGCCATATAGTGACTCATCATTGCTGCAAAATTGCCACTGGGGATATTTAGTCAAAAAGTGCCATTGGACATTACGTTTGTCGGCTAACAGAAACAGGGGACAGAGGCAAAACTCACTCAAAAAGAAGAACAGTGACACTTATTCTAATCAAACATTGCCAGGTCGTAATACGGATATTCTAGTAGCAAAATCTTCGGTAGATTGGGGCAATGCTATAAGCACAATAATGAAATCACAAAACAACGTAGATTAAAAAGAAAAAAAGAAAAAAAAAAGCGATGGTCATGCCAATAAGTTCAATATGTGCATTATAGGAAATGTAATTCGTTGGATAAAATTCTGGCAGACAGAATGGCACTAATTAATCCTGTTTGCCTCTTGCTCCATTGCCAATTCATGCTTCATCCAAAAGTCTGGTAAGGAATCGGTGCAATAATGTTGCTAGTGATATGATCAGTCATCTAATCAAGAAAAGAAAGAAACAAAACAAAGAAACAAAGAAACAAAGAAACAAAGAAAGAATGATGATGTAGCCTAACTGGGTAATCAGGGATAAGCCGATCAAACATTAAAACAAAATATATTACCTAAAAATCCGATCAAGATCTTCAAAGCTTCCAATGGTTGCCCAGCCATAGTCAGCAAATTCACCCTGTTCTTTATCTTCATGGGTATTTTTGGAACATCCAGAAGCCTTGTCAGGTTCACCTAGCCCTGCTGATTATGTCAGGAATAATTAGATAATTTAACAAATACTGATGAAATCATTATCTTCTGAGTATAGCAATAAGATGCTTTCACCACCTTTAAAAGAGCCATATCTTGGATCAATGGTTTGTGTATCATTTGTAACAGCATTTGATGGAGATATGTTAGGCCAGGAATCTAAGTCAAATGCAGATACATCTGAACATCTCTTTTTATTGATATTAGCACTACTTCCCGTTTTTGAGTCATTCAAGTCAATTTTCAGCCCAAGGATCTTTTCATCTGTGGGCTTGATTGGAGCATTTTCTTCGTTCCATTCTTTCTTCTTCTGATGATCTTCATTTCCTTCAGGATGGGGAACTATATGGTCATCGGTCTCCTTGGACTCGCCCCATATTATGCTAGCAAGCTGTGAACATCATTTTAAGAACTGCCATGAATATTGAGACAACTAAACTACAAAAGACATTGTGATTATCATAGATTGCAGAAGAACAACAGCATTCCATGCCAAAGATAGTAAAAAGATAGCTAGTCAAGTTGCCGGTAAACAGATGAGCTCCAAGCCAGCATCACCCTTAAGCAACTAGATAATTACCTACTTGTGTCCACAAGACAGCCAACAACTTTGAGTTTTGTAAAAATATTCTTGTATATATGCCTTTGGCTCGGATGACTGCCTAGTGCAAAGCAAATTCCAGCGTTTTGTAAGGTATGAGATGAAATCATGTTATCAGAGATATGTTGCAAATTACTTTATCGGCCTACTGCAAACCAGTATTATACTTTACAAGCTTCTCGGTGGAATTAGGTTTGATGGAAGGGTATGTTAATGAGTTCAGACTTCAGGTCTGACATGTACTGCTCTTTGCATCATTGGTTGCACAACTGTTGTTTAGACCACTTGGTAATATGTCATCGTGGGATATTGGATTTCCATCTCAAACCCCCCGGTAACAAGATATCAGAGTTTCTTCTCCTTACTCCTACACTTTCCATTATCACAACCATTTAAGCACCTCGAAAATCGACAACGCCACCCTTGGACCCCAGAAAGAGCGATTATATATGTACCTCCAATTTGGGTCGAACGTCAACTCTATGTCCAAGTTATATCTTCCCTGTGACATACCCACTTCACCCTTGAAGTGTCACCTCGAAAAACCAACATTTCCTCTCTGCGGAGAGCATGACGCCCTGAGTTGAGATCGCTACAATAACCAACTAGCTCAAGAGTCTCGAGACCGGTTTTTTAGCATCTTCAAATAAACTCGGTCCGGAAAGGCATCATTCTACTAGTAGGGCACAACTCTTAACAACTTAAATAGAGCCTCCCAGGAACTACAAGCAACTCAAAAAGAAGAGAGACCTCGTAAAAGTCGAAAACATTCAGCAAACACTGGACAGAGCCCTGATGAGCACATCCTGTCACGTTCAAGCTAATCCTAGCCATCAAACCACCGCATACAATCGCTCAGACAAACCGAAGAAAACGACGAGCAGTCAAGCAAGCGTGGAAGGAACGCCGGGCTCCCTGCCCGCCTTACCTCCTCGTCGTTCCAGTCAAACATATCTGAAGGAGTCGGAGCGGATCTTCAGGCGACAGCGCAAATCGACGACGCAGGCACGGGTCGCTCCTGGCCACATCCTCCGAGCTTAAACCGAAAACAGCAGGAGAAAGCAGATGATGCGCGATCAATGAGAGCACCGATTCTGCATCGCCCGAAATGGAACGGAACTCGCAGCTAGCAAGAGACGCGCAGAGAGAGAGAGAGGGAGAGAGAGGGTGTGTGACACGTGGGAAACCGGCGTATCCAAAGTAGTGGCTGCGAGCGTCTGGTCGATTGCCGCTCTGTCATCGGCCGGGGTGACGTGTGCAGCTCGCAAGTGGGGGCGCCACTGAGATTTGTGGCGGGAGTTGCTTCGGACGTCGCTTTCCTGTCAGGCTGGCCGAGGTGGGGCCCTCCCCTCCCCCGCAGGTTGCTGTGGCGTCCTCCTTATTATCTGGACTTTTGGATCAGGATGACGTCATTCGTTACGAGGTTTCCAACAAGGTTCTCGGGTCAGTCCCCGACCCGACCAGCCCACTTTCGAATGCGACGTCGAATCTGGGATTCTTTTTTTTGTTCAAGAATTGGGGATTGGAAAAAAAATATTGAATAGCGGAATTCTTATAATTAAGGCGGTGATTCAGCAAATTAAACCATTTTAATTGAAAATCTGCTTGATTTGAAGCTCGATATTATTATATTTTGGGTTCATAACGTGGGATACAATCGAGAATTAAATTAAAAATAAGAAATTATTGTGAATTGTAACTTTTTTTTATTAATTTTCGAAACTTTCTTTTCGTATTGTTTTTAACATTTAATTAAGGCATTGAAAGGGGCTCAAGCCAACTGTGCCCGAACCCGACATAAGGGCTTGGCACAGGAAATTCCTCTGCTTGGCACGATTTGATGGCCGGCCTTTCATCTAGTACTTTTTTTTTCATCAAGTAACTGCCAAATTCACATATCTTTCAGTTTGACGAGTAATACTATACTCCTTGAATGTAAATGCCGAAGGATGACCCGACTAACATGGCTTCTCATACAAACAAATGCACGTCCGTTCTCTGTTTTTTCTTGCCCGCACCTTCGTCTTTCGTCTCTTTCCTCCCTATTCTCCGCCTTGTCTTCTCCTCATCTAATGCGCTCTCTCGCCAAGTGTCTTACAAACATGGAAAAGAGTTCACTTGTTGATTTTTTTTTTTTTATTCTTCATAGCGATCCACCCTTCATTACGCATATTAAGGGTAATCATTTTCAAGATACATATGTTCTAGATCAAGAAGTGGAATCTATCTTATCAGAGTTGTTTTCTAACTTCAAGTAATATAAATATTAGCTTTCTAAGGGGTGAAATTATCAAAAAAAAAAAAAATTAAATCTATCGCAATTATGTCAATTTAATCATAAACTATTTAAATATGTTAATTCGGTCTTAAACATTTTGACGTTTTGCTAATATAATTTTTTTTTGGTCAATTTTGATTGAATAACGTTGACGTGATGGTCTGACCAGGTTGGTTATGCGAGTTGTCTTATGTGGGATGATCGATGTTAGTGTTGACAACTTTTTAAATTTTTTTTTTTTTTTGAATATCTTTCTTCTCTTTTCCTTTTCTTTTGCTTTTTGTAATTTTTTTTTTTTTTTGCTAGTGGCTGGCAAGGTTGCAACCCTTGCCAACAGCCGGTGAGGGTTGCTTGGCCTTCGCTCCCTATAATAAATAAATTAAAGGAAAAGAAAAGAAAAAAAAAATAAAATAATAAATACAAGTTGTAAAAATTATTCACATCATCATAGGCAATAATATAAGATGCTTATCGTCTATGTCAATAATTTCCTATTAAAATTGGTCGGATAGACTACATTGATAAAACTAAAATGTTTATGACTAAATTGTCATAATTGCAATAAGTTTAAACTTTTTTTTTTTTTTTTTTTTTGTAATTTTCCCACTTGATAGGTTCTTAACACATATTCAACATCCACAATTAAAAAAAAAACACACACATATTCAACATATAAAAAAAGAAGATTAAAAACCGGTTCTATGGAGAATCAACCTTAGAATAATCGGTTTACGATATAAAAGAAGGAACCAAACCCGTTAATGGCAACTTCCCAATTTTTTTTACCAAAAAGCTACCTAATCCTTATGAACTAAGATTGTGTTTAGCAGTCATGATAAAATTCAGGATACAATAAGATTGATCATATCTTACGTCTAATGCTTAATTAAGATAAGATAAAGTTAGATATAATGAGGATATAAGTCGGATAAAATTGTCTTATGAGCGAGATAGAATAAAAGTAGATAAGATTTCTAATATCTACAGTAGGAAAGTTAGGCCCTGCATGTTTTCATTTCTCAAATCTGTTTATGAACAGATTTTTTGTTTTTTTGTTCGGGAACAAAAAAGAAGCAGTAAACGCGTTTGGTTGCGTTTCTGTTCTTTTTTTTTTTTTTTGTTTTTTGTTCCCGGAATACAAAAAGAACAGAAGTGAGAAACAAAAAAAAAAAAATTGTTTCTTGTTCCGAAACGATTTTGAAGAAATGATTTTTGTTTCTCCTTTCTTCTTCTTCTCTCTTTCTCTTTTCTTCTTCTTTTCTCGAGGCCGGCGACCGGCCATTGAGGGCCTGGCGATGCCGTCGAGGGTCGGCGACCTTGCGGAGCGTCGCCGGCCCCCGGCGAGGCTCGGCCTCGCCCGCGCGCCGACGCCGAGCCTCGCCTTGGCCGGGCGAGCTCGGGCTCGCCTAGATTCGACGAGGTCGAGCCTCGCCATGGGCGGGCGAGCTCGAGCTCGCCTAGATCCGGCGAGGCTCGGCCTCGCCCAGGGCCGGCAAGCCTCGCCGTGGTTGGTCGAGGCTGCCGAAGAAAAAAAGGAAAAAAGGAAAAAATGAAAAATAAATGAAAAATATTAAAAAATTAAAAGAAACAAAAAAAAAATAAATTTACCAAACGTGTTTCTATTCATTTTTTATTCCCGGAACAAGTTTATCAAACACATCTTTTTGGTCAAAAATTGTTCCCCGGAACAAAAACACTTTTTTCTATTTCTATTCCTAGAACAGTTTTTGAACAAAATGTTACCAAACGCGACCTTAGTTTTCTCAAATTACAAACTTCTTAAATTAGCAAATTTAAAATTATATTTCAATTCTAATATTATATATTCAAAATAAAAATAACAATTTAGATTTTTAATTTAATGTTATTTTTATCTATATATTTGAATTTTATTTTGTTTTATAATATAAATATATATCTATAACATATTTGAGGTGTTTTAGTATTTTAGATATATTAGTACAGTTTTTTATTTAATAAAATTTTATTAGAGAGTGATGGATGCGGAAGAAAGAAATAAAAAAATTAATTAAAAAGAGAGGAAAATAGAATAAAAAAGAAAATAAAATAAAATAAAGTAGATTAGAGTGTCAAGAGATTTTTAACGTCTTCATTTGTAAAATTTGTGATTCATTTTTATTGATATGTTATTTACACCAAATAATATATATATATATAATATAAATATATCATACTTTATTATTGAAATAACTAAATAGTGAATGAAAACAATATAATAAAATCCCTAGATTTCATATTCTATTATATCAAGTTCTATTATAGTTAGAAATCTAGACAACTAAACATAGCCTAATTGGATAAAGCCTATTGAAATCGAACCAATTGCGCACCATTAATGCACATATACAGCGTGCCTCGACCCTAGTTTACTCAATAGAAGTAATGATAGCAGTCATCTTTGAACTTCTATTTACTTGTTCAACGCCGCTTCTTTTTAAAATTTTTCGTTTCAATTCAGTCCTTGATTCGTCTCGTTTTTCGTAGTCCAAGAGAGCACGAAAAGGGCACTTAAGAGGGATTTGTCGGTTCTCTTTCAAAAAGTTTCAACGGGACTTGTGGGAGTAAACAGTAACATACGTTTTTCAAAAACAAGTAACGTTTGCTTGCTTGCTTGCTTAAAAATGTGATCTCTGTGAAGCGGCACTGACACCAACGGTGGGTTTTGCATGTGAGAGACTGCTCTATAAATGGGAGGCTTGTGTGACCAAATTTCACGCCATCAGCTGTCAAAACTGCAATTTTATCCTCAATAGTGAGAAAGAAATGGCTTCTCTAGTTGCCCCTGGTCACTTCTCTCCCACTGAAGATGCTGAGGCTCTCCAAAAGGCGTGTAAAGGTACAACAACAACGTGCTCCCTCTTCATTAGATTAGAGGGTGTATCAAAAAGGAGAGTAAGCATCGACTAAGATGAGTGTTGGGTCCAGAGTGTAAGGGCGAGTCTTTAATCCATATGATTATGTTGTCCGCACGCCTTATAGTCACAGGTGTTTCCAACCTTAATTAGTGTTCATCACACACCGAAAGGTAATTCATAAGTATTGAGCATATACTTACCATTAAGATTTTGAATGAGTTATGAAAAAATAAAATGACTCAATATTTTAAAGAGTACAATGTCTCATACTCGAATTTAACTCAACTTTTGAAAATCCGATCACGAGGAGAGTACCTGGTTTTCTGCTCTCGATGCAAATGTCCTGTCTTTAGCAAAGCAAGTCGGTGAACTAATTTTATACGGGAGAGTTATTAAATCAATTTAGTGCCACCTAAAACCTTTAAAAGGAAAAAAGGAAGAGAAAAGAGAGTGTGATTAAAGAGGCCAAAGTAATGCATTTGTTTTCGTGAGATGTACATGACTCGGAAGTCACGACTTTCGGTGTCAATTATGTCTGAGGTCGAATTAAAATAGGATATCCAGTAGTACGGTTAGGCAATTGTTTTCTTCATGTTCACACCGCATGTTGTATACGTGACTAGCTAGGGAAGGCCACAACAACTACGCAAACGCTTGAGTAGGTTAAACTGCCGCTAAACCCAACCGAAACAACATTTGCTTGATGACTAAGTTGTCTACACGTGGTATTGCGTGTCCCAATATGCTAATTAAGAATAGGATCTGGCTATTTATTTATGACAACGAGCTTTGGGGGGAAATAATTGATTCTTTTAGGGGTCGATGTTTTCGATGTGGTTCTTGGCTTTGGTGCAAAGAGCGTAACGCTGTATAAAACGGGGATGGTGGATGCAATGGTTTTATCTACGTCACACTGCAGAGAGACTAGAAAGAGCGAGAGTGATAGTGATGGCTAGCCTTGTTGTTCCTGACCATTTCTCTGCTACTGAAGACGCAGAAACTCTAAGAAAGGCCTGTCAAGGTCTGAATCTCGCTCTCTGTTTTGATGCATTTGTTCAACTTCTACCGACGTGTTCGTATATTTGTCGAGATTTGCTATGATTTTATGCCGTTGAAAGGCTTGTCAATCGTTCTTTTCCTATTTTTAGGATGGGGAACGAATGAGAAGCTGATCATCAAAGTGCTGGGACACAGAAATGCAGCGCAGAGGAAGCAGATCAGGCAAGCCTATGAGCAACTCTACGAGGAAGATCTCGTCAAGCGCCTTGAGTCTGAGCTCTCCGGAGACTTCGAGGTTCTTTTCATTTTCTTTTTTAAGATATAATCTTCTTGGTAGAAGCGCTTTGAATGTTATATATTTGTTTATAAAGTGGTCGTCAGTTTCATCGAAACAGTTGTCAACTTTCCGTAGATCGATCGCACTTGGCGATTGATGTTGCATGGTTTGGACTCGCATGATGCTACCAAACGTTACCAATGGAAAAGGGTGGCAGCTAGCCTCAAAGGGTGACCCGCTTTTGACTCTATAGCTCATCTATGAAATGTCTTAGGTGACCTAACGAAGCTCAACCAAAACCCTGAATGTTGCGTAGGCTCTTGGGGGATAGCACCCACTCTGCACTGACAAACGTAAGGCGGAAAACGAAATTTGATGGTCTTGATCTTGTCAAGATCAAGCTCAGCTGCAAAAGATTAGATGAAATCATCGGAGAAAGGAAACAAACGATGCAATCTTGATGTTCTTTTTACCAGAGAAAATGATCTGAGAGTTTGATATATGTTTCGATAACTTCTTTTTTGAAGAAAGCGGTGTACCGTTGGATACTGGACCCGGTTGACCGGGATGCTGTGTTAGCCAATGTGGCTCTGAAGAAATCGAATCCTGATTTCCCCGTGATCATAGAGATTTCTTGCGTTCATTCCCCTGATGAGCTCCTGGAGGTCAGAAAAGCCTACAAGCTTCGCTACAAGCGCTCTCTGGAAGAAGATGTTGCTGCACATACCACTGGCGACATCCGCAAGGTACCGCCGAGAATTTGCCTAATATGTCTATGCTTTTGCTTGTGATCTGGAATGCAAATTTGGAGATTATTTTAGGGCTGGCTCTTGTTATGCAGCTCCTGGTTGGCCTAGTGAGTGCGTATAGGTTTGAAGGAGAAGAGATCAACGCGAGATTGGCGAACTCAGAGGCCGATGTTCTTCACAATGCCATAAGAGATAAGGCCTTCAACCATGACGAGGTCATAAGAATCTTGACCACCAGGAGCAAGGCTCAGCTCAGGGCCACTTTCAACCGCTACCGTGATGACCAGGGCACTTCCATCACTAAGGTACCGAATATGTTCATATACGACTTACGTAGCAAATTCCCTAATAAATCTTTTGCAAAAGACCTGCCCAAAATAATAATATTCACGTTGAATTCAATTTTTCTCACATTGTCGGGCTCAGAATATACTGGTTGAACATCCTGATGACTTCTTGGTGGCACTGCGCACGACAATTCGGTGCTTCAATGATCAACAAAAGTACTTTGAAAAGGTTAGAGCAAATTGTGTTACATTGCAATATATGCAATGCAGTATTAAGTAGGTTGATTAACCAACCGTGTCGAGCACAGGTCTTGCGCAATGCAATCAAGAGGGCCGGGACGGATGAGGATGATATCACTCGCGTGATCGTGACTAGGGCGGAGAAGGACCTGAAGGAGATCAAGGAGGAGTATTACAAGAGGAACAGTGCGTCGCTTGACCAAGCAGTGGCCAAGGAGACCTCAGGGGATTACAAGGCCTTCTTGCTTGCTCTCCTGGGCAAGGAAGAGTGATCAACCCGACTATTTTCCCATATGGATGTTTTCGTACTATGAACTTATTAATCAGTTTGAGCTTTGTGCAATTTCGGTCGGACTTTTTATGTGGACAATGCTTGTTACTTTATAATTGGTGTGTCTCAACTATCTATTTATGTGATATTTGTCTTTGCTCAAGCACTTCTTCCATAGAAAGAGCTCCTTCTTTGATCGATCACATGAAACTGCATCAAATTAAATATGAAGTATACCGAAAGGATTGAATACCGTGAGAATCATGGTTTTGGTTGCCGCTTTCGCTAAAAAATGGAATACGTAGAGCTCGGTACTGCAACAGCCTGTCGATTATTTCCCTTTTATTGACGGCTTTCATCTTCTTTTGCAAAGACATTAGAACAGCCATGCACAGAACAGATAGCAGTAGCTGCCAAGTCAACAACTTTGGTTAGCTTTCGATCAATGCCTCACTATATAGTTCTGCAGAGAGCGGAAGACAGCTGATGAGCTACATTGCCTTGAAGTGGCCACCATTGAACTTGGCCGATCTGGTTAGAGTGTCTTGCGCGAGGCGTCGACCCCACTGAGCACTGAAAGTCCATCACATGAAAACATCACATAAGAACACATTCACAGAGAGAAAGAGAGAGAGAGAGAGAGAGAGAGAGAGAGAGAGAGAGGCAGGGGGCAAAGGAAAGGGGACTTGCAAGATTGTTGTCGACAAGCATTGCGGAGACTCAGACACAGAGATTGGTTCTTGAGGTTTTGATAGCTGGTTCGAGCTATAACGTGAATGGATCTTATGGTCTGTCTCGGACTAGTCTTGCACAAACCTCGATCGGATGACTCTGTTTTCACTTTTATGACCAACACCAAGCTTTCCAAATTAAGAAGAAATTCAAGTTATTTTTTTCGCAAACAACAACAATTGGATTCATTGAACTAAGAGAAGCTTGGTATTATTGCTTTTATGATAATCTCACAAAAAATCTTAAACTTTTCCATAAGAGGCTTTTTTTTTCCTCACAAATATTCGAAATTTGTGCCAACAATTTAAAAGTAATTTCCGTTAGGGGCTTTTCCCTATTCAAATATGTTGCTATGTTGGAACTTTAATGGCTATCATGAACGGAATTGTGATGAAACTACTTTTTATCACTGGTACCATTTGGGACTACGGAGAAAATATTCCATAGACTCGACCCTCCACTTCAAATAAAATTCTCTTTACTTGTTGATTATCATGTGTTTGATAAGATTCACGTTTTAGATCTTTTAGAATGCCCTTTCTCAGTTACTTGCTCATTTCCATAAACACCCCTCAACTTTATCTTTATCGGCTTGATAAAATCATCATTGCCAATCTAACCAAAACCAACACTCTCCGCTCAAAACAACATTCTCTCTCTGCTTCATTTCTAAGTAACACTTTTGAATCTTGCTCACATAGACATTTAGTTTTGGCTTCGACCCTCCTCTGTTTCTCCCAATAAGTTCAAGACTTTCACTCCATATAATTTACTTGTTCAACCTCCACCTTTACACCCTCATGCCCACTTGCGTCTCTCAAACAGGCAAGTTGCCGAGATGACGAGCATGTTGTTCCCATCGCGGCCTCCAACTGGATTATATATGTGTATATAGATATTTTTTGAGACGTGTTTACTAGAATACCTAAAATTTATCGTGAAAATACAATTGAATATTAAGATTTTCAAAAATTATAATTAAATCTTAAAACTTATCAGATTGGTGTAATTAAGTTTTTCCGTTAACATCATTAATTTATCTAATGAAAAATGCGGATGTGGTATTTTTAAATTAATTTCTCTCTACTACAAGGCATTTTTTTAATTTTCTTATTCAAATATTATTTAAATTAATTAAAAAAATGCTAAATTAAAAAAAAATGAAAAAAAGCAGAATGAGCCTTGCCAATAGGGCGTCGCCGTCGCCGCTCATGGGCTTGTAAATATAGTTTTAATTAAATAGGAACCGCATCCTCTTTTCTTTCGTTGCATATGATTGCAAAATGTGAATCTTTCTTTTTTGAAATTTTTTAATTTAATTAAAAAATTAAAAGGGGCCGAAGCCAACTGTAAATAGACTTTTAATCAAATAGGAACCGCATCCTCTTTTCTTTCATTGCATATGATTGCAAAATGTGAATCTTTCTTTCTTGAAATTTTTTAATTTAACTACAAAATTAAAAGGGGCCTAACCCAACTGTGCCCGAGCATGACATGCGGGCCCGGCATAGGAAATTCCTATGCTTGGCACGATTCAATGGCCGGCCTTTTATCCGTTACTTTTTTTTTTTCAATAAAGTAACGGTCAAATTCATGTATAGTTGAATTTAGAGAAATGATTGAATTATAGTTTTTAATGTACTGTGAGAATAATAATTTATTCTAAATTATAAAAAATTAAATTACAAATAATTATAAATTATTGTGGAATTCACTTTTTCAAAAATTTGTGGGTCATAATATATTGTTATTTTCGCAGTACTCAAAGAACTATTATGCTAGCAAAACTCTTAAGTTTAACATACACATATCTTTGAGTTTAACGAATAATGTTACACTCCACGCATTCTCTGTCTTGTTCTTACCCGCACCTTCGTCTTTCGTTTTTTTCCTCCCTGTTCTCCACCTTGTCTTCTCATCTAATGCTCCCTCTTGTCAAAAGAGTCTTCCAAACATGAAAAAGAGTTCACTTACTGATTGTTTTCTCTTCGTATGTAAACTACCCATTATCACACATATTAATGGTGATTAATTTCAAGGTGAATAAGTTATACATCAATAACTTGAATCTATCTTTTAGAGTTGGTTTTCTGAGGAACCGGCCTAAAACCTAAAAGCCTGACTTTATCTAATATAAATATTAACTTTCTATGTTCCTGGCCCATCTTCAACATGTCTACATGTTTTTAAACAAAGAAAAGAAAAGAAAACAAAAAACCTAAAAACCGGATCTACATAGAATTGGCTTTAGAGCTACTGGTTTCCGGTATAATATAGAAATATTGATAGCAGTCTTCTTCTTCAGTCTTCTTTTCTTCTTTTTTTTTTTTTCAATTCGGTCCTTTTGATCTCGTCCTTCCTAGGCCTAGAGAGCACGAAAAGGGCACTCGGAATTCTTGTCTGTTCTCTTTCAAAAAGTTTCAACGGGATTTATGGGAGAAAACAGTAACGTACGTTATGGAGTAAGTAACGTTTGCTTGCTTAGGAACGTGATCACTGTGAATCGGCACTGATACCCATGATGGGTTTTGCATGTGAGGGACTGCTCTATAAATTGGAGGCTTGTGAGACCAAATTTTTCACCTTCAGCTGATAAAACTGCATTTTATCCTCAATAGACAGAAAGAAATGGCTTCTCTAGTTGCTCCTGATCACTTCTCTCCCACTGAAGATGCTGCAGCTCTCCAGAAGGCGTGCACAGGTACATAACAACGTGCTCTCTCTTCATTAGATTAGAGAGGATGGATCAAAAAGGAGAGTAAGTAACAACTAAGATCAGTGTTAGGTCCAGAGCGGAAGGGTGAGTCTTTGTCAATCCATATGATTATGCTGACTGCACGATTTACTAGTGTTTCTAACCTTAATTAGTGTTTGTTATGCACCGAAAGGTAATTCATAAGCATTGAGCTGATATCCATTATTAAGATTTGGGTGGATTTTTGGACTTTGAAGAGAAATAAAATGACTATGTATCTTAAAGAGTTTGAAATACCACAGCTCGAACTTCACTCAATCTTTTGGAATTCGATCTTGAGGAAGTAATTTTTCCATGATCTCGTACGCTTTGATGCGAATGTTCAGTCTTTAACTAAAGAAGACAATTTCATTAATTTTGGGCGGAATAACTATGAAATCAATTTAGAGATCACATGAACCCTACAAGAAAAGAGGAATGGGAAAGAGATTCTGAATAAAGAGGCCAAAGTCGTGCATTATTGATGAGACGTAAATGACTTAGACACCATGTTTTTTTTGAGAAAATATTACATACAGCTTTGATTCTATGTCACCTTTGAAAGAGTCCATTGACTGAACGACATATTTCATCAGCGCGGCCTACCATTAGAAATTTTGAAATCCCTCTCTTCCCTCTCTCACACAATGACGCTTTGCTCTCTCCCTCCGTGACGACACTCTGTTCTAGCTCTCTCCCTCCCGACTCATTACCTAGCTCTGATCTCTCTTACCGCCACCAACGCCTACGCCTTTGCCTTGTGTGCCGCCTCCACCTCATTTGCCACCCCCCTCGGGTCCAAGAACAAGCCCAAGCCCCCCGTCGTCATCACCCGTGACTTGAGCCCTCTCTTAGCCATTGCATCATTGAGGTCCCTTGTGGCCTCTATGTCGCCGCCTCCCTCCACAACTTCTAGATCTGGCAACCCCTCGTCGACTATGGGATCGGTGACTATTGTGACACCTTGGCCCGTGACCAGTCGCCGACCACATGCCAAAGGGAAAGAAAGGAAAAAATAATAGAGAGCAAGCGGAGCCATGAAGTAGGGGAGAGAAAGGGCTTTCAAAATTTCTGACTGCGGGCTCTCTAATAAAACATGTCGTTCAATTAATGGACTCTTATAAGGGTGATATGGAATGTATGCAATATTTGCTCACTTCTAATCGGTGTCAATTATGTCTTAGGCTGAATGAAAATAGGATATTAAGTAGTATAGTGAATGACATAACACCTAAGCAAACATAAACTGCTTCAAAAGCCCCACCGGAACCCATTTGCTTAATCGCTAAGTCTAAAACCGGGATTGCCAGCCCAGATGGCAGATATGCTAATTAAGGATAGGATCTGGCTATTCATTTATGACATGGAGCTTTTGGGGAAATAATGGATTCTCTATGGGTTGATCATGAATAATACTGTATAAAATGGGGATGGTGGATGCAAAGTTTTCCTTCCCATCAAACTGCAGAGAGACTAGAAAGAGAGAGAGTGATAGTAATGGCTAGCCTTGTTGTTGCTGACCACTTCTCTGCTACTGAAGATGCAGAAACTATAAGAAAGGCTTTTGAAGGTTTTAATTTCTCTCTCTATCTATCTATTGATACATATGTTCAAGTTCCACCTATGTATTGGTATATCTGTCGAGATTTGCTATGATTTTAAGCTGTCGAAAGGGTTATAAATCATTCTTTTTCCATTTTTATGCAATGACATTAGGATGGGGGACGAATGAGAAGGCGATCATAGAAGTGCTCGGACACAGAAACGCAGCACAGAGGAAGCAGATCAGGCAGGCTTATGAGCAACTCTACGAGGAAGATCTCGTCAAACGCCTCGAGTCTGAGCTCACCAGAGACTTCGAGGTTCTTTTCTTTTACCTTTTTCATTTCCTTTGAGATATAATTGTCTTGTTAGAAGTGTTATGAAATCATAGATTGTTTATAGCGTGGTCGTCATCTTCATCCACGGTCGTGGAATGTCGCATGCAAAGATACGTCCGAACGTTACCAAAGGAAAAGGCTAAGAGCTAGTCTCAAAGACTTGATCTATTAAATGTTTCAGGAGACCTAACCAAAGCTCAACCGAGAACACTGAATGTTGCGTAGGACTCTCTCCTGAGAGCACCAAATCTGTATTAACAAACGTAAGGCGGAAAAAGAAACTGGATGGTCTTGATCTTGTCGAAATTAAGTTAAGGTCGGCTGTAAAAAGTTAGATAAAATCTTTTGAGAAAGAAAATGAATCATGCAATCTCGATCGTTTCTTTATTAAAGAAAATGATCTTTGAACTTTATATATGTTTCCATGACATCTTTTTTTTCTGAAGAAAGCGGTGTACCGTTGGATACTGGATCCGGCTGACCGGGACGCTGTGTTAGCCAATGTGGCTCTGAAGAAATCAAATCCTGATTACCCTGTGATCATAGAGATTTCTTGCATTCGAACCCCTGATGAGCTCCTGGAGGTGAGAAAGGCCTACCAGCTTCGCTACAAGCGCTCCTTGGAAGAAGATGTCGCTGCACATACCACCGGCGACATCCGCAAGGTACGTTATAAAGGTACCATAACATTGAGTACTAATAGGCTACGCATTGTGGTATTTGAATTCGCCTTTACTTGGCCTAGAAAAAATGACGAGGTAACTATCGTTTATGTACCACTGAGAATTTACCTAATACTTTTATACTTTTGCTTGCGATTTGGCATGTGAATTAAGAGATTATCTAATGCTGGCTCTCGTTACGCAGCTCTTGGTTGGTTTAGTGAGTGCGTACAGGTACCAAGGAGAAGAGATCAATGCGAGGTTGGCGAACTCGGAGGCCGATCTTATTCACGATGCCATAAAAGATAAGGCCTTCAGCCATGACGAGGTCATAAGAATCTTGACCACCAGGAGCAAGGCTCAGCTCAGGGCCACTTTCAACCGCTACCAGGAGGACCAGGGCACTTCCATCACTAAGGTACCAGATATGTTCATATTCGACTTATGTAGCAGCAACTTTCCTAATAATCCTTTTGCAAAAAGACTTGCCCAAATTAATAAAATTCACGTGGCTACTTAAGTTACTGTCGATTATGTTTGTGTTTCTGGGGAGTTTTGAATTCAATTTTTCTCACACTGCGTGGTTTCAGAATTTGCTGGTCGAAAACCCTGATGAAATCTTGGTGGCGCTGCGCACGACCATTCGCGGCCTCAATGATCCCAACAAGTACTTTGTAAAGGTTAGAGCAGATCGTGTTACCGTGCAAGATACACACTTCAGTATCACTTGGCTAGTCTAACCGTGTTAAGCACAGGTCTTGAGCAACGGAATCAAGAGGGCCGGGACGGATGAGGATGATCTCACTCGCGTGATCGTGACAAGGGCGGAGAAGGACCTGAAGGAGATCAAGGAGGAGTATTACAAGAAGAACAGTGTGTCGCTTGACCAAGCAGTGGCCAAGGACACTACAGGGGATTACAAGGCCTTCTTGCTCGCTCTCCTGGGCAATGAAGAGTGATCAACCAACTATTTTCCCCATATTTGATATTTTGCGTACTATGAACTTATTAATCAGTATGAGCTTTGTGCGACTTCAGTCGAGACTTTTTTTTTTTTTTGTGGACAATGCTTGTTACTTTATAGTTGGCGGGTCTCAACTATCTATTTATGTGAGGTTTGTCTTTGCACAAACACTTCTTCCATGGAAAGCACTCCTTAATTTGATCAGTCACATGGAACTACGTCAACTGAAATATAGATTGAAAGAGTATGAATTTGAGTTTGATCGCACACACAATCGGTGTTGAGATTTGTATTATATTTATAATATGTACATGACCGGGAAAAATACAATTAAAGATTTCACAAAGATAATCTACAGAATCGGTAAAGATTGTTAAAGATTATTTTATCAACGGAATCGACGGAATTGACACAAATCATAGAAGATCTGTTCAATCGATGAGATTGGTACAGATTGCAGAAGATTGCTGTATCATGAAAGATTTATCATGAAAGATTTGCTTTATCATAGATAGTACACAAAAAGTATCGAACACCATAAGATTCATGATTTTTGTCGCAGTTTAATCGCTAAAAAAGTGAAATCCGTAGAGTTTGGCTCGGCAACAGCCTGTTTTTTATTGATGGCTTTCGCCTTCTTCTGCACAAACATTAGGACAACCGGCGACAGGACAGATGGTAGCAGCTGTATAGTCGACGACTTCCTGTCGACGACTTTGGTTAGCTTTCGATCAATGTCTGACGACATAATCGTACAGCTGCAAAGTGCTTTAACATTGACTCGAAGGAGCTACCCATTGAGCTTGGTCGATCTGGTGATGGTAAATCCAGGAGGTGATGATGATCCATAGAATTGCTCTCTCGTATTGCATAATCATTTATTCGAGATTTTTTTTAAATTTTTTTTTATTAAATTGCATCTTGAGTTAAATAAGTTTCATTTTTTGTGTGGAGGAAATGATAATATTCTATATTTCACGTTTCATTTATTTACTTGCCAAAAAAGCCATCCTCTAGAGAAAACATGATTTTCAATGACTAACATTTTTTTTAATGGAATTTCCCATGTCAATTGTCATTGACCATCATGCAAGTAAAATTAGGCACAAGTAGGGATAAATGGTTTTGAAGTTGGTCCAGATTTCACTTGGAACTTAAAACCTGCGATCTGATCGAGATTGGTTTCTAAGTTTTTGGAAACTATAAACTACTCTATCACATGTTTCAATGTCTACTCAAATTTCACTTATATTCATCATTGAACAATTTCGATGAATAAAGATTTGCTCTAGATTTTAAGTTCCATCTATGGTCGAAACCGATTCCTTAGTTTTTGGAACTTAGGACATACCTTGCATATCTCAAAACTTGGAACCAAACCCATTCCTTCTAATCCAGTTCTTCATTCCCAGTTCTGTCATAAAATCATGCTCGCCCCCTAGTCATAACTGTCAAGGGGGCATCATTTTACAAACAGGAGCTATTTCTGGTTCAATTCCCACAGCGGGCCGGACCGATCCGGGTCGGTCCGCCCATTTGTCACCTCCGTGGGGGAGAAGCGGCTAAACGATCGATACCAAACCATCCACTATCCAGTTAACGGCCTCACTCCCGCCACTAAAAACCGTCAATCCGCCATTCCTCCTCCTCTTCCTGCCTTAACCCATAATGGCCATGGCTTCTCCTCACCCTTCATTCCTCCCTCCCGCCACATTCCTCCTCTCCAAATCCCCCAAAAGATGTCATCTTCCCAAGCCCTTCCTCCTCAGAGTCGCCTCCTCTTCCTCCCCGAACCCGCCCGACTCCGAATCTGCCCCCGAACCCGCGGCTCCCGCGGACCCCGTCAAGCTCGCCTTCGATAAAGCTCGGGCGTACAAGAAGTCGCTGCAGCCCAAGCCGGAGGAGGGTGGATCCGAGGCGAGCGTGGTCGGGAGCCCCGGCGACCCGAGTGGCCGCGGCGATTCGGCCGGCGCCGGTCGAATCGCGACGGCCGAGGCGGCAAAAGAGTACGTCTTGGAAAGCGACGCTGATTCGGGTGAGAGATGTGTCGTTGGGGGGGGAGGGAGGGAGTTCTTCTTGTCTTTCTGTTTCGGTGGTTTGATTTGATTTTAGCTGATTCTGATTGTGGATGATGAGATGATTGTGCGAATTGGAAAGGGAGGGCGATTTTTGTTCCTCTTCTTGTGATAGATTAGCAAAGAACGTGAATTTAAAAGATTGTTAAGCATTCGGCCGAAACTGTGGGCGGATGATTCTGATCGATCTTCTTGCCATTTGCTGAACGCTTGATGTTGCAGAGGGATGATGTCTATTGCCTTGTATATAAAGTTCTTGCTTTTGCAGTTTTTATGGAGCTGAAAGAGTTGACTGTTTTTTGTTTTCTTAAATTAGGCTTGACAGGTAAAAATGGAGGGAAAATTGGTAAAGTAAATTCGGAGGAAAAAACGGATAAGGAACAGCAGCTGGTGGTTTCGAGCATTGATTTTGTGGGGCTCGACTTTGCGGACAAGAAACGGACCAGGGGACTTCCGCCGGGTTTAATTCCAGTGAGTGACCCTTTTCCAGAAGGAGACGTTCCTGAGGTGGAAATCATTCTCGGGGACACCACCAAATTCGATGATGTGACGGCGACGGAGCCTGCCGTCGCACCACCCCAAGAAGATAATTCAGATCTTTACAAACCCAAAGTTTCATCTTGGGGTGTCTTCCCAAGACCGAACAACATATCTGAGACGGTAAGCTGGTTACTGAGAGATCATATGATACAGAAGTTGATTCTTTTTCTGGCTTCTGCTGGTGCAGTTTGTTCTTGTAAAGCTTTTGAGCAATTTAATAGCAGAACAAATATGGCTATACATGCTTAGTAATTTCCACCCAAGATAGTTATTCCTCAAAGGCAGCAGCGGTTTACATTCCAATTGTCCCTAGACGTTTTGCTTGAAGTTTAATAGAACAAGAAATGAAAAATGGTTTTGTTCCTGCTTTAGCATGCTAATGGGATGGCACACCTACCTATCTTGTCTTGGATCTGGGTATTATCATAGCAATAGGACACGAGGTTCATATCATATGATAAATTTGAGCATAGTTTTTGAAATTCCATAATTTTTTTACCAAACAAATGTTATTACTCTTTCATGCTAAGTTGAATCACAGACCGTACTGAGGTGACAGACTTTGCCAGTCTGGGGAGAAACAAATACAACATAAGTTCTACTGGCATATTTTCAATTTTCCCCATGAAGATGATCTTTTATCTTTTTGTTATATCAAATGTTGCGTCTTCTGTTAGGATAATTGGCCCTCTGAAATTTTCATATGCTCTGACTGGACTTATTATCTAGTTGGTTGGTCGTTACATACAGATCTACAGACAGATCAGAAACACATATATATCATGCAGCTGTTATTTTCTGTGCTATCTCTCTGGTGTCTTTCAATGAATCAAATGTCAGGCTAAGCTTTTTTTTTTCATTTTCATTTTTATCGTTCAGTTTGGAGGTGGAAGGACCATTCGCCCGGGGGATGTGCTGGAAACAGCTGAAGATAGGGCTGCTAAAGATGCACGTACTAGAGAACTTGTTGCTGCTTACAAGAAAAAAATGGGCTTAAACATAGATGCAAAGTTGAAATCTGAGTGTGAGAAGGTACCTTCCTAGTAAATTATGTGTGATATGGGGTATAACTAATACTTTTAGACCTAGCCCTTTGTCTTAGTGTTTTTCTTTCTCTGCCTTTCTGTAGAGATTTACGAGACTATTTTTACTGTAGATTTAAAGTCATTGAATTGTTCGCTGTTGAAGGCTCTGAAGGATGGTGACTCTCTGATGGATGTTGGAAAACTAAAGGAAGCTTTACCATTTTATGAAGAGATCATGAATAAGCTGCCATTTCAGGTAACCCTGCCAAAAGTGTAAGAGTTTTTTTCGTTTGAGGGCCAAGTGTTACATGTGCTCTGGTGCGATGGTTGTTTGATTGTGATATTTTGTTTGATGGTTTGATCCCCTAATGATTTGTATATGCAGAGTGAACTTCATGGATTAGCTGCATTGCAGTGGTCCATCTGCCAGGACTCACTTACCAGGTAATTACATTTTTTCATATGGGAAGGAATTCCTAACAATACCAATCTTAATGAAGCTCAGGCAGGGTAAATTAAGGATCTCTGGGAATTAGAGTTGCTTCTGTGACTCCCTTCTTGCATCCCCTCTCGACTGCCACAGTAGGCTAGAGGCTTTGCATTCTTTTCTGTCCCATGCTTGAAAATAATGACATGCTCAACATGATTGGCAGACCAAATGAGGCTCGTATAATGTATGAGAAGCTTCAATCTCATCCAAATGCTAAAGTCGGCAAGAGAGCTATGCAATTCATGTTTAGCTTCCAGGTAATTGTTGATGGGATGTCAAAGGAGGTGTTAAGTACATCACTGTGAATTTGTAGGCTATTTCTAGTTGAAGAGCATCTAAAATGATGGTTATGGTGCAAATACCCTACAGGCCATGGAGATGATGAAGGTAAGAAGCTCAAAGCTTTTGGCAAAGAGCACAGGCTACCAAAACTACTTCGAGGCCTTCATTGACAAAAAAAGCAACTATTCTCTTGACAAGGATGAAGAGCTCGAAGAAGGTGCACTCTCTCAAGCCTTTCCGTACATAGTCTTTCTTCTTTCACCCATATTTGTTGTGCTATTTATTGCTGTCCAAAGAGGAATATAGTCCATGAAGATTATAGGATTACCTTTTGTTTGTCTTTTCCCCTTTTCTTGTTTTGGAGTTCCAATGCAGATTAATTATCCAAGTTGTTACTTCTAGCTGGGTTATTGTTCTGCCCAACCTCTTTGGAGTTCTATATAGAGAATTGGTAAGCACTTTTTGCTGAGATTTTCGTTTTTTTGTCACAGTAGAATTTAAGATGATAGACAGTGGTACTGTTTCCATGGATGCTTAAAGCTATATGAAGATTCTGAGCCAGTGCAAACCCGTGATGAGTACTCTGAAAGTTGTGGCTGATATCTCGAGTTATATACCGAGGATAATGTTCCCAGGAGGCACATTTATTACAGTCATAAGGACGAGAAGAGAAAGAAGTATACCGATATACTAATGGTCCATCCCTTCCAGGGGCTTACGCTTGTTTACAAGAAAAAGGCCGACAAATCAATAATTTACTAATTTCAGGCTGCTGGTAATGAAGAATATATTAGAAGACCTCTTACTAAGAACAAAACTGCTTGGTTTTTTTAATCTGATCATAATCGATCAGAAGCTCAACCTACACGCACTTCTGCTTATTCCCAATATTTTCAGGCACGGACGTGCATCCCCCTCCCAAGTTAGAACCGCGACAAAATGATCAATCCTATAGAAAAGTACTTTTGCTTTTAACGGAGCGTTTTGCAAGTATCCGTGGGGAGAAGCAAATGAAAGCTCAGACAATGACAAAAAATCTAAAGTTTTGCCAATCGAGAAATTATTATAATTTCATCCCAATTCAACTCATGAATCTTGCTAAATAAATTCAAAATAAAATGTGGCAGATTGAAATATCGCAAGCCGAAATTTACCCATAATTATAGGTAGCATGTGACAAGATACTCTATTAGAGCAAGCCCCACAGTGATGAGGACTTATCGGTGATGAGGAATGTGAAAGCAGGCCCGCGAGAATCGGCGGTATTAGCGACAGCCAAAGGCGCCTAGTCGAACACGTAATAAATTGATGATACGCTTGGACCAGCAAATAATAAAATGGACATGAAGCTTTCAAGAGTCCTCTTTTCATCACTCCATTATTCCGGAATCAGCGTCATCAGCACCTATATTTCCAAGAGCATCTAAAAGGAGACATTCGTTTCTTATAAGGTAGCCAGCTGCATTTATTGCACGCTCCTCGTGCATTCATATTAACCCCAATCCCATCATTTGACTTTAACACCACGCTAGGGTGCAAAACAGCCAGGTGGAGGAACCTCGACGAGCTCGTCCATTCAAAGTAACATCAACCATAAACTCAAACTTGTCATCTCTATAGGTTGCTGCTGGAAGCAGATCAAGTTCCCATTGGGCAAAGCTAACAAAATCCGACCTCTGAACTGAGCTTTTCGAAACAACTAAACTCGCTCTTAGTTGATAACAATCTGTTTTTGCGTAGATGTTTATTCTTTTTTGTTTTTGTTTTTGACGAACGTAGATGTTTATTCTATGCATATTAAAATGTGCAACACAAGAAGGACGAGAAACATGAAAAGGGTAAGGGACAGCTGGCGGCATCTGGAGCATCAGCAACTTTGCGTATGTGAACGTCAAGAAACATAGCACCCTCTTCATGTTTATTTATTTATTTATTCTTTAAGGTAAATAACACCCGCCACCTCTATAAAAACCACATATATTTAATGGCTATCCATAGGTATTAGATCCCACACATCCATCTCACACCTCGATGCTTCAAACAGTCCCTCTCTCTCCCCCCCTCTCTCTATACTAAATCCCGCCTCTCTTTCTTGTAAGTATAGAAAGAAAGCCTTCCTTTTTCATCCACCCAAAGCATTTTGCTTCTCCAACATGGAGCTCCACATTCCAACACAACTCGCAATCTTTTCCATTTCCATCATCCTTTTGACTCGCTCTTGCTCTTCTTCTTCTTTGCCGTGGTCGTCACTGTCGAATTTGCACCCGCTGGTGGTTGACTCCGCGCTTGAGCATCTCAACTATACCGCCATATCTGAGTTCCGGTTACTAAACAGAAGGCAAATTCTCCAGTGCCACGACCCAAATAGGTATCTCCAAATCAATGTCAGCGGCGACACCGCCCTTAAGGATGAAGAGTATCTCACGGTTAAGGTGACCGGAGTCTTGGTTCCAGCGGACTCCGACTGGGTTGCCATGATATCTCCATCGAACGCCGAGTATGAATCATCCTAACATCTAGTTTTGAACTGTATTCGTACATGTTAGCGGTTACTCATTCACGTTCCTTCTTTTCCTTTCGTTTTGTTCTTGTGGGGTGCAGTGTCTCAGATTGTCCATCAAATAAGGCTCGATATGCAGAGACCGGTGATCTTAGTAATCTTCCTCTTCTATGCCATTATCCTGTCAAGGTAACCTTATCTAACCTTGAATCATGCCTTGTTGATGACTTATCTTCCTTCTTCTTGATAAGTAATGGAAACATAAAGTAGTGAGGGGCTAAAGAAAAAATACTGGAATTTACAAGGGCCGAAGAGAAAAGCAACTGAAAAAGAACTCATGCGGCACATGCCTTGCTCCTTTTGCCAAGACTTTGGTTCGGTCCTCACAAGTGACCCCCAAAGTCATGTCATGGTGTTCATAGCATTCACGACACTATCATATTTCATTTGGTTAGGGACATTTTGAGTTGCAACATAACCAAAAAATTAATATACTTGATAAGACTCTTCCATGATTGTGTTGTGGTGGTAGATAAAATCGGATTAAAATGATAAAATATGTGAAATTCAGTTTACTTTTCGAAATATTCTATTGATGTTGCATTTTCTCTAAGTACCATTAACCTAATTTAATTAATTCAACTATATATATTTATACCAACCCAACCTCAAGCTTTAATGGTCGTAGCTGCTTTTAAGGTTTAAAGTATTCCTCGTCAAGTCTTCATCTGCCGAAAGAAGCGGAGAAGATAGGAGTCCTTTTTATTTTTATTTTTATTTTTATTTTTATTTTGGTCAAAAGTTTCTCCTTTTGGGTTCAAAAGAGAATCAAAAGAGTCTTTTGTTCAAAAATCTGCTAAAGTTTCAATCAATAAAGTCAGATTTGGTTCTGGTTGAAATATTTTGCGATGTTCTTTATCGAATTCTTTTGTCATTGTTATTTTCATTTAATAAATAAGTAATTGACTTATAGAACCATCCTTCAATAATTTACGTAACTTTTTTAACGAAATTTATGTACTTTTTTCATTGACCATGAAAACTCCAAACTTTGATGAGTACAGAAAATAATGAAAATACTTCTCAGAGTTGGTTTTTTATTAGTCAAATGAAGACATTCCATATGTAACTTAGCTAAAAAAAAAAAAAATTTGAGTAATGCCAGATATTAATGAAGGTTTACAATAGTTTTCTTTCTTTTTGTTGTTGTATTTTTTGGTACATATAAGATGCTGCATGACGCCAGTTACATTGAATATTTAAGTAGGCCCTTTTTTTTTTTATCATTATCAAAATGATTTAAAATTTCATTTATTGCAACCACCCTGGTATTATACCTACATCTTTTATTTTCTCTTTTTGCAACGTCCCAAATTCCCTAAATTTTCTGGTATACCTACCATCACTTGTCTATTTAGTTTTAGAGTAGGAGAAATGTTTCCACTTCAACTTTTTGGTGCACGCTTATGTGCATCATTTTCAGGCACAATACTTGAGCAAGGATGCGGACTATCTGAGCTGCAAGAAGAAGGAGTGCAAGAAATACAAGGACGGTCAATGTGTGGTGACAACATGCGGCGGCACCTTGACGTTTCACGTTGTAAACATCAGAACCGACATTGAGTTTGTGCTGTTCGCCGGGGGTTTTGCAACACCATGTGTATTGAAGAAATCGAACTCTTTGACTTTTGCTAACCCGAACCAACCGCTCTATGGCCATCTCTCCAGCATTGACTCGACTGGGACCTCGGTAAGCACTGAATTGGCTAACAATTGGTGTGTTGAGCTTGCGGGGGTCGTGTCGCCGACATTTGGCTCTATGAATGTCATGACAAATGTCAATTATATCATTAGCCCATGAAGTCGCGGTAACATGCCTGCATAACACACTGCGCCTGAGCGTGGAATAACACTACATAAAACACGCGAAAGCAATGCAGACTGCGACTCGTAATCATACATGCTTTAATCTGCAGATGAGGATTACATGGGTTAGTGGAGACAAAGAGCCCCAAGAGGTGCAATACGGAGATGGGAAATCACAAACTTCCGAAGTTAGTACATTCTCACAAGATGATATGTGCAGTGAGTTAACCTCAAACCCTTACTTGAAAACTCTGTAAATGCACTGGGACTTCCTTGTCACATGCAAAACAATTGAAGTGCCTTATGAAGACTCATTCTTCACTAAATTTAGTTTTGTTGGTCTAATTTTCAGCAGGTAATGTGCTACATAGTCCTGCCAAAGATTTCGGTTGGCATGACCCCGGTTACATTCATTCAGCCGTGATGACAGGACTGCAGCCTTCTACCTCTTATCCTTACAAATATGGAAGGTAGAATCTCCTGACTGAAGCTGTTTTGCTTATGAGACTGATCGGTCTCAGAGCAGCTTGAGGTATTCTTGCTGAGCATATTGCAATATCTCTGGCATTTCTACTTGATGCAGGGTCATCGAATCTGCAGTGAATGTGAATGAATGATATGCAACGGACTTGTTCCTTACAATAATTGATTATGAATTCACGACATTAGGTAGATGACAAAGCACCGGCAAATGCTTCTATATGCCTTAGTTCTTAAAGATGAATTGTAGCTGCATGTCTGATCGAGAGAGGATCAAGTACACGGCTTTCAATAAAAAGGAGCATCTTGTTATCATGACATTAGAGTAATACATCGCATGACACTGCAGATGAATTTCCACAAGTGGAAGTAGATGGAGTGATCTATTTTTCACTGGCTTGAATTAGATGGTTAGAAATTGAATTGATGAGAAACTCTTATATCATTTGTTGGCGTATCCGATTTATTATTGGCGATGGTTTTATGATATCTAGTGATTCAGCGGGTTGGAGTCAACAAGTTCAGTTCAGGACACCGCCAGCAGGAGGATCAAATGAACTCAAGTTTCTTGCATTTGGGGATATGGGAAAAGCCCCTCTCGATGATTCAGTCGAGCACTACATTCAGGTAAACATGCATTCCATAGAATGAAAAATCACATTTCTGATTGCAACATTGAAAAGTTGCTATCCATACTGGACGTACACTAGGAGGAATGTGTATCCTTCAAAATTTTAAGAATGCTGATGGAAGGGACAAAATGCCACGATTTGGGGGGAGTATCATATTGAAAACCGGCTCTCCATGAAACATTATTAGCACGTCACATTCATCTGAATTAACTGTAAAGGCACAGATTAAGCTGTTTGCAAGAATTCAAACTCCTGATTATGATGGTATCCTAAAATGCGACTTTATATAATTCTACAGCCAGGATCAATTTCGGTGGCGAAGGCAGTGTTGGATTATGTAGACTCTGGCAATGTGGACGCCATCTTCCATATTGGAGACATAAGCTACGCCACCGGCTTCTTAGTGGAGTGGGATTTCTTCCTCAACCTCATCAGCCCTTTTGCTTCCCGAGTTTCGTACATGACTGCAATTGGGAACCATGAAAGGTAACTAACTACTGCCAGTCGATATCCACCTCTTCCTGCATATTATGGAAGACTCAGTAAACAGCTGAACCAACATACTTAGCAGCATGCATTGAAGATGATTTATAAGTTTCTTTACATGAAGAGATTATGGGGGCTCTGGATCCATGTACTCAACTCCGGACTCCGGTGGGGAATGCGGTGTTGCTTATGAGACATACTTCCCAATGCCAACCCCAGCGAAGGACAAGCCATGGTATTCCATAGAACAAGCCAGTGTTCATTTTACTGTGATTTCAACCGAACATGACTGGTCCGAGAATTCAGAGCAGGTAAGGGTGATCGAGCTGAACCCTTTTGTTCTCACATTTGCATGTCGATGAGCTGTCATTTTATATCATGGGAATGTCATGTTGTCAGTATCAATGGATGAAAGGGGACATGGCTTCAGTCGACCGATCTAAAACTCCTTGGTTAGTTTTCACGGGGTAAGTACATTTGCTTCTGGGTAATTGTGAGTTTCACCACTTGATTTTGCGTACTCTCAAACGAAAAAAAAAAAAAAAAAAAAATCTCAAGAAAACAGAGATCAAGTGTATCGGTTGCCTCTTGCAGGCACAGGCCCATGTACACTTCTGGTTCTGGAGGAGGTGCTGACCATAAGTTTCTTGATGCTGTAGAACCGTTGCTATTGGACAACAAGGCAACATTCTATTTCTTACTCCGGTTCTCATGTAGAATAATCCGTTTATTTGTGAGATTGTACTCATCAAGCATTTGAAATCACAGGTTGATCTAGTTCTCTTCGGCCACGTTCATAACTATGAAAGAACATGCTCGGTTTACCAAAATGAGTGTAAAGCCATGCCAAAGAAAGATCAAAGCGGGGTTGATACTTATGATCACAGCAATTATAGTGCACCTGTGCAAGTGGTTATTGGTATGGCCGGGTTCAGTCTGGATAACTTCCTAGATGAGGTTAGAGTCCGTTCTCCCTCACACCGTTGTAAATAGTAAACCAACATAGCTTTTTGTCTAAACCTGCACAATTCTTTGGCAATTTCTGAAAATCCGTCCTTGTATTCACCAGTGCTTAATCCCAATTCCATTTCTTGCATTTTCTTTGGCTGAATGTTGCTTAGTCAAACAATGCCGTCTTAACAACACCTTTCCGATTTATGGGCCTTGAAATATCCAGATTCCAGAGATTTTTAGCTCGCTGTTAAGAAATTAAATGCTGATTCTGCTGCTCATATCATTCAACTTGATGCGGTTACATGGGGATTATCATTTATGTTGCTCCCATGAATAAGATCTGTAGAAGTGAAGGCCCGTTGATTTTTTTGCAGCCAAGTGACTGGAGTTTGATAAGGATTTCCAAATTCGGGTATTTCAGAGGACATGCAACTCCAGAAGAGTTACAACTAGAGGTCAGCACTCTCGAATTTTCCGTCGCCCTTCCCACAATCATCATTCGGTTTGGCTTTATGACTGCTTACTCGATTACATATGACTTCATTTATTGAGAAATTGTTCTAGTCTGTTGTGATGCTTTGAAATTAGAAACTATGTACAGTTTCTGATGTCCTGCTCTCTAAGTAGAGTTTGGAACATTAAGCAGCTACATGTTACTGCAATCATGACGACCATGCTTACAAGCTCATTTAACTTCAATCTACATCTTGCCTGCAGTATGTGAATGCCGGCACGAGGAAGGTGGAAGACATCTTCCGCATCACTCGATAACCCGACTTTTCAAGTCAACAGGAAGGCATTGCAGGCAATAACAAGCTGCCATAGCTACATAGTTATACACTTCCACATTGTACTTTACACATTCAAAACAAACAGATAACTTGTGCTGATACACTAGCAATAAATCTTGATTGTCCGTGCGACCTAATTGAATGCTCTTGATTTGTCAAGAAGGAATACAAATTCATGATTTCAGTACTCTTGTGAGCAATCTAACGAGATGTGTTTAATGCAAGAGTGGTCTCTCCTTCCGAGTGAGTTTAGAACCACGAACTCTTGATAGTTATCATAATCTTTCAAAAATTGTTATATATTTATGTAAAATTCAGTTATTTCAAGTCATGAATTTTCGGAATTTTCGTCATGAATGTGATGCAATGTAATAAAATTCAGGAATTGCTTAGTAATCCTAAAAAATTTTGAATTATTTAAGTCACTATCAATAATGAGTAATGACACTCGACCAACCAACCTTGGTCATGAATATGATCAGCAAAAGCATAATCTTCTAAATTAATGTCACTGACCTAATTGACAAAAATATCTCCCCTCTCTCATCCGAAAAACAGCCGTCCAATCCATACATACCACGCTCAACCGTCAATTTGAGAATCGTTGAGTCGCGACATATCACTCTATACCTTTGCTTAAGGATTTACTTCTCATTTGACTTGTCTCACCAATTCACGTAGTTGCAGCTGCAGCCACAACTCAATTACCTAGCTAGACATTTTTCTTATAGGTAATTTTTGAAATTCTTTCCAGCCGGAATGATTTATCACAATTTCCTTTGTGAAGTCGTATTGATGAAGTTCTAAGTAGTATTGACACCAACACATGACACGTGGTACGACACGACAAGCCGACACGTCGTTTGTCAAAAAACAGAGAATTTCGATACGTTGAGACGCTTTGTATATTAAACATATATTTTTTATATACATAATAAATTATCATTTTTATGATTTTTTCAATCAAATTAATTTTATTGAAATTCACAAATAAATAAATAATTAAAAAAGCCTAGAATGAATTTACACTAAAAACATTAATCCACCATTTATTAATATCATTATTGTTTCAATTTGACAAATTCAACTCTATTCAAATAATTCATTAAACTTGGAGAAAAAATAATCAATCGATATTCCGGACTCGCATGTTAGATTTGTTGGAAGAGTAAAAAAAACTTAAGGGGTGAATTGTATATCATGAAAAGTGGGAGTTAAAAGAGAAGAGAAGATTAGGTTTTTCTTCATTCTTCATTTATTTTTATTTTTTATTATTGTATTTCATTTTTTCACATATATACATTTTGACATCTCATTTATTGAAAATTTTTAAAATTGATCTCGATATCGGAATCACATATTAGAAACTTGTATGTTGGAATTCCAACTCGAGTGTCGGAAAGTGTTGGAAACATTGACCAGGTGTCGGATTTTCTGATACGCGTTGACCGAGTGTCGAAGAGTGTTGAACACGTGTCGAAGTGTCTGACACGACACGAAGGCTCTTAGAGAGTGTTGGTGTTTCATAGATGAAGTTTATTGGAACGCTAGCGGCATATTGCCTTTGTTTGACAACTTCAAGCTCTCGTGTTCGAGCCCGACCCACTTCATCCAAGTCCTTCACTACGCTCTACGATCTGTGAAGCACTTTGCGAAATCCATGGTTCGCAAGATGGAGACGGCGAATTGGAAATCGAACAGATCCGAAAATACCGGCTTTGTCCATGGCTGGTCGGTAATGTTGCAATTCACGGAGCATTGTCCATGGCCTCAAAAGTGAAAAAAGAAAAGGAAGAAGATAGTGAGAGGAGAGAGTAACGAGAGAGGGGGTGACCGGGGACAGAGAAAAGATCTGAAAAGTGGGCTCGGATTCACCATGTGTTAATCTCTGGATGGTTCAATGCAAATCCTACTGTGGTGTGTTTAATGCACATAACATTTTCTCGCATTGCGGGGTCCATCTGCCAGGGATTTCGCTTTCGGTGAGTACTTGTTTTCATATGTGAAGGAACTCGACAATATCAAGCTTAAAGAAGCTCGGGCAGGGTAATTTTAGGATATCTGGGGAATGAGAGATGCTTCCGTGACTCCCTTCTTGCGTCCCCTCTCCGCTGCCAGAGTAGTATCTGGTTGAGCTTGAAGCTTCTCGCACATCATTTGGCCTGCCAAAAGTCAGCAAGAGAGCTATGCAATTAATGTACAGCTTCCAGGTAATTGTGAATGAGATGTCAAAGAAGGTGGAAGTACGTCATAGTGAATTTGTAGGCCATTTCTGGCCGAAGAGCATCTAAAATGATGGTTGTGACGTCATGGAGCTGATGGAGGTAAGAAGCTCAAAAGCTCTGCAGAGAGGACAGGCTACCGAAACTACATTGAGCCTTTTTATCGAAGACAAAAGTAACTATCCTCTTGACAAGGATGAAGAATATACAACAAGCAATCGATTGAAGCTGTGGTCTCAAGGGAAGATATCTTTTTCCATCATTCTCTTATCCCTATTGTGACTTTCCCGGAGTTGAGCTAGGAAAGCTAATGAACTACTAAATAGAAACGAAGATTGGTCTCACGAGACAATCACTCCTTTAGCACGGACTATTTCAAACTTTACTAGTCGCTTGAACCCAATTCAACATGCATTTAAACTTATCTCTTAGATCTTCTACTAATCAGTTATTAGTTGATCGGACACCCAAGAAAAATGTAGGAATGCATTTTATTTTTACGAACTAGAGATTTAATAGATTCGTGGACTTGATTTTGTTAGATTAATTTAACGCTTTTTTGATGCATTTTCTTTTTATTTCGGAGATGTTTCTGCATGCAATCTTAATTAATTTTATCTGATGCCATTAACATATGAAGGATGATCATGTGGGTGCGTAATCAAGAACATAATACTCAATAATCAAAATAGTAAATAGATTGCAAAAAAAATTAAAAAAACTAGATGCCCTAAGAAAGCGAAGCGTATCCCTATTCATCACCAAAGATTCCGCCAATTATTACTATAAAAAATATGTAAATAGAATGGACGAATGTTATAATAACGGCTTACTAATATGCAACCTACACTAATTTTTTGTATATTTTATAACTTAATTAACATGTAGGACTTAGAGAACCCGCAACTGCATCCTAAAATTCTATGCGACAGGAATTGACTTACACGCACTAACTAGATTATGAGTTTTTCATGGGTGTTATTGTTGGCACTTCAATTTTATCATTTTATTTAAGACTTAATGTTATAGAAAATTAGGAATTAGTCTTTAACCCCTAAATAAAAATTAATTTTCATCAAATTGCATCACATAGAGATATTAGGAGCATTTACATTACTATCACTAATTAATAAAATTTTTAAAAAATAAAAAAATATCGAAAAAATCGAATTTTTTTAATTAAAAAAAAAAAGGTAGATTGGGCTAGGCCCGGTCCTTTTCCGTTCTCCTCTCCTCTGAATCTTTTTCCGCCTTGGCCCAAGCCCAACCTCATTTTCTTTTCCCCAAGCCCGGCCCCTTCTCTATTTCCTCTCTCCTTCACTCCCTCATGCTGGTCTTGCTTTTGGCAGTAAAGAAACGTACAAACCAAAGGAGGCAAGGAATCGTGAGGGGGAAGATGGCGGCGTGATCTACGGGTCGGCATCAATCTGACCGGCAAGCTGGCGGTGGCAGAAGCCAAGCACCCCGGCTGTGAGAGAGAGGTTTTTTTTTTTTTTTTTAGGTTATGGTTTTTTCTATAGATTTTGGCTCCGAGAGAGCTCGATTTAGAGAGGCAGACTGAGAGAGTGAGCAAGAAGAGAGAGCAAGCAGGCTGGTCCACTCGCACGAAGAAGGAAAAAGGGGCGAGATTTGAGTGTTGGAGAGAGTCGAGGGCGAGCTAGAGAGAGTGTGAGATTGGGAAAGTCCCTGGTCGTTGCCAGAGGCTCGGTCGTCAGTCGCCATCCGTCGCTACATGTCTCATCCAAACCAGGTTGGCCTCCTTGAGCTACATATGTTCATTTTTGAGGCGTCGGGCCGGAGCTCGCGTCCAACCGGTTTGCGCGAGCTCCGATTTGTCAGAAAAGGAGATGAAATTTCGTAAGAGGCGAAGATGAAGAAGAAGAAATTGTCTCCTTTTTTCATTACTTTGATTTCTGTACAACATCATGTATTTAATTACAAAGAAGAAATTAATAAAGGAAGTTAAAATTTTCATATCTTTTCCTATATTTCTAATCCTAAAATATACTTGATTCCCTATTAATACATATCACAAAATCATATCTTCCAACGCTCCCCTTCAAGCTGGTGGCTTGTATATGTCCAAGATGCCTAGCTTGTTTAGAAGATATGTATGTTGTCTTTGGTAAAGAGGTTTAGTAAATATATCAGCGGGTTGCTCCGAGGTCCTGATTCCTCTTGTCTCGACAATTCCTTCTTGAATCTTTTCTTGAGTGAAATGACAATCGACTTCTATATGTTTTATCCTCTCATGCAGTACAGGATTTGCTACAAGCTTGAGTGGTGAATCATTATCATAGAAGAGTAAAGTCGGTCCTTTAACGCGAGCCTCGAGATCCAGAAGTAGACCCCTTAACCAGACTATTTCACAAACAGTCTTGGCCATAGATCGGTATTCGGCTTTAGCTGAAGATAAAGATACAATAAACTGCTTCTTTGTCTTCCATGAAAGTAATAATTCCCCAAATTTGATGCAGAAACCAGTGATAGACCTCCTGCTCATAGGACATGTGGCATAATCTGCATCACAATAGGCCGTCATTTCCATGTTACACTTCCGAGAAAGAAGTATTCCCAAACCTAGACATGTCTTCAAGTATCTCACAATCTTCAAGGCTGCATTCATGTGAGATTACTTCGGACTGTGCATAAATTGACTAAGAGTCTGCACTACATAGCAAATGTTTGGCCTAGTCATGGTGAGATATATTAATTTTCCTACAAGTCTCTAATATCCTGAGGGATCTTGTAATGATGGATCATCCGAAGGAGAGGATACGCCAGTGTCATAGTCGACGGAGGCCAGTTTGGCATTTTGCTCGATAGGAATGACTGATGGTCTACAGCCTGATAATCTTGCTTTTAATATTATCTCCATCACGAATTTCCGCTAGCTTAATGAGATTCCCTGATCTGAACGAGCTGTCTTAATCCCAAGAAAATACTTAGGTGGCCCTAAGTCTTTGATATGGAAAGTAGAATGCAGATACTCTTTAAGTTTCTTTACAGCAGAATCATCATTCCTCATGATAAGGATGTCATCAACATAGATCATCAAGTAAATATATGACATACCTTTTGTCCAGGTGAATAAGGCATAGTCATACTTGGACTGATTGAACCCAGCGGCTATGAGTGCATTGGTAAACTTAGCATACCATTGTCTGGAAGCTTGCTTCAATCCATAAAGAGATTTGCGGAGACGACATACCTTCGACTCCCCCTGTTTCCGTAATCCTGGTGGAAGCTCTATGTATATTTCTTCATCCAGATTACCATGCAGGAAGGCATTATGGACATCCATTTGATGTAATGGTCAGTCACGAAAAGTAGCAATAGATAGAAAAGTACGAACCATGACATCCTTTGCTACGGGTGAAAAAGTTTCATGATAGTCGAAACATTCTCGCTGGGTGAAGTCTTTTGCCACCAACCGGGCTTTGTATTGTTCCACAGAGCCATATGCTCTGTATTTTATCTTATATACCTATTTGCATCCAATAGGTTTGCGATGATCAGGTAATGATACAACATCCCAAGTATGATTGTCTATCTGGGCATGTAATTCAAATTCCATGGCCTTCTGCCAACGAGGATCATCTTTTGCCTCATTATAACTAGAAGGTTCTTGATCTTCAGAAATACGGCTTATGCAACATAGGTGTTCCGATGAAAATCTATCAAATGAGACATAAGATGAGATAGGGTAACGAGTACTTGATGATCTTGAAGAACCGCATATATAATCTTTCGTCCAAGTTGGTGGTCGAGTAGCTCGATGAGAACGCCGCTAAGGCTCCTGTGGTGTTGTGGATAATTCTTTAGTAGTTATTGTTTCTGAAGTATCCCCCAGCTGTGCTGGTTCTTCATGCGATGACTCTTCTATATGGGGCTGCTCAATGGAATCTTCAATGGTATTCTCAAAAGGTGTTGGAGGCAAGATATCGACTTCTCTTGAAGGGGAAGTAATAATGAATGCTCCTCCAGAAGATGAATCTTCTTCCAACAAGAATTGCCCATTTGTCTTCTCATCTTCAGATAAAGATGTTAATGAAAAAGGAAAAACATCTTCATGAAAAACAATATCCCTATTGACAAAGAAATCTCCTGTAGATGGTGCATAAAGCTGATACTCCTTTTGCAATGTTGGATAGCCCATGAATATGCATTGTTTAGCATGCAGTGCCATCTTATCTCTATGGCCTACTGTAGTTACATAACATAAACACCCAAAAACTCTGAGATGACTCAGATCCGGTTTTCTCCCATATAATAACTCAAAAGGTACCTTTCCCTTTAGGATGCGTGATGGCATGCGATTGATCAGATATATTGCAGTGACCACACAATCTCCCCAAAATTTTTCAGGAATAGAAGTTTGAAATTTAAGTGCACATGCCACTTCTAAAAGATGGCGATGCTTTCTCTCAACAACTCCATTCTGCTGGGGTGTGTAAGTACAAGAACTTTCATGCAATGTCCCATTTACAGAGAACAAGGAAGCACATTCAGCATTGAAAAATTCTTTTCCATTATCAGTGCGTATCCGACGGATTGGTTTTTGAAATTGAGTTTTGGATAAGGAAAGAAAGGTCTTTAAATGAGAAAAGACCTGATTTTTGGATTGCATGAAGAAAATCCATGTAACACGAGTGTAGTTATCCACGATTGTGAGGAAGAACCTAGACCCATCATGATTTAAAGTATGATAAGGCCCCCAAACATCAGCATGAATTAGAGAAAGAATGTCATTTGCTCGAGAAGTGCTATTCTGGAAAGGAGCACGTGTTTGCTTAGCCATGGGACAAATGGGACATTTAGGACAAGGAAATGATGCATAGTGGTCCAATCTTTTATGATTAAGAAATTTCATACCATTGGTAGTAGCATTACACTGAGAATTATTGAATTCAACAGGAGATAATTTAAAAAGATGCGAAAAATCCACCCAAAAATATAGCACTTGGTTGACTCTACCCAAGCCCATCGGTTTGCCAGTCGAAAGGGCCTGAAAGAAACATTTATCATAATAGAAAAGAATGTGATATGAATTTTCTTCACAGGCTCAAGCAATTGAGATTAGACTGAAATGGAAATCAGGTACGTAGAGCACATTTTGAAGAGTAACAAGGGAACTAAGCTTTACAGTCCCAGTCATGGTGACTTTGGTGGTATTTCCATTTGGAAGTTGTACTGATATGGAGAAAGATAATTTTGTAATGTCTGAAAGAAAAACCTTATCACAGACTATGTGGTCACTAGCACCTGAATCAATAATTCATGCATCCTTTGAAATTGAGTTAATCAAACAATAGGATGTACCTATGAAGCTGCCTCCTTTATTAGAGGGATCCAATTTCTTCAAGGTTTCCATCAGCTCGTGATATTGTTCATGGGTAATTGATTTTCCCATTGGTTGACCCGATACTTGAAAAATTGAGGAGAATTTCCCTTTTTCTTTTTCTCCTGGCTTTCCATGCAATTTCCAGCAATTCTCAATTATATGGTGCGGGCGCTTACAATAATCACAATACATTTTACCTTTTCCTCTTGGCCCATTATTTTTTGCATTTGATGTGGGCCTAATGGTGGATTGAAAAGCTTGGGCCGAAATGGGCCCACATAGGTCGTCGGATCCTACAAAGAACGGGCCCTGCGAGCCATCCAGCCCATGAATGTTGGGTGATCGTGAGCTGTCTGATCCAATTAGATAGGTGCCACGCGAGCCGTCGGATGTGGTTAGATGGATGCCACGCTAGCCGTCGGATGCGGTTGGATGGATGCCACGTGAGCCGTCCGTCTAGTCGGTCCCTGGAAGAGGTGTGATCCGTCCGATTGGTGGAAGTAATCTCCACCATCCGTTCCTCTCCTTAAAACTGACCTAGGGTTTTCATTTTCGAAAAACCCTAGATCTACCTCTCTTCTCCCCGTGCTCCTCTGTGATGAGCGGAAATGGCTCCTGGCCGCTAGGACCATTATATCTCCTCCCTTGCCGTGGTCCACCGTCCTCTGTTGGCTCTCCTCCTATATGGCGAGTTGGTAGATACGGCTGAGACTTGGCAGAGGCTCCATGGTCAGTATTTGAGAGCGGAATGACAGGTATGCCTTGTTGAGAATGAGGAGGAACCTCGTCGCCTTCTCCCTTTCTCACATTTGTTTGTATTATTGTTGGATATGGTCGGGCTAGTCAAACTTTTCCTCGGCTGCCTCTAATTCATTCCATAGACCCGAAATTTTGTTGTACACCGTTGTGATGGTCATGTTCCCTTGTTTCAGATATAAAAATTTGTTGTATGAGAGAATTTTTTTTAACTTAATCGAGTTTTCCGTACATCTCCCTTATGTTTTCCAACATCTTTTTTGGATCCTTCATCAGGGGAAGCTTGGCTGCGACCTCGGGCGCGATGCAGTTTCCAATCTAGGTCCTAACTAGTTGGCTGCATCTCCTCCAGAGCCATGCCATTCTCTTGTCGAACGGAATCGGAAACGATCCGTCGATGAAAACCTCTTTGTCTTTCGTTACAAGTGCTTGCCGGAATTCGCGCGACCAACTTGAATAATTATCTTCACTTGTTAGTTGCTGACTTATGATCTTCAGTTCTGGTTCGTTGCTGTTTGTTGTATACAACGAATTGCTAGGTTCCGGCTGGCCACTGGTAGCGAGGATCTGGTATGGGAAGAAACCTGGTGCAGGAGTCGGGTAGGGATTTGTGCCCTGACCCGAATCGCCCAAGCCAAATCCGTGATCTGCATTTTAAAAACCCGGGTAGGGATTCGTTCCCATACCTGGTCCAGTCGACCTGCCTGTCTGCTTCGGGCCGATGGTAGGATTTGCCCCATCATTGGTTGGTAGACCTCCATCGGCTTGCACATTGTTGTGGTAGCCAGGCGATGATGTATTGGGGATAGACCCAGGATACCATGGATACGGTATCCATTGGTAGGGGTAGCCCGTGAATGGTTGCCTTGCATTAGCCTGAGCCTGCTGTTGCTACTGCACGTGCGGATGTTGGGTCTGGATTTGCCTTTCTTGTTGTTTTGATGTAGGGACTACAGTAGGCGAATCTTGGTCTCCCAAGGCTTGTATTGAAGCTTCTGTTGCAGATTGATCAATGGTAGTGGAGGTAAGATCTTGTGGTCTTGTCATGTTGGAAAAAAAAATTTGATTCCTCTATTAACTCCTTTTGCAGACGAGGTTCCTTTAGGCAATTAGACACTTTGATTCCTTCGGCAACACTGCTATGGAACTTGGAGTTTGCTTATGAGGTAATCGGAGCGGAAGCAAAGAAATTAGTTCAGAACCATAGATGGCTCTGATACCATGTCAGAAAAGGAGATGAAGAAATTTCGTAAGAGGCAGAAGACGAAGAAGAAGAAATTGTCTCCTTTTTTCATTACTTTGATTTCTGTACAACATAATGTATTTAATTACAAAGAAGAAATTAATAAAGGAAGTTAAATATTTTCCTATCTTTCTAATCCTAAAATATACTTGATTCCCTATCAATACATAACACAAAATCATATCTTCCAACAAGGTTTCATTGGTCCTCGGGTTGTGGCCGAAGCTGTTTGTCCTTCCTTCGTATCTATTCCAAATGCGACCAACTAGCCTCTAAGTTGATCTTGAACGTTTCTCGCGCATGTTGTGTTGATGTTTGCCTCGAATGAGTCTGCGTTTCTTGTTGGCCGTTGCATCCCAAGTGTTTGATAAAATGCTCGAAAGAGAACAGAAAGAATATTTCACGTTTTGACATGGGATCGATTTGTTCTTGCTCTTATATACGCAAAATTATATTTGTTTTGCTTGCTTCCATTGAGTTTTTGTACGTTTATCGTGAAAGAATCATGTATCGTCGAGTGGTCGTGTTTCTTTGTTCTGGCAAATGGGTTAATGGTTGCCAGAGTTCGTGGCCGACGGTGGTTGGTGCCGGTTGGAATGGACGACCGGTAGATGGTGGTGGTTCGGCGGTGGAACGCCAATTGCTTCGGTCGGTGTTGCCGTTTGGATGGGCTTCGGTGAGGAACAATATCTCGGTGAAGAAGGGGCTTCGAGCGTGCAGAGAACCCACAAAGAAGGAGAAGGCTAGAAGAAGAAAAGAAAAGATTAAAGGAAAAAGAAAAATGAAAAGAAGAATTAAAAATTAATATTGATATAAAAATGAAAAAGAAAACAAAAAAAAGGGTTTTATGAAATAGTTTTTGTCCGTCTTAGGTTATGTTCGGGTTGTTGGACCGGGCTTGCGGGTCGAATTGGGTTTATCTGGTCCGAACCCGTTTATCTGAACATAATAATGTTAAATATTAAAAATATATTAAAAAATTTCAAAATTCAAAAAATTTCAAAGAAATAAAAAATTTCAAAAAATTTCCGAAAATTCAAAAACTCTCTAAGAACATTAAAAAAATTCAAAAAAAAAACTTTCAAAAAATATTAAAGAATTCGATTTTTTTCAAATTTAAAAAATTAGAAAATTCAAAAAATTCAAAAAATTCAAAAATGTCAGAAAATTCAAAATTTCATTAAAAATTACAAAATCCCATTCCTTAAAAATAAGAAAAAAAGACTTTTGAGCTATTTTTTTTTTTTTTTTTACAAAAATAGAAGCTCCTTAACTCTAAAATTGTGCTAAAAAATTAAGTAAACTCTTAAGGATTTACTTTAGGGTTTTAATTGTCCCTAAAGACAATTACTCTTGTTTGCATGCTTTTGCTATTTGTGGCTCCCTTTAGTTACAATCAACATTTATCTTTTCCTTAACATTAAGTTCTAGCTATCCCATGAAATGTATTTGTCGCGATCAATTTTTCGGGTGTGGACCACCTAGGTTTTGGCTAATGGATTTAAGCCTAGACTTAACTCGGGCTCTCCCAAGCCCATATCAATTCGCGACTTAAGTTCAAGTTTTTTAACATGCAAATAGATTTTATCTAGGAGTCGCCACTAATTAGTTTACGGTAGGTCGATTAGACACCTACGTAAAATAATGGGATGATTATTTTACTCCTACGAACCAGAGACTTCAAAAATGTTACACTAGACTTTGAGTACGGGGACTTGGTTACACTAGATTTCTCTAATACCCTTTCGGTACCATTTCTTTTTATTTTCAAAAATGTTTTTGCAGGCAGCTTAAATTGATTTTAAATTGATTTTCCTAATATGTGAGGTAATCTTGCGGGTGCGCATTCCACCAATTTAACACCCAGATAAACAATAAAAAAAATTACAAAAAAAACTTACCTCAAAGCAATGAAAGCATCTGCGTTGTTAGATCATAATTTACATCAACATCCTAGATATGATTTCGAATTAACACACAATTTCTTTTTTGTTTTTTTTTGTTTTCACTTGATTAATGAAAATCCTGCAATATGCAATGTAATATTAACTAAATGAACTAACTCTAATGATATGCAATTTCTAATTAAATGGACCTAGTAACAATCACTAAATGACATGCATTTCATGAATCTAATCCTATATGACATGCGCATGATTTTTTGTATTTTTTTTATTCGTAATTAAAAATAACTAATAATAAAAATCTAACTAAAGTGAGATATTATCTATTTTAAGTTAGGAAATAGACTTATCTGAATCTTATCTTAACTTCGAAATTTATCTCGACATGCAATTTAATTCAAAGAAATTATCTAGCCTAGATACCATCTAAACATGCATTCTAATGTAACCAGAAAAGAATCTAATTATTCTATCATGCAATTCTATCAGGAAATTAATTCTAATATATATGATATGCAAATGCAATCTTTTTGTATTTTCGAGATAAATAAAGCAATTAAAAGATAAACACTAAATCATTCAGAATTATCACAGATATCATACATCATTTGAATAAGGGAATAATATCCAAATAAGCTTGATTATATTGCTAATAAAATTGATAAATTGATCTTAAGTCTTAAAGATCAATATATCAATTTTATTTCCACGTGATTAATTATTCCATCTAAAGCCTTATAGATGTAATAAAAAATCGGTGTGCGGTTGCAAATTAGGCAGTAAAATATAATTGGGAACGCATCGATAATTCAAATACGCACGTAAGATATTGAAAAGCATGTATTAGGCAACAAAATATCTAAATCAAATTTAGATATGATAATTACCTAATTCTGCCAATGATATTACCACCACAAATGATATTACCAAATTTGGATTGAGTGGAATCCGCTCAATGGGTGACTGGCGGTGCGTGGTGGTGCTTGGCCTCGGTTGATGGTGCGGTGAGGATCAGGGCTTTGTGACTCACGGGCGGACAGGATGGTTCGACATCGATGCCTCACTGGAAAATCTGCAAAAAGAAGAAATCTTCAGCAATTGTGTTCTTCGTGGACGTCTCTTTCTTCGAATGGGTTCTTCTCTGCTTGGACCAATGTTTATCATATCGTGCGTGTACTATCTCTGGAGAACAAGAATTTTGAGAAGCTTTTATGAATTTTGATCAAGGGGAAAGATTTAGTGCAGCCCTTTTACGCTTCTTGCAAAGAATAAAGACCAGCTCATAAGTCTTCTTCTGTACAAGTGGTGGAGGTCAATAAGCTTTTCGGAGTCCAAGCGGTGATTGAATCTTGACCAAGTTCTCCATCACAATTCAATCGTGATATAATCTTTAACCGATTTCCGTGCACCATCACGATGGACCTCCCTGAAATTTGACTAAAGAACACCTGCAATAAGACAAATTCAAGGGTGACAACGACAAAAGCTCTATGAAGAATGATCTCGGATGTGGGGGTTCAGCAGCCGCAGGAGCGTGATGTTGGGATTACAGGCAAGGCTCATCCGCAAGGCTTGGACAGCAGAGCGGCGGGGCTCCAATGTCAAGGTCTCGAACAGGGAGCAGCATCAACCGTCGCGTTAGTTGGGCCCAATTTTATTCGTACGAAGACGTTGTAGCTGTGCAGGGCTTCTCGTGGCGGGGAAGCAGTGTGGTCACCGAACAGGGAGGTCAGAACGGCAGCGATGTAGGGCTTTCTTGGTGCAAGCAGTGTTGTCTCCGTTGGTCAACGTGAGTGCCTCAGGGAATCTTGGAGGTGCTCTTTGCCTCTCACGATTTTCAACGAGCCAACCCCGCACCTCACAATTTTTTCTCCTCCATTCTCTCTCTATTCACGTATGTTCATGCTTTTCTCAGGTTTGTGGCCGTGTCTTAATTTTTTGGTGGCCCTCTGAATCCTATGGCTGCGTTTGGTCATCCAGATTTCTAAACGGGATAGGACTAGATATGATAGGATAAGAAATCCACAGATTTCTTCATATCCCATGTTGACACATATTTTTAGCAAATCTAGGAAAATAAGGAAAATAAAAATTGCATTGGAATAAATAAAAGGAAAAAATGAAAAAAATGGGGGAAATTTATTTGATTGATTATGCATGAAAATTTGAAATTTTGATGAGCATTCAGATTTCGTTAAATGTAGAAGCAATTTAAAAATCAAGTGAATAAGAGGTAAGAATCTTGCAAAATGGAAGAAATCTGAGTAGGATCGAGCTGATTGCGAAATCATGCTCTGATTTGCAGTTTTGATTTAATGCGACAGAAGATGGAAGTTTAAAATTTGCCATAGAAAGCGGCTGATCGAACTACTATAAAAAGGAGTTGACCTACACAGGGTGGAGGAGGGAGAATCCGCTAAAAAAATTTCGTGAAAAGAGCTAAGAGGATTCGTGAAAGTATGAAAAAAAGAGAGAGGAAATCCCATTTTCTCGTCCAAGGGTCATTTTCTGTTTTTTCCCTTCTGACAACCTGCAGAAGAAAAGAACGGGAAAAGTCAGCAAAAGAAAGAGAAAAAGTGCAGAGAAGTGACGTGTGGCCAGAAAGAAAAAAGCAGCAGGAGCTACTGTTCGTCTTCTTCGCGTGGAAGCCCCTGCCCACGCTCGCGTCGCACCTCCTCCGTCCGTGAGCACTGCACCAGCACCACCCACGACGCCACCGAAGCCTGCTCGCCGCCGCGCCACTGCAAGTACCGTCGTTGCGCCTTGCCGCCGACGCAGCAACCTCTCGCCGCTCCCTCCGAGCACCACCGCACCTCCGCCACCGTCGCCTCGCCGGATTCGCCCCTGACGTGCAGCAGACAGCCACTCCATTCGCCACTCCTCGTCGCTCCGCACCAGCAGCACCGAACGCCAGGCGCCCCGACGACCGCGCTCCCGCCCTCGCCGATGCCGCGCCACTGCAACACCCCTGCTCCGCCCGCGACGCCGCCCGTCGATCTCCGAGCTCCGCCGTGCCTCCGCACCACCACCGACGCTTGCAGCATGTCCCTCCGCTTCGCCTGCAACCCGCCGGTTCGCAATTCAGCCGGTCATCGCCGCGCCTCCGCGCACTAGCACCCGCAAGCCTCGCCGCGCAGCAACCTGCGACCCGCAGCAACTCGCGCACACCACCCGACGACCCTGCGACGCTGCAGCAGCCCGAGAACCCGCGCTGGCCATCGCGACCCGCTCCTGCCCAGGCGACGTCGGAGCTCCGAAGCCTGCCGCTCCCGACCTCGCCGCGCCACCGCGCCGCTCGCCTCAGCCAAGCACCCGGTGCCTTCGCCGCCCGTCTTCGCTCACCGAATGCCGCGCCTGCGCACCCGACGCCGCACCTCGAAGCCCGAGGCCTGCTCCGCTCCACTACTGTTCTGCAGCAACCGAGCTCTCACTATTCACCATTGCTGCCGCGACCCACGAGCCCGACGCCGCCGCACCTGCTGCTGAGTCCTCCGTCTGAGCGCCACCCCACAGCTGCCAAGCCCAATTTTTGAAAAAGAAAAAAAAAAAAAACACATTAGGTAGTTTTCTTTAGATTATTTTATTTATTTTATTTTACTTTATCTTGTTTTTTTAGTATAATTAGTCTGTAGTATATGATTGGAAATTCCAACATATCACCTAATTCGCAACCGCGCTAGGATTTTCTATTTCATCTATAAGGCCTTAGATGAAATAATTAATTAAGCGGGAATAAAATTGATATTTTGATCTTTAAGGTTTAAGATTAATTTATCGATTTTATCAGCGAAATATTATCCCTTGATTTGAATGATGTGTGATATCCTTGGTTTAGCTTGTCATAATCGCTTTGTTTATCTTGAAATGTGTTTGGGTTATAATATTGCATGTTTTAGGGTTTACATATTTAGAATAGGAATCTTATTTCAAATTAAAAAAAAAAAATCAAATCAATCAATTTAGGTTGCTAGATTTTTAATTTGGATTGCATGTTTAATTATTTGGCAATTATTAATTTCGAAATTAAACAAAAACAAAAAATCATCATATACATGTCATGTAGTGTTAAAGCATATTTTGCACGTCATTGCATATTAGGACTAAATTGCACTTAGTTTAATTCTAGATAATATTTTTCTTAATTTGTTATAAGTTTAGGTATTTTTAGATATATTGCATTTTAGGATTATTTAGGTTAAAATAATGTTTTAGTTTAAATTAGGATTTGGCTCAACCTAATTCCTAAAATAAATTAAATAGGATCTTAATCTAATTAGGTAAATTTCACACTTCACCTGAAAAATACAAAAAAATGTCATAGGTTAAATTAGTTTTATTATTTATGATAAAATGCATTCTTTTAGGAAAAAGAAAAAAAATGTCATATGCACGTCATTAGGGCTAGATTCACTGGGATGCATGTCATTTAGTATTTTTGCTAGGCCTATTTAATTAGAAATTGCATGTCATTAGAATTATGTCATTTAGTTAATATTGCATGATTTTCTTTAATTAAGTGAAAACAAAAAAGAAATTGCGTGGTAATTAGAAATCATATCTAGGGTTGTTGATGCGGTTTTTAACTTAATATTGTAGATGCTTTCGTTGCTTTGAGATAAGTTTTTGCAATTTATTTATTGTTTATCTGGGTGTTAAATTGGTGGATTGCGCACCCGCATGATCACTTCACATGTTAGGAAAATAGATTTAAAATCAATTTAAGCTGCCTTCATAAAACATTTTTTGAAAATAAAAGAATGGTATCGAAAGGGTATTAGAGAAATCTAGTGTAATCAAGTCCCCGTACCCATAGTCTCTAGTTCGTAAGAGTAAAGTGAAACTCCCGTTACTTTAATTGGGTTTCTAATCGACCCACCAAAAAATAGATTAGTGGCGACTCCTGATTAAAAAATCAATTGCATGTTAAAGACTTGAACTTAAGTCGCGAATTGGTATGGGCTTGGGAGAGCCCGAATTAAGTCTAGGCTTAATAATCCATTAGCCAAACCCTAGGTGGTTCACACCCAAAAAATTTGGTCGCGACATCCCATCAACTGTTTGGTGAACTACGGATTTAAAGTCGGATATTTTCATATTCTATCCAATCTACTGTTTGGTGAACTATGGATTTAAAGTCGGATATTCTCATATCTTATCAAATTTATCATTTGGTGAACTACATATTTAAAATTCGGATATTTAAAAAACAATAACATTAGGAAAGTACAAATTTGCAGGTTTAATATTCACAAAATCATCCAAAAAAATCTATCTTTTTCAAATTAACAGATTCTTATTGAATTTCATGATAATGCATTGTAATAATATTTTCCGTTCCTTTGAAATAATTTTTTGGATACCCTTTCAACATGAAACGTTTTTTTGAATAACCTCAATTTCAATATATTCACTTTGAAACATGAATTCTTTTTCTCTCAAGTTTTTCATTTGTTTCAATTTGTTTCAATCAACATCAAACGTTTTTAGAATAACCTCAATTTCAATATATCTTCCCTAGTTTTCTGTTTGTATCCAAGTTCATGGAACTGCTTTGCCACAAGAAACGATCTTTGTAGCTAAACCAAAATTAAAATGAATTTGTAGATGTCTCTCGTGTCATCATCTCAAACGATAACCCAACCGAAATAATATACATGAACCAAAATAAGCTTTCAATCTGTGTTATCACAAGAAGAGCAAAATGTACACTTGTTTTCGGTGACTTCTCAACAGATTGCAATAGTTAAATATGGACAAGAAAAAATGGCAAATTTATGTTTGTAGCTGCCCTAAAAGAAAGGCAAGAATTCTTTGCTTGCTGCTTCTTATTATCCTCTTATCATGGACAAACAAAAAGCCACTCATGATGATGGAAGCGGAGTAGCTCGGGCACCAAATTCAAGTGCATCTTTGTATCTCCTTGTAAGGAAAAATAAAGCAGCTGCATTGTGTGCTGCAACTTTTGAAGAGATCAACTTGAATCTCAAGTCCATGAACACATTGTGTGGAACATGTTCAGATGATGATAGTTTATCATTGTTGGCAATCAACTAGATACTTCACCGGAGTTCCTCCTGCTTGGGCCTTCTAAATCATCAAAGCTAGGCTGCTCACAAAGGCACACCAGAGGATTTGCATGAAAGTAATCCTCCTCCTTGGGCTTATGACAATAACTCTACGATGACTTGGCTTTGCCATGTTCTTCTCATGTGCCAAATGTACATCAACTTCAAAATTATTCTGTGAAAGTGTCCCATTTTGATGCAAATCCAGTAAAACCACAAGCCTTTGACGATCTAAGAGAATGATTCTCTTAAATCCAAGATACCTGCAGAAAAATGTCACGTTTTTTTTTTTTTTTTTGGTGAAAAAAAATGTCACAGTTTGTACACAACTTTTTGAAGGAAAAAGGGATGGGCCTAATTAAAACGACTTGTTCTTCCAAGGGAAATAATGGAAGAACGTCAATCAAGTTAACACACAAACAAGCAATCTCGAAGGTCCTAAGGCAATCAACAAATAACCAATCAGTTAACTCCCCATTCTCACATTCAATTGGGACAAATCTGCCGCAATCGACAATGACCATTTGTGATATCTCATAGTGTCCACTCAAAACAGGACAAACAAAAATCAATTCTTTGTCGCAACCCACAAAAAGACGTACATGAATCATGTTGGTGACACGAACTAAAATCATCATTAGCAGCGTGCTTGGCCATTGCATCGTCAGCTTGAAGTAATTGAATTCTCTTTAGTGGCCTCCGTCATCAGTCTCTTCGGCAATAGTCACCCCCAATCCCCACGACGAGAACCGCCAGGCAAAGGGGAGATGAAGAAGAAGCCATCGATGGAGAGAGAGACTGAGACAGAGAATCGAGTGGAGGTAGATTTAGGGCGAAGGAAGTGGAGGGTTGAGTGGGAGATGAAGAAGAAGCCATGCTTGAAAATAATGACATGCTCAACATGATTGGCAGACCAAATGAGGCTCGTATAATGTACGAGAAGCTTCAATCTCATCCAAATGCTAAAGTCGGCAAGAGAGCTATGCAATTCATGTTTAGCTTCCAAGTAATTGTTAATGGGATGTCAAAGAAGGTGTAAAAGTACATCACTGTGAATTTGTAGGCTATTTCTAGTTTTTTTTTTTAAGCAAGCATAATTGCATTACTAGGAAACGTTTGTAGCAAATACAACTCTAGCATCCACACACAATAGATCTAAAAGAGCTGACGAGGGGTTATTAATCCAATTCCTATTAAGACATCCCATTCGATGGGCTTTAGCTAACCAGTCAGCCACTTTGTTCGTGGTTCGACTACAATGGGCTAAAGTGGTACCTGATATGTGTTCCAGATTTCGCTTAGCCCGATCCACTAGTGGTTGTATCTCCCAGCTACATGTCTCTAAAGAGAGGACCCCATTCACCATCGTACTACAGTCAAAATGTATGAGAATTTCTTTTTCAGTTTTATTTGGGACCAACTTCAATGAAATAAAATCTAGGGTTTCCACCAAGGCCATTACCTCCGCTTGCTCCGCTGATATCACTTCCACAGATTTCGTAAAGCCATCAATAATTCTGCCCATCTCGTCCTCTAGATACAAGCTACAACACCTTTGAAGGGAGGGTGTCGCTGTTGAGATCCAGAGGAGAATTCGAGCTCTTGTTCGTGTTGTTCTAAGGTCGAGCTTTTTTCCTGGTCGTCTGCAAATTTTCCTTTTAGCCAATCTGTCCTCCCCTTGTTGCTGTACAAACTTTGAGATGAATTCGGTTTGTACACAATCAGTGGCATCCATTCCATTTTCAAAAAAGTTGAACAGATCCAGCAAATGTGTGTCTTTTCCTTTGTATTTGGAGCAACCAGTTGTCCTAGCTCTCTGTTGAGGTGCGGCGTAGTGCCGTTTGGAAAGGATTGTCGTATCAAAGTGCGTGAGATCCCGCCTTCTTCTTGTCTTTTCAGATTTGGGCTTATTTGCTGTTTGCTAGCACCTTCACCTTCTTTAAAATGCAGAGATGACCTCTCCCTTTGCTCTTCGTTGCTACTACTTTGTGTACTTGAGTTAGTATGTAAGAGGATATTGTTTGGGTTTTGTTTGCTCTGTCTTGTATAAACAGCTCGCCTGGGCAACCTGTGGAATAGATTTAAGGCTGATTTATTGAAGTCTTTGCCTTTTTTCTTCTTTGTGAGATCTAGTCTCGTAGGAATTGTTGTTGGCGGTAAAGCCGAGCCTTGTGGATTGTGGGTGGAACTCGTTGATTGACTGTTGTCATGCAGATGTATCTGGTCCTAACTTCCTTCATTTGCTTTTGGTGGTGTTATTACACATATTTCATGGTCTTCTTCAACCTCACTCCATGAATCGTCAAAATTTGGGAGGATGGAGGTAAAGGAGTCGGTGTTTGAGTCTTAAATCTCTTTGCTTGCTGGTTGTAGCTCCGGGGTTGATTATGAAAAACCCTCAATTCAGTGCAATGAAAGCTCTTGGTTTGAATGTAACTGTGATCTATCTATGCAGGTAGGCTCAAAAGATGCATCGATGTTGATTTTGAGAGCATCGGGTTTCGGGGGTTGCCATCTGTTGTGTAAGTTGGTTTCTTTCTTCTGATTCTTAGGTTTGGGATTCCATGTGATGAAACTGTCTTGCGAACTGATGGCTCTAAAAAGGGTATGATGTGAGTTGAGGGGACTCTTTCTGAATATATGGTGATTTTGATCCTTCCATATGCACCATAATACATTCGCAAGCAGTTCAAAGTTATGTGATAGTCTTGAGCTTATGTGCACCTGACATAACCAATCATCAAAGCGTGTTAAGCCTACTCGATTTGCTTGAACTTGTAGGGGTGGCTCAGTCCATATCTACGTAATCCATGGGCAGAGGATAAATATATGTTCTATTGTCTCCGGTTCCAATCCACATATTGAACATGTAGGTGCAGGTACTATTTTCCTTCTATACAAGTTCTCCATTGTAGGCAAAGCATTCTAACAAGCACTCCATAGGAAATTTTTTTATCTTAGGTTGTATATTTACGTTCCATATTCGTTTCCACAAGTCGGGGCTAACCTGGTAGGATGTTGTTGGCTGTTGATGTCGATGAGTCATTGTGTTTTTTCTATGCCGCAAATATCCACTCTTCACCGTATATCTTCCTGATTTATTATCCATCCAAACCAGTTTATCTTCCATAGATGGTAGGCCGAAAGGGGTGGCTAGAATTTCCGTCACTATGTTATGATCAAACATATCTCGCAATAGGTCTTCTTTCCATTCGGCATTTTCAAAGTCTATCAAATCTACAACTATGGAAGGTTCATTCCTTAACGTGGGTCCTCCTAATACACATGTTTTCAACCACTTATCTGTTTTGATTGAGATTTTCCGCCCATTTCCCACAGCCCACATTACTTGAGGTGCTATCGCTTCTCTCCTAGCTAATATACTTTGCCATCCCCAGGATGGGCGCGATCCTTTTCCTGCTTGCTAGAAGTCACGGTTAGGAAAATATAGACCTTTCATAAGTTGGCTCCATAAATTGTCTGGGTGTTGAGAAAGGCGCCAGGCTTGTTTTCCTAACATTGCAACATTGAAAGTGAGAAGGTCTTTGAATCCAAGTCCCCCTTCCTTTTTTGTGAGCTTAAGGAGTTCCCATTTTCTCCAATGAAGACCCTTCGTCTTGTTGTTGTTTCTCCACTAGAAGTTAGCAATCTTCCTTTCTATATCTCTTATAATAGATGCTGGAATTTTAAAAATAGACATAGCATATTGGGGTATGGCTTGTACAACTGATTTGAGAAGTGTCTCCTTTCTCGCTTTTGATAGCAAGTTTTCCTTCCAACTTTATATTTATTTTAGCTAGAATCCACGCGAAGACTTCTTTTTTAGAGGCACCCCAGTCCGAAGGGAATCCTAGGTATTTCCCTGTTTTCTTAATAACCGAAACTCTCAGCTCAGACGCCATATTTTCCTGCAGTTGTTCTAGACAGCCTTTACTAAAGAATATCCTTGATTTGTTAAGGTTGATAGCTTGGTTTGATGCATAACAATACTTATGAAGGATAGACGTCAAGTTTTGACATTCCAAGATTGTACCATTTAGAAAAAAGATTGAGTCATCTACAAATAATAAGTGTGAAAGAGTGGGACAGTTTCTGTTCAACTTGATTCCCTGAAGAGTGCCTGCTTGTATGGCTTGCTTTAACAAAAGGGATAGAACATTAGCCACAATAATGAAAATAAGGGGATAATGAATCACCTTGTCGAATACCCCGAGTTGGTTGAAAATATGGTAAGGATATACCATTAAGCCTGATGCTATAAGAGACAGTGGTAACACACTACATGGTCCATTTAATCAATTCTTCACAAAACCCCATCTTCCGCAAGCATGCTTGAAGGAAATCCCACTCTAGCGATCATACGCTTTTTGCATATCAAGTTTAAGGACCACTTGGAAATGTCTGTCGATCACGAGTTCTTACTCTATGAAGGACCTCCTGAACAATTAGGATGTTATCCTATATTTGCCGACCTCCCACAAAGGCGCTCTGTTCTGGTTCGATTAGGGTTGGTAATAGAGGTTTTAGTCTGTTCGTGAGGATTTTGGAAATGATTTTGTAGGCAAAGTTGCACAAACTGATAGGTCTGAATTGTTCTATGTTTTCTGGGTTTTGGATTTTGGGGATGAGAGTGATTTGTGTTTGGTTAAGGGCTGGATTTAGGGATCCGATCTCAAAGAATTGTTGAACCTCCCGACAGATATCTTCTCCAATGTCTCGCCAATGGTGCTGGAAAAATATGCCATTTAACCCATCCGGCCCAGGAGCTTTATTAGGTCCCAACTGATAGGTAGCATTTTTAATTTCTTCCACTGTGACAGGAGCAATAAGATATTGATTCATAGGTTCATCCACCAAGTTTGGAATATAATCCAGGATGGGCTGAAAGTTTTGCTGTCCACATGACATATATAGGTTTTTGAAGAAATTAATTGTCATGGCCTGAAGTGCCTCCTGATTATGAACCCATTCCCCTTGCTCGTTCAATAGCATGGATATTCGGTTCTGGTTTCTACGTTGAATAGTTGTAGCGTGGAAGAATTTTGTATTTCTATCTCCCCATTGTAGCCACTTTATTCGTAATCTCATGCTCCAGAACATCTCCTCTTGTCGCCAAAGGGAGTCGATTTCTTGATTAATTTGTTGAATTCTTTGTTGGTCATAGTCACTATCTTGACTATTCATCAAGGTCTGAAGTTCCTTTTTCAACCCTTCTATCTGTTTATATGCATTGGGATATCTTCTTTTACCCCATTCATCAAGTTTTGCAGCTACTAACTTTAGTTTCTCAACCATATTTTTGCCTTAGGAATCATCCCAAGTTCGTTTCACAAGCTTTCTACAATCTTCATCCTCGGCCCAATATGCTTCATACCTGAACTCTCGTCTTCTGTGATCTGTTTTAGGATTCAGGGACAGCAGGAGAGGACTGTGATCAGAGCCTATTGCTGGTAGGGCTATGACCTCCGCGGCAGGGTAAGCTATTCTCCACTCCAGGGTACATAATGTTCTATCCAACCTTTTCTTGACATTTTCCTGACCACTCCTTCGATTTGTCCATGTAAAAGCGCATCCTTTACTTTCTAAATCCATCAAAGAACATGCATGTAGGAAGTCTCTGAAGGCTGTAAGACGAAAGTTTTCTGCTAATCTCTTTCCCATCTTTTCCCAATGATACAAGATATCATTGAAGTGCCCGATACATAGCCAAGGTAGGTGATTGAATGTGCTTTCTCGTTGTAATTCTTCCCATAAGAGTATTCTAGCATTAAAACTGGTTGGAGCGTGTATAAAGGTGATTCTCATGAGTTGCCTATTTTCGTGAAGCCAACATTGCACATTGATAAAATTTTCAGAAGACGAATCCACAACTATAGTAACCATTTCATCCCAAAATATTGCCAAACCACCTGAAAAACCATCTGGATTCACCAAAAAGCTATTTTGGATATTTAGTCTATGTTGCCAATTTTGCACCAGCTGCTCTTTATTTTTGGTCTCCATTAAAAATAGAATATTTGGCCATTCTTGAGATACTAGGGCTCATAAAGCTTGAATTGTCAGGGGTGAGCCCAACCCCTGACAATTCCAACTGATAAGTTTCATGGCTGACCTGGTGGCTTGTTAGGGCTATAGGTTATTTCTAGTTGAAGAGCATCTAAAATGATGGTTATGGTGCAAATACTCTACAGGCCATGGAGATGATGAAGGTAAGAAACTCAAAGCTCTCAGCAAAGAGCACAGGCTACCAAAACTACTTCGAGGCCTTCATTGACAATAAAAGCAACTATTCTCTCGACAAGGATGAAGAGCTCCAAGAAGGTGCACTCTCTCAAGCCTTTCCGGACATAGTCTTTCTTCTTTCACCCATATTTGTTGTGCTATTTATTGCTGTCCAAAGAGGAATATAGTCCATGAAGATTATAGGATTACCTTTTTGTTTGTCTTTTCCCCTTTTCTTGTTTTGGAGTTCCAATGTAGATTAGTTATCCAAGTTGTTACTTCTAGCTGGGTTATTGTTCTGCCCAACCTCTTTGGAGTTCTATATAGAGAATCGGCAAGCACTTTTTGCTGAGATTTTCGTTTTTTGTCAAAGTAGAATTTAAGATGATAGACAGTGGTACTGTTTCCATGGATTGCTTAAAGCTATATGAAGATTCTGAGCCAGTGCAAACCCGTGATGAGTACTCTGAAAGTTGTGGCTGATATCTCAAGTTATATACCAAGGATAATGTTCCCAGGAGGCGCATTTATTGCAGTCATAAGGACGAGAAGAGAAAGAAGCATACCGATAAACTAATGGTCCATCCCTTCAAGGCTTACGCTTGTTTACAAGAAAAAGGCCGACAATCAATAATTTACTAATTTCAGGCTGCTGGTAATGAAGAATATATTAGAAGACCTCTTACTAAGAACAAAATTGCTTGGTTTTTTTAATCTGATCAAAATCGATCAGAAGCTCAACCTACACGCACTTATGCTCATTCCCAATATTTTCAGGCACGGACGTGCATCCCCCTCCCATGTTAGGAAGCCGATTTCTTAAAGTGCCGTGACAAAATGATCAATTCTATAGAAAAGTACTTATGCTTTTAACGTAGCGTTCTGCAAGTATCCATAGGGAGAAGCAAATAAAAGCTGAGACAATGACCAAAAATGTAAGTTTTGCTAATCAAGAAATTATTATAATTTCATCCCAATTCGACTCTTGAATCTTGCTAAATAAAATCTGTGGCAGATTGAAATATCGCAAGCAGAAATTTACCCATAATAAAAAGTAGCATGTCACAAAATAGTCTATTAGAGCAAGCCCCACGGTGATGAGGACCTATCGGTGATGAGGAATGTGAAAGCAGGCCCGCAAGAATCGGCAGTATTAGCGACAGCTGAAGTCGCCTGGTCGAACACGTAATAAATTGATGGTACGCTTTGACGAGCAAATAATAAAATGGACATGAAGCTTTCAAGAGAATATCCTCTTTCCATCATTCCATTATTCCGGAATCAGCGTCATCAGCACCTATATTTCCAAGAGCATCTAAAGGGAGACATTCGTTTCTTATAAGGTAGCCAGCTGCATTTATTGCACTCTGCTCGTGCATTCATATTAACCCAATCCCATCATTTGACTTTGACACCACGCTAGGGTGCAAAACAGCCAGGTGGAGGAAGCTCGACGACCTCGTCCATTCAAAGTAACATCAACCAGAAACTCAAACTTGTCATCTCTATAGGCTGCTGCTGGAAGCATATCAAGTTCCCATTGGGCAAAGCTAAATCCGACCTCTGAACTGAGCTTTTCGAAGCAACTAAACTCGCTCTTAGTTGATAACAATCTCGAACAAGTGATGAGCATTTTGCAAAGCCCGTCAGGCGTTATCTGTTTTTGCGTAGATGTTTATTCTATACATATTAAAATGTGCAACAGAAGAAGGACGAGAAACAAGAAAAGGGTAAGCGACAGCTGGCGGCATCTGGAGCATCAGCAACTTTGCGTATGTGAACGTCAAGAAACTTAGTACCCTCTTCATGTTTTTTTATTTATTCTTTAAGGTAAATAACACCCTCCTCCCCTATAAAAACCACACATATTTAATGGCTATCCATAGGTATTAGACCCCACACATCCTTCTCACACCTCGATGCTTCAAACAATCCCCCTCTCTCCCCCCTCTCTCTATACTAAATCCCGCCTCTCTTTCTTGTAAGTATAGAAAGAAAGCCTTCCTTTTCATCCACCGAAAGCATTTTGCTTCTCCAATATGGAGCTCCACATTCCAATACCACTCGCAATCTTTTCCATTTCCATCATACTTTTGACTCGCTTTTCTTCTTCTTCTTCTTCTTTGTCGTGGTTGTCACCGTCGAATTTGCACCCGCTGGTGGTTGACTCCGCGCTTGAGCATCTCAACTATACCGCCGTATCTGAGTTCCGGTTACTAAACAGAAGGCAAATTCTCCAGTGCCGCGACCCGAACCCATATCTCCAAATCAATGTCAGTGGCAACACCGCCCTTGGGGATGAAGAGTATCTCACGGTTAACGTGACCGGGGTCTTGGTTCCAGCGGACTCCGACTGGGTTGCCATGATTTCTCCATCGAACGCCGAGTATGAATCATCCTAATATCTAGTTTTGAACTATATTCGTACATGTTAGTGGTTACTCATTCACGTTCCTTCTTTTTCTTTTGTTTTGCTCTTGTGGGGTGCAGCGTCTCAGATTGTCCATTGAATAAGGCTCTATATGCAGAGACTGGTGATCTTAGTGATCTTCCTCTTCTATGCCATTATCCTGTCAAGGTAACCTTATTCATGCCTTGTTGATGACTGATCTTCCTTCTTCTTGATTAGTAATGGAAACATAAAGAAGTGAGGGGCTAAAGAAAAAATACTGGAATTTACAAGGGCCGAAGAGAAACGCAACTGAAAAAGAACTCACGCGGCACATGCCTTGCTCCTTTTGCCAAGAGTTTGGTTTGGTCCTCACAAGTGACCCCCAACGTCATGTCATGGAGTTCATAGCGTTCACGACACAATATCATATTTCATTTGGTTAGGGACATGTTGAGTTGCAACATAACCAAAAAATTAATATATTTGATACAACTCTTCCATGATTGTGTTATGGTGGTAGATAAAATCAGATTAAAATGCGAAAAAATATGTGAAATTCATTTTACTTTTCGAAATATTCTATTGATGTTGCATTTTCTCTAAGTACCATTAACCTAATTTAATAAATTCAACTATATATATTTATACCAATCCAACCTCAAGCTTTAATGGTCGTAGCTGCTTTTAAGGTTTAAAGTATTCCTCGTCAAGTCTTCATCTACTAAAAGAAGCGGAGAAAATAGGAGTCCTTTTTATTTTATTTTTGTCAAAGTCTCTTTTTGGGTTCAAAAGAGAATCAAAAGAGTCTTTTGTTCAATAATCTGCTAAAGTTTCTATCAATAAAGTCAGATTTTGTTCTGGTTGAAATATTTTGCGACGTCCTTTATCGAATTCTTTTATCATTGTTATTTTCATTTAATAAATAAGTAATTGACTATAGAGCCATCCTTCAATAATTTACATAACTTTTTTTACGAAATTTATGTACTTTTTTCATTGACCATGAAAACACCAAACTTTGTTGAATATAAAAAATAATGAAAATACTTCTCAGAGTTGGTTTTTTATTAGTCAAATGAAGACATTCCATATGTAACTTAAATTTGAGTAATGCCAAATATTAATGAAGGTTTACAATTTATTTATTTTTTTGTATTTTTTGGTACATATAAGATGCTGCATGTACTCCAGTTACATTGAATATTTAAGTAGGCCATTTTTATCAAAACGCTTTAAAATTTCATTTATTGCAACCACTAGTATTAAACCTACATCTTTTCTTTTCTTTTTTTGCAACGTCCCAAATTCCCTAAATTTTCTAGTATACCTACCATCACTTGTCTATTTAGTTTTAGACTTGGAGAAATGTTTCCACTTCAACTTTTTGGTGCACGCTTATTTGCATCATTTTCAGGCACAATACTTGAGCAAGGATCCGGACTATCTGAGCTGCAAGAAGAAGGAGTGCAAGGAATACAAGGACGGTCAATGTGTGGTGACCACATGCGGCGGCACCTTGACGTTTCACGTTGTAAACATCAGAACCGACATTGAGTTTGTGCTGTTCGCCGGGGGGTTTCGCAACACCATGTGTATTGAAGAAATCGAACTCTTTGACTTTTGCTAACCCGAACCAACCGCTCTATGGCCATCTCTCCAGCATTGACTCGACTGGGAACTCGGTAAGCACTGAATTAGCTAACAATTGGTGTGTTGAGTTTGCGGGGGTCGTGTCGCCGACATTTGGCTCTATGAATGTCATGACAAATGTCAATTATATCATTAGCCCATGAAGTCGCGGTAACATGCCTGCATGACACACTGCGCCTGAGCGTGGAATAACACTACATAAAACACTCGAAAGCAATGCAGACTGCGACTCGTAATCATACATGCTTTAATCTGCAGATGAGGATTACATGGGTTAGTGGAGACAAAGAGCCCCAAGAGGTGCAGTACGGAGATGGGAAATCACGAACTTCCGAAGTTAGTACATTCTCACAAGATGATATGTGCAGTGAGTTAACCTCAAATCCTTACTTGAAAACTCTGTATATGCACTGGGACTTCCTTGTCACATGCAAAACAATGAAATGCCTTATGAAGACTCATTCTTCACTAAATTTAATTTTGTTGGTCTATTTTTCGGCAGGTAATGTGCTACCTAGTCCTGCCAAAGATTTCGGTTGGCATGACCCTGGTTACATTCATTCAACCGTGATGACAGGACTGCAGCCTTCTACCTCTTATCCTTACAAATATGGAAGGTAGAATCTCCTGACTGAAGCTGTGTTGCTTATGAGACTGATCGGTTTCAGAGCAGCTTGAGGTATTCTTGCTGAGCATATTGCAATATCTCTGGCATGTCTATTTGATGCAGGGTCATCGAATCTGCAGTATATGTGAATGAATTGATATGCAACGGACTTGTTCCTTACAATAATTGTCTATGAATTCACGACATTAGGTAGATGACAGAGCACCGGCAAATGCTTCTATATGCCTTAGTTCTTAAAGATGAATTGTAGCTGCATGTCTGATCGAGAGAGGATCGGGTACACGGCTTTCAATAAAAAGGAGCATCTTGTTATCATGACATTAGAGTAATACATCGCATGACAATGCAAATGAGTTTCCGCAAGTGGAAGTAGATGGAGTGATCTATTTTTCACTGGCTTGAATTAGATGGTTGGAAATTGAATTGATGAGAAACTTCTATATCATTTGTTGGCATATCCGATTTATTTTTGGTGTTGGTTTTATGATATCTAGTGATTCAGCTGGTTGGAGTCAACAAGTTCAGTTCAGGACACCGCCGGCAGGAGGATCAAATGAACTCAAGTTTCTTGCATTTGGGGATATGGGAAAAGCCCCTCTGGATGATTCAGTTGAGCACTACATTCAGGTAAACATGCATTCCATAGAATGAAAAATCGCATTTCTGATTGCAACATTGAAAAGATGCTATCCATACTGGACATACACTAGGAGGAATGTGTATCCTTCAAAATTTTAAGAATGCTGATGGAAGGGACAAAATATGCCACGATTTAGTGGGAGTATCACATTGAAAACCGGCTCTCCATGAAACATTATTAGCACGTCACATTCATCTGAATTAACTGTAAAGGCACAGACTAAGCTGTTTGCAAGAATTCAAACTCCTGATTATGATGGTATCCTTATATGCGACTTCATATAATTCTACAGCCAGGATCAATCTCCGTGGCAAAGGCAGTGTTGGATTATGTAGACTCCGGTAATGTGGATGCCATCTTCCATATTGGAGACATAAGCTACGCCACCGGCTTCTTAGTGGAGTGGGATTTCTTCCTCAACCTCATCAGCCCTTTTGCTTCCCGAGTTTCGTACATGACTGCAATTGGGAACCATGAAAGGTAACTAACTACCTCTAGTCGATATGCGTCTCTTCCTGCACATTATGGAAGACTCAGTACACAGCTGAACCAACATGAATCGAAGATGATTTCTAAGTTTCTTTACATGAAGAGATTATGGGGGCTCTGGATCCGTGTACTCAACTCCGGACTCAGGTGGGGAATGCGGCGTTGCTTATGAGACATACTTCCCAATGCCAACCCCAGCGAAGGACAAACCCTGGTATTCCGTAGAACAAGCCAGTGTTCATTTTACCGTGATTTCAACCGAACATGACTGGTCCGAGAATTCAGAGCAGGTAAGGGTGATCGAGCTGAACCCTTTTGTTCTCACATTTGCATGTCAATGAGCTGTCATTTTATGTCAAGGGAATGTCATGTTGTCAGTATCAATGGATGAAAGGGGACATGGCTTCAGTCGACCGATCTAAAACTCCTTGGTTAGTTTTCACGGGGTAAGTACATTTGCTTCTGGGTAATTGTGAGTTTCACCACTTGATTTTGCGTACTCTCAAACCAAAAAAAAAAAAAAAAAAATTCTCAAGAAAACAGAGATCAAGTGTATCGGTTGCCTCTTGCAGGCACAGGCCCATGTACACTTCTGGCTCTGGAGGAGGTGCTGACCAAGGGTTTCTTGATGCTGTAGAGCCGCTGCTATTGGACAACAAGGCAACATTCTGTTTCTCACTCCGGTTCTCATGTAGAATAATCCGTTTATTTGTGAGATTGTACTCATCAAGCACTTGATATCACAGGTTGATCTAGTTCTCTTTGGCCACGTTCATAACTATGAAAGAACATGCTCGGTTTACCAAAATGAGTGTAAAGCCATGCCAAAGAAAGATCAAAGCGGGGTTGATACTTATGATCACAGCAATTATAGTGCACCTGTGCAAGTGGTTATTGGCATGGCCGGGTTCAGTTTGGATGACTTCCTAGATGAGGTTAGCGTCTGTTCTCCCTCTCACCGTTGAAAATAGTCAACCAATATAGCTTTTTGTCTAAACTTGCACAATTCTTTGGCAAAATCTGAAAATCCATCCTTGTATTCGTCAGTGCTTAATCCCAATTCCATTTCTTGCATTTACATTGGCTGAATGTTGCTTAGTCAAACAATGCCGTCTTAACAACACCTTTCCGATTTATGGGCCTTGACATATCTAGATTCCAGAGATTTTTAGATCGCTGTTAAGAAATTAAATGCTGATTCTGCTGCTCATATCATTCAACTTGATGCGGTTACACGGGGATTATCATTTATGTTGCTCCCATGAATAAGATCTGTAGAAGTGAAGGCCCGTTGATTTTTTTGCAGCCAAGTGACTGGAGTTTGATAAGGATTTCCAAATTCGGGTATTTCAGAGGACATGCAACTCCAGAAGAGTTACAACTAGAGGTCAGCACTCTCGAATTTTCCGTCGCCCTTCCCACAATCATCATTCGGTTTGGCTTTATGACTGCTTACTCGATTACATATGACTTCATTTATTGAGAAATTGTTTTAGTCTGTTGTGATGCTTTGAAATTAGAAACTATGTACAGTTTCTGATGTCCTGTTCTCTAAGTAGAGTTTGGAACATTAAGCAGCTACATGTTACTGCAATCATGACGACCATGCTTACAAGCTCATTTAACTTCAATCTACATCTTGCCTGCAGTATGTGAATGCCGGCACGAGGAAGGTGGAAGACATCTTCCGCATCACTCGATAACCCGACTTTTCAAGTCAACAGGAAGGCATTGCAGGCAATAACAAGCTGCCATAGCTACATAGTTATACACTTCCACATTGTACTTTACACATTCAAAACAAACAGATAACTTGTGCTGATACACAAGCAATAAATCTTGATTGTCCGTGCGACCTAATTGAATGCTCTTCATTTGTCAAGAAGGAATACAAATTCATGATTTCAGTACTCTTGTGAGCAATCTAACGAGATGTGTTTAATGTAGGAGTGGTCTCTCCTTCTTAGTGAGTTTAGAACCACGGACTCTTGATAGTTATCATAATCTTTCAAAAATTGTTATATATTTATGTAAAATTCAGTTATTTCAAGTCATGAATTTTCGGAATTTTCGTCATGAATGTGATGCAATGTAATAAAATTCAGGAATTGCTTAGTAATCCTAAAAAATTTTGAATTATTTAAGTCACTATCAATAATGAGTAATGACACTCCACCAACCAACCTTGGTCATGAATATGATCAGCAAAAGCATAATCTTCTAAATTAATGTTGCTGACCTAATTGACAAAAATATCTCCCCTCTCTCATCCGAAAAACAGCCGTCCAACCCATACATACCACGCTCAACCATCAATTTGAGAATCGTTGAGTCACGACATATCACTCTATACCTCTGCTTAAAGATTTGCTTCTCATTTGACTTGTCTCACCATTTCACGTAGTTGCAGCTGCAGCGACAACTCAATTACCTAGCTAGACATTTTTCTTATAGGTAATTTTTGAAATTCTTTCCCGACGGAATGATTTATCACAATTTCCTTTGTGAAGTCGTATTGATGAAGTTCTAAGTAGTATCGACACTGACACGTGACACGTGGTACGACACGATAAGCCGACACGTCGTTTGTCAAAAAACAGAGAATTTCGACACGTTGGGACGCTTTGTATATTAAACATATATTTTTTTTATATACATAATAAATTATCGTTTTTATGATTATTTCAATCAAATTAATTTTATTGAAATTCACAAATAAATAATTAAAAAAGCCTAGAATGAATTTACACTAAAAACATTAATCCACCATTTATTAATATCATTATTGTTTCAATTTGACAAATTCAACTCTATTCAAATAATTCACTAAACTTGGAGAAAAAATAATCAATCGATATTCCGGACTTGCATGTTAGATTTGTCGGAAGAGTAAAAAAAACTTAAGGAGTGAATTGTATGTCACGAAAAGTGGGAGTTAAAAGAGAAGAGAAGATTAGGTTTTTCTTCATTCTTCATTTATTTTTATTTTTTATTATTGTGTTTCATTTTTTCACATATATACATTTTGACATCTCATTTATTGAAAATTTTTAAAATTGATTTCGATATCGGAATCACATATCAGAAACTTGTATGTTGGAATTCCAACTCGAGTGTTGGAAAGTGTTGGAAACATTGACCAGGTGTCGGATTTTCTAATACGCGTTGACCGAGTGTCGAAGAGTGTCGAAGGCTCTTAGAGAGTGTCGGTGCTTCATAGATGAAGTTTATTGGAATGCTAGCGGCATATTGCCTTTGTTTGACAACTTCAAGCTCTCGTGTTCGAGCCCGACCCACTTCATCCAAGTCCTTCACTACGCTCTACGATCTGTGAAGCACTTCGCGAAATCCATGGTTCGCAAGATGGAGACAGCGAATTGGAAACTCAACGATCGAACAGATCCAAAAATACCGGCTTTGTCCATGGCTGGTCGGTAACGCTGCAATTCACGGAGCGTTGTCCATGGCCTCAAAAGTGAAAAAAGAAAAGGAAGAAGATAGTGAGAGGAGAGAGTAACGAGAGAGGGGGTGACCGAGGACAGAGAAAAGATCTGAAAAGTGGGCTCGGATTCACCATGTGTTAATCTCTGGATGGTTCAATGCAAATCCTATTGTGGTGTGTTTAATGCACATAACATTTTCTCGCATTGCAGGGGTCCATCTGCTAGGATTTCGCTTTCCAGGTGAGTACTTGTTTTCATATGTGAAGGAACTCCTGACAATATCAAGCTTAAAGAAGCTCGGGCAGGGTAATTTTAGGATATCTGGGAATGAGAGATGCTTCCGTGACTCCCTTCTTGCGTCCCCTCTCCGCTGCCAGAGTAGGCCTAGAGGCTTTGCATTCTTTTCCGTCCTATGCATGAAAATAATGATGTGCTCGACATGATTGGCAGGCCAAATGATGTGCGAGAAGCTTCAAGCTCAACCAGATACTAAAGTCAGCAAGAGAGCTATGCAATTAATGTACAGCTTCCAGGTAATTGTGAATGGGATGTCAAAGAAGGTGGAAGTACGTCATAGTGAATTTGTAGGTCATTTCTGGCCGAAGAGCATCTAAAATGATGGTTGTGACGTCATGGAGCTGATGGAGGTAAGAAGCTCAAAAGCTCTCTGCAGAGAGGACAGGCTACCGAAACTACATTGAGCCCTTTTATCGAAGACAAAAGTAACTATCCTCTTGACAAGGATGAAGAATATACAACAAGCAATCAATTGAAGCTGTGGTCTCAAGGGAAGATATCTTTTTCCATCATTCTCTTATCCCTGTTGTGACTTTCCCGGAGTTGAGCGAGGAAAGCTAATGAACTACTAAATAAAACGAAGGTTGGTCTCACGAGACAATCACTCCTGTTTAGCACGGATTGTTTCAAACTTTACTAGTCACTTGAACCCAATTCAACATGCATTTAAACTTATCTCTTAAATCTGCTACTAATAGGTTATTAGTCGATTGGACACCCAAGCAAAATGTAGGAATGCATTTTATTTTTACGAACTAGAGATTCAATAGATTCGTGGACTTGGTTTTGTTAGATTAATTTAACGTTTTTTCGATACATTTTCTTTTTATTTTGGAGATGTTTCTGCAAGCAATCTTAATTAATTTTATCTGATGCCATTAACATATGAAGGATGATCATGTGGGTGCGTAATCAAGAACGTAATACTCAATAATCAAAATAGTAAATAGATTGCAAAAAAAATTAAAAAAACTAGATGCCCTAAGAAAGCAAAGCGTATCCCTACTCATCACCAAAGATTCCGCAAATTATTACTATAAAAAATATGTAAATAGAATGGACGAATGTTATAATAACGGCTTACTAATATGCAACCTACACTAATTTTTTGTATATTTTATAACTTAATTAACATGTAGGACTTAGAGAACCCGCAACTGCATCCTAAAATTCTATGCGACAGGAATTGACTTACACGCACTAACTAGATTACGAGTTTTTCATGGGTGTTATATATTACATGGGTGTTATTGTTGACACTTAAATTTTTTCATTTTATTTAAGACTTAATGTTATAGAAAATTAGTGATTAGTCTTTAACCCCTAAATAAAAATTAATTTTCATCAAATTGCATCACATAGAGATATTAGGAGCATTTACATTACTATCACTAATTATTAAAATGTTAAAAAAATAAAAAATATCGAAAAAAATCGAGAAAATTTTAATTTTATTTTTTTTTTAAAAAGGCAGACCGGGCTAGGCCCGGTCCTTTTCCGTTCTCCTCTCCTCTGAATCTTTTTCCACCTGGGCCCAAGCCCAGCCTCATTTTCTTTTCCCCAAGCCCGGCCCTTTCTCTATTTCCTCTCTCCTTCACGCCCTCACGCCGGTCTTGCTTTTGGCAGGAAAGAAACGTACAAACCAGAGGGGGCAGATGGCGGCGTGATCTGCGGATCGGCATCAATCCGACCGGCAAGCTGGCGGTGGCAGAAGCCAAGCACCCCGGCCGTGAGAGAGAGGGTTTTTTTCTTTTGGGTTCTGGTTTTTTTTCTGCAGATTTTGGCTCCGAGAGAGCTTGATTTAGAGAGGCAGACCGAGAGAGTGAGCAGGAAGAGAGAGCAAGCAGGCTGGTCTACTCGCACGAAGAAGGAAAAGGGGGCGAGATCTGAGTGTTCGAGAGAGTCGAGAGCGAGCTAGAGAGAGTGTGAGATCGGGAAAGTCCCTGGCCGTTGCCAGAGGCCCGGCCGTCAGTCGCCGTCCGTCGCTACGTGTCTCATCCGAACCAGGTTGGCCTTCCCGAGCTACATCTGTTCATTTTTGAGGCGTCGGGCCGGAGCTCGCGTCCAACCGGTTCGCGCGAGCTCCGGTTTCGTCGGTCCTCGGGTTGTGGCCGAAGCTGTTTGTCCTTCCTTCGTATCTGTTCCAAATGCGACCAACTAGCCTCTGAGTTGATCTTGAACGTTGCTCGCGCATGTCGTGTTCATGTTTGCCTCGAATGAGTCTGCGTTCTTCTTTTTGGCCGCTGCATCCCAAAAGTTTGATAAAATGCTCGAAAGAAAACGGAAAGAATATTTCACGTTTTGACATGGGATCGGTTCGTTCTTGCTCCTATATCGGCAAAATTATATTTTTTTTGCTTGTTTCCATTGAGTTTTTGTACTTTTATCGTAAAAGAATCATGTATCGTCGAGTGGTCGTGTTTCTTTGTTCCGGCAAATGGGTTAATGGTCGCCGGAGTTCGTGGCCGACGGTGGTCGGTGCCGGTTGGAATGGACGACCGGTAGATGGTGGTGGTTCGGCGGTGGAACGCCGGTTGCTCCGGTCGGTGTTGCCGTTTGGACGGGCTTCGGTGAGGAACAAGATCTCGGTGAAAGAAGGGGCTTCGAGCGTGCAGAGAACCCACGAAGAAGGTGAAGGCCAGAAGAAGAAAAGAAAAGATTAAAGGAAAAAGAAAAATGAAAAGAAGAATTAAAAATTAATATTGATATAAAAACGAAAAAGAAAACAAAAAAAAAGGGTTTTATGAAATAGGTTTTGTCCGTCTTAGGTTATGTTCAAGTTGTCGGACCGGGCTTGCGGGTCGGATTGGGTTTATCTAGTCCGAACCTGGTTTTCCGAACATAATAATGTTAAATATTAAAAATATATTAAAAAATTTCAAAGAAATAAAAAAATTTCAAAAATTTTCCGAAAATTCAAAAACTCTCTGAGAACATTAAAAATTTTTAAAAAAACTTTCAGTAAATATTTAAAAAAATCAAATTTTTAATTTTTAAAAAAAAATTAGAAAATTCAAAAAAATTCAAAAATGTTAGAAAATTCGAAATTTCATTAAAAATTACAAAATACCATTCCTTAAAAAAAAAAAAAAAAGGACTTTATGAGCTATTTTTTTTTTACAAAAATAGAAGCTCCATAACTCTAAAGTTGTGCTAAAAAATTAAGTAAACTCTTAGGGTTTTACTTTAGGATTTTAATTGTCCCCAAAGACAATTACTCTTGTTTACATGCTTTTGCTATTTGTGGCTCCCTTTAGGGAAAATTACCAAAAAAGTTCTAAACTTATTACAATTGTGCCAATTCAGTCATAAATATTTTTTTGACTAATTGAATCCTAAACCTTTTACTATTATTCCCGATTAGTTCATCGGCCAAAAATGGTCGGCCGACGCCGACGACATTTTTTTAATAATATTTTATTTTTTGAAATATTTTATTAATTATTTTTATCTTTTTTTCCTTTTTTTTTTTTTCCCTCTCCCTCCTTCCTCCTCCTCTCCTCCTTCTTCCCTGGGCTCCGTCGACCAGCCAGAGGGGAGGGCTGGTCGGTCGCCGGATTGGGGCGCTCAGCGGGGCGAGCCCTCGCCAGATCCGGCGAGGGGGGCCTTGCCGTCGTTGGGTTTGGCGTGGGCTCGCCTCGCCAGTCGGCGCGCACCTAGTGACGGCAAGGCGAGCCCTCGCCGGATCTGACGAGCCCTCGCCGGATCTGACGAGCGAGGCAAGCCCTCGCTAGATCCGGTGAGGGGGGCTCACCAACGGTCCAGGAACTGATCTAGAGGAAGAAGACCTTGGAGTCGCCGACGGAGGCGGCGGGAGTCGAGGAGGCCGAGGATGCCGTCGTAGATCTTGGAGAGCTCGGCCTCGATCTTGGCGCGGTAGTCGCGGATCGCGTCAGCGCCGGCCGGCCATTTTTGGCCGGATGGACTGATCGGGAATAATTATAAAAGGTTTAGGACTCAATTGGTCAAAAAAATAAGTTTATGACTGAATTGGCACAATTGCAATAAGTTTAGGACTTTTTTAGTAATTTTCCCCTCCCTTTAGTTATAATCAACATTTATCTTTTCCTTAACATTAAGTTCTTGCTATCCCATGAAATGTATTTAATGCTTTCTTTGGTGACTGATTATTATTTTGATGATTACGCACCTGCATGATCACCTCACATGTTATTGGATAGATATAAAATTAATTTAGACTGCCTGAGAATTTTTTTTTTTTAAATGAACAAGATTAGGTACCAAAATGACAGTAATTGGTTAATTAATGTAATCAAGTTTTTGACCTTAGATTCTTAGTTGCGTAGGAAGTGGGGTACACTATTATGCCTCACTTGGTTTCAAGTTGACCTTAATAGGCTAGTGATGACTCTTTATTATAAAATTCTTATCAACATCCTAATGTCGCATGAGGTATGGATTTGGGAGAGCCTGTGCCTGATCATGGGCAATAGGCCCGTCTTTAGGCAATACCCTTAAACCTATTCCCTCCCCGAGGGGTAGGTCATGATAGTTATGTGCACCCCTTGACCAGCGAGAAGACTTCATTGAGTTACTATGCGCTAGTTTTTCAATCACTGTCAATATCGAGCTAGATCGGACGAAGCCCTTGATAGCCAGGACCTCTCTTTCCGTTTCTTCGCAAACTATGAGGTCAATGAAAAAAAATCTCTTTCTGTTGAAATTGGCATCCAAGGCAGGTTTATTAGGTTTTTCTATGTTCATGTACATGTTTCCCTTTGGTCTTTGTATTTTGACTTCATTCACCAAAAGAATGATCTTTGGCCACGGCAACTTGCGGGCACGGCATTATGCAAATTGGTTTTTTGGTACCAATAGATCTGCCTGCCAGTAAAGTTTAGTGACATGCTCATGTGCCCTCGCAATTCGACTTGAGCTGAAGGCACGCACTATTCGAACGCGTGTCCTGACCGATACCATCGCGACTCGACACGATTGACCGTGTTTATTCTGCTTGTTGAATGGTCATAAAAGAAAATAAATGAGAAGTTTTGCATCTTAAGAATTGTTAAGTAGGTTTTCAGGCTTCCAAAGCCCACGGGAACCACCCTGTTTGTATCCCCATAGACCTTAGCAGAGGAACTCGAAGTGCTCTATTTCACCGATGCCAGAAGTAGCAAGACCTTCATTTAGACAGTGTCAGTTTTCAATAGAAAAACTACATATGACATGCATGATTCAATGACTCTTCTTACATAGTGCGGAGGATTACATGGCCCAAATGTATTTAGACAAATGAATGGTTGTTGCTGAGTTTGTCACGCCCCGACTCTCGAGCGTGTGCATATCCCACTGCAGTCGATACAATTGCGACTTCCCAAGACTAGCTGTCGACCCTTTCATTTTTAATGCACATGTGAAAGCGAACAATAATCCTGACAACAAATAACACGGGATAGGAAAGCAGGACAACATTTCACAAAAGCACACTTTTATAAACAACTGGGTTTAGATACAAAAAGAGTTTAGGTAAAAGCCTACAAAATGATCATTCTAAAAAATATGCTGATCCTTCATACTCCACCTCCACAGACTCCGAGGCTTTGGTTCTCCACGACCACCATCTAAGGATCTGAAAATGGTTATACAATAACTAGTGAGATAATGTCTTAGCAAATCCACCCTCTAAACCCTTATTAGGAAAGAAATACGCCTCATGACACCCTAACCACACAACCACACAATTAGAGCTGGGGTCTTACCTCGCCTCAGTTCCTTCCTGCACATTAGTTCATATCCCAAATGCATATAATTAATGCACACAACAATTGAAACGCTTCATCCACTCAATCAATCAAGTTCCTATCATATGATAAATTTCAGCAAAGTTTTTGAAATTCCATAATGTTTTTACCAAACAAATGTTATTACTCTTTCATGCTAAGTTGAATCACAGACAGCACTGAGGTGATAGACTTTGCCAGTTTGGGGAGAAGCACTGAGGTGATAGACTTTGCCAGTTTGGGGAGAAGCAAATGGAACATAAGTCTATTGGCATATATTCAATTTTTCCCGTGAAGATGATCTTTTTATTATATCAAACGTTGCTTCATTTGTCAGGATAGTTGGCCCTCTGAAATTTTCATATGCTCTGACTGGACTTGTTATCTAGTTGGTTGGTCATTAAATGCAGATCAGAAAACATATATATTATGCAGCTGTTATTTTTTGTGCTATCTCTCTGGTGTCTTCCAATGAATTAAATGTCAGGCTAAGCTTTTTTTTTCATTGTTATTTTTATCGTTCAGTTTGGAGGTGGAAGGACCATTCGCCCGGGGGACGTGCTGGAAACAGCTGAAGATAGGGCTGCTAAAGATGCACGTACTAGAGAACTTGTTGCTGCTTACAAGAAAAATGGGCTTAGACATAGATGCAAAGTTGAAATCTGAGTGTGAGAAGGTACCTTCCTAGTAAATTATGTGTGATATGGGGTATAACTAATACTTTTAGACCTAGCCCTTTGTCTTAGTGTTTTTCTTTCTCTGCCTTTCTGTAGAGATTTACGAGACTATTTTTACTGTAGATTTAAAGTCATTGAATTGTTCGCCGTTGAAGGCTCTGAAGGATGGTGACTCTCTGATGGGTGTTTGTCGCGACCAATTTTTTTCGGGGTGTGAACCACCTAGGGTTTGGCTAATGGATTATTAAGCCTAGACTTAACTCGGGCTCTCCCAAGCCCATACCAATTCGCGACTTTTGGTTCAAGTTTTTTAACGTGCAATTGATTTTTAATTAGGAGTCGCCACTAATCTATTTTTGGTGGGTCGATTAGAAACCCAAGTAAAGTAACGGGAGATTTACTTTACTCCTACGAACCAGAGACTATGGGTACGGGGACTTGGTTACGCTAGAATTCTCTAACGCCCTTTCGGTACCTTTCTTTTTATTTTGAAAAATGTTTGGCAAGCAGTTTGGATTGATTTTAAATCTATTTCCCTAACATGTGAGGTGGTCATACGGGTGCACAATCCACCAATTTAACACCCAAATAAACAATAAATAAATTGCAAAAACTTACCTCAAAGCAACGAAAGCATCTGTAATGTCAAATTAAAATCCACATCAATAATCCTAGATATGGTTTCTAATTAACACGCAATTTTTGTTTTGTTTTCACTTAATTAATGAAAATCATGCAATATGCAATGCAATATTAACTAAATGACCTAATTCTAATGACATGTAATTTCTAATTAAATGGACCTAACAAAAATCATTAAATGACGTGCATTGTATGAACCTAATTCTATATGACGTGCACATGGTTTTTATTTTCCTAATAAGCATGCAATCTATCATAATATGCAATGACGTGCAAAGAATGCCCTAGCTCTACATGACATATGCATGATGACTTTTTGTGGTTTTTCCTTTTCTCTTTTATTATTTATTTCGAAATTAATAATTGCCAAATAATTAAACATGCAATTTAAACTAGTGAAACAGAAATCTAACATCCTAAATTTATGTTTTTGGTATTTTTATTTAAGAAATTCGAAATAAATAAATTTCCTATTCTAGACATGCAAAATAACCTAAAACAAGTAATATCCTAACATGCATCTAATCTAACTCAAATGCCTTTTTTATTTTACGAGGACAAACAAATAAAGGCATCAAGAATAGCACGGCAACAAATCAAGCAAGATATCATCAATGCCCTTTTAATTTTGGGAAATAAATTGACGAATCGTACCTCGCGCATGAGATCGAATTAGCCAATTTTTAAATAAAATCACGAATCGTATCTCGAGCGTGAGATCGGATTGGTGATTTTTCCGTACGATCGCGGGTCGTATTTCGAGCATGAAATCGGACCGTCAATCATATGTACGTTGCGAAATTAGGAAGATTTTCCAATTTAAAAGGCTATTCGGGGAACATGGGACAAGATAACATCATTCGGGGGTTTAATCAAGAATGCAATACCTCAATTGAGCAAACGAAACATTCAAGAATTAATTGAGATAGGAATTTTACCTACCTTGATTGTTGTTTCCTAGTTTGGACGGGTATCAGATCGTAGGAGTCATGATCAACTTTGCTTCACGGTAGCTGGCTCACGATAATGGAGAATCGCTCGCGGCACTCGACGTGGAAAGGGCTCTTGGCTCAGTGAGGGCTACGTTGATTTTGTCAGACACAATCGAAAGTCTTCAAGTGGACTTTCCTGTTTGCAAGACGTCCCCTCTTCGGATTGCCTTACTATATTTTAATATAACCCCCACTAGAGCTTTTTGACCACCGTTTGAAGTTCTCCTCTTAACCTGCAGAGGCACAAAAATTTAATGCGAAAAGCACCAAGAGGCTTTCGGTGTGACGACGTTAGCAACGTCGTCGACGGAGAATGGAGCAGCTACAATTTTTCTGGTGCGAGGTCACGGGCAACTCAGTCGTCACAATACGGGTCTTCTCGAATCAGCACGAGTAGTAAGGACGCCTCGAGGCTGGCGTGGATGGAAGCTTAGCAAGGATCACCAAGTAATAACTCGTCACGGACAAGGCTCGGGATGATGATCAGAGCAGCAGTGCGGTGGGGGAACAATCTCGATCGTCCCCAGCGAGGGAGATGGATCACGAGCAGCAGCTATTCGGGCTCGTGGCAGCGGCACAAGTAGTGGACCGGCAGCAAGACTCAGCAGTATCGGTGTGAAGCTCGCAACAAGAACACAACGTCGGGCTGTGGAGATGGATGAAGCCAGTCGCGGTCCTCTGGGGAAGAAAGACGATCGACTTCTCCTCCCTTTTCCTCTCTCTCAATATGCCGTGCTTTGAATGTATTATCACCCGAAAAAATCCCCCCTTGTTCCATTCTGTGGCCTTCCCTTTTATACTGCCTACCTTGTATTGCAAAAGAGGAAATTTGTATAAGAAAAAGAATCGTTGAAATTCACATTTCCTCCATTACCTCTTGCATGCGTATCCTGTTTTTCCCTCAATATTTTCCCTTGCGTTTCCGAATTGGAAATACCAATCAGAGTGAGCGATATTTTGTCGTCGCCTTGCTTCTCCTTCACATTCTATCGGTACGAATTCATCTTGAATTGTGGGAAGCATAATTTGTTATTATATTATTTCACGATTCCCACACCTCTTGCACTTTGCCGAATTATTCAATTGCCCTCTTTGCTTCAAATCTATTCAAGACAAACCGGATATACTGTTATAGATATGTGTGAAGAGAATATACATTTAGTATCTCCAAAATTTCATTTTTCTTCGTTATCTTCCTCAGCAGAAACATTGGTCACCCCTTTGGATTTTTTGATGCCCACGCCAATTTTTTAAAGTTCATACGTGAGTGGGCTCCTTGTCCGCAATATTGAATGTCCATCTCCGAATTTCGCGCGAGTTCCATGCAATGCAACTTTGCGTGGACTCATTATTATGATAATGCTCCTAACGTCCATGCAATTAACTTATATTTTTGCTTAGGGGTCGCGGTTGATCCCTAACTTTTTTATGTGATCAATGATAAAATGGATTGCCAAAATTTAGGTGTCAACAGTGTTGGAAAACTAAAGGAAGCTTTACCATTTTATGAATAGATCATGAATAAGCTGCCATTTCAGGTAACCCTGCCAAAAGTGTAAAGTTTTTTTCGTTTGAGGGCCAAGTGTTACATGTGCTCTGGTGCGATGATTGTTTGATTGTGATATTTTGTTTGATGGTTTGATCCCCTAATGATTTGTATATGTAGAGTGAACTTCATGGATTAGCTGCATTGCAGTGGTCCATCTGCCAGATTCACTTACCAGGTAATTACATTTTTTCATATGGGAAGGAATTCCTAACAATACCAATCGTAATGAAGCTCGAGGCAGGGTAAATTTAGGATCTCTGGGAATTAGAGTTGCTTCTGTGACTCCTTCTTGCATCCCCTCTCGACCGCCACAGTAGGCTAGAGGCTTTGCATTCTTTTCTGTCCCATGCTTGAAAATAATGACATGCTCAACATGATTGGCAGACCAAATGAGGCTCGTATAATGTATGAGAAGCTTCAATCTCATCCAAATGCTAAAGTTGGCAAGAGAGCTATGCAATTCATGTTTAGCTTCCAGGTAATTGTTAATGGGATGTCAAAGGAGGTGTAAAGTACATCACTGTGAATTTGTAGGCTATTTCTAGTTGAAGAGCATCTAAAATGATGGTTATGGTGCAAATACTCTACAGGCCATGGAGATGATGAAGGTAAGAAGCTCAAAGCTTTCGGCAAAGAGCACAGGCTACCAAAACTACTTCGAGGCCTTCATTGACAAAAAAAGCAACTATTCTCTTGACAAGGATGAAGAGCTCGAAGAAGGTGCACTCTCTCAAGCCTTTCCATACTGATGGTCCATCCCTTCCAGGCTTACGCTTGTTTACAAGAAAAATGGCGACAATCAATAATTTACTAATTTCAGGCTGCTGGTAATGAAGATTATATTATAAGACCTCTTACTAAGAACAAAACTGCTTGGTTTTTTTAATCTGATCATAATCGATCAGAAGCTCAACCTACACGCACTTCTGCTCATTCCCAATATTTTCAGGCACGGTCGTGCATCCCCCTCCCAAGTTAGAAAGCCGATTTCTTAAAGTGCCACGACAAAATGATCCGTAGGGAGAAGCAAATGAAAGCTGAGACAATGACTGAAAATGTAAAGTTTTGCTAATCGAGAAATTATTATAATTTCATCCCAATTCAACTCATGAATCTTGCTAAATAAAATGTGGCAGATTGAAATATCGCAAGCCGAAATTTACCCATATTTATAAGTAGCATGTCACAAAATAGTCTATTAGAGCAAGCCCCACAGTGATGAGGACTTATCAATGATGAGGAATGTGAAAGCAGGTCCGTGTGAATCGGCGGTATTAGCGACAGCCGAAGTCGCCTAGTCGAACACGTAATAAATTGATGTTACGCTTGGACCAGCAAATAATAAAATGGACATGAAGCTTTCAAGAGAATATCCTCTTTCCATCATTCTATTATTCCGGAATCAGCGTCATCAGCACCTATATTTCCAAGAGCGTCTAAAGGGAGACATTCGTTTCTTTTAAGGTAGCCAGCTGCGTTTATTGCACGCTGCTCGTGCATTCATGTTAGCCCCAATCCCATCATTTGACTTTGACACCACGCTAGGGTGCAAAACAGCCAGGTGGAGGAAGCTCGACGAGCTCGTCCTTTCAAAGTAACATCAACCAGAAACTCAAACTTGTCATCTCTATAGGTTGCTACTGGAAGCAGATCAAGTTCCCATTGGGCAAAGCTAACAAAATCCGACCTCTGAACTGAGCTTTTCGAAGCAACTAAACTCTCTCTTAGTTTATGTCAAAAAAAAAAAAAAAACTCGCTCTTAGTTGATAACAATCTCGAACGAGTGATGAGTTTTTTGCAAAGCCCGTCAGGCGTTATCTGTTTTTGCGTAGATGTTTATTCTATACATATTAAAATGTGCAACACAAGAAGGACGAGAAACATGAAAAGGGTAAGGGACAGCTAGCGGCATCCGGAGCATCAGCAACTTTGCGTATGTGAACGTCAAGAAACATAGTACCCTCTTCATGTTTTTTTATTTATTCTTTAAGGTAAATAACACCCTCCTCCTCTATAAAAACCACATATATTTAATTTCTATCCATAGGTATTAGGTCCCACACATCCATACTTACGAGAAAGAGAGGTGGGATTTATTTAGTATAGAGAGAGGGGGGGGACGTTCGAAGCATCGAGGTGTGAGATTGGTCCTAAGCATGAGCACCCTGACACCCAGGTCGGCGGAAAAATAATGACCTGATGCAGGTGGCTCCCGGGGGTGGTCAGGCACCCCGCCCTTCCCCACAAAGGAAGGGAATGAAATAACGACTGAGGGTTGCAGGCCGCCGGAGTTGCCCGGACAGGCGGACCCAAAACGGGAGGGGAGGCTAGATCTCCCCATACAGCCGAGGGCCTGGCAAGGGTAATGGTAAAAGCCCAACGTTCCCTCTCTTCCGCCGCGCCCCCGCGCCCGCGCCCGCGGCCCCCCAACTAAATAAATCCCACCTCTCTTTCTTGTAAGTATAGAGAGAAAGCCTTCCTTTTCATCCACCCAAAGCATTTTGCTTCTCCAATATGGAGCTCCACGTTCCAGCACAACTCGCAATCTTTTCCATTTCCATCATACTTTTGACTCGCTTTTCTTCTTCTTCTTCTTGTTTGTCGTGGTCGTCATTGTCGAATTTGCACCCGCTGGTGATTGACTCCGTGCTTGAGCATCTCGACTATACTGCCATATCTGAGTTCCGGTTACTAAACAGAAGGCAAATTATCCAGTGCCACGACCCGAACCCGTATCTCCAAATCAACGTCAGTGGCGACACCGCCCTTGGGGATGAAGAGTATCTCACGGTTAACGTGACCGGGGTCTTGGTTCCAGCGGACTCCGACTGGGTCGCCATGATTTCTCCATCGAATGCCGAGTATGAATCATCCTAACATCTAGTTTTGAACTGTATTTATACGTGTTAGCAGTTACTCATTCACGTTCCTTTTTTTCCTTTCGTTTTGTTCTTGTGGGATGCAGTGTCTCAGATTGTCCATTGAATAAGGCTCTATATGTAGAGACCGGTGATCTTAGTGATCTTCCTCTTCTATGTCATTATCCTGTCAAGGTACCTTATCTAACCTTGAGTCATGCCTTGTTAATGACTTATCTTCCTTCTTCTTGATTAGTAATGGAAACATAAAGTAGTGAGGGGCTAAAGAAAAAATACTGGAATCCACAGGGGCCGAAGAGAAAAGCAACTGAAAAAGAAATCACACGGCACATGCCTTGCTCCTTTTGCCAAGGCTTTGGTTCGGTCCTCACAAGTGACCCCCAAAGTCATGTCATGGAGTTCATAGCGTTCACGACACAATATCATATTTCATTGGTTAGGGACCTGTCGAGTTGCAACATAACCAAAAAATTAAAATATTTGATAAGACTCTTCCATGATTGTGTTGTGGCGGTAGATAAAATCAGATTAAAATGCGAAATATATGTGAAATTCAGTTTACTTTTCGAAAGATTCTATTGATGTTGCATTTTCTCTAAGTACCATTAACCTAATTTAATAAATTCAACTACATATATTTATACCAATCCAACCTCAAGCTTTAATGGTCGTAGCTGCTTTTAAGGTTTAAAATATTCCTTGTCGAGTCTTCTTTTTTCTTTTTTGGTCTGACTCGTCAAGTCTTCATATGCCGAAAGAAGCGGAGAAAATAGGAGTCCTTTTTATTTTTATTTTTATTTTGGTCAAAGTGTCTCTTTTTGGGTTCAAAAGAGAATCAAAAGAGTCTTTTGTTCAATATTCTGCTAAAGTTTCAATCAATAAAGTCAGATTTTGTTCTGGTTGAAACATTTTGCGATGTCCTTTATCGAATTCTTTTATCATTGTTATTTTCATTTAATAAATAAGTAATTGACTATAGAACCATCCTTCAATAATTTACGTAACTTTTTTTACGAAATTTATGTACTTTTTACATTAACCATGAAAACACCAAACTTTGTTGAATATAAAAGATAATGAAAATACTTCTCAGAGTTGGTTTTTTATTAGTTAAATGAAGACATTCCATATGTAACTTAAATTTGAGTAATGCCAGATATTAATGAAGGTTTACAATTTTTTTTTCTTTTGTATTTTTTAGTACGTATAAGATGCTGCATGTACTCCAGTTACATTGAATATTTAAGTAGGCCATTTTTATCAAAATGCTTTAAAATTTCATTTATTGCGACCACTGATATTATACCTACATCTTTTCTCTTATTTTTTTGCAATATCCCAAATTCCCGAAATTTTCTAGTATACCTACAATCACTTGTCTTATAGTTTTAGACTAGGAGAAATGTTTCCACTTCAACTTTTTGGTGCACGCTTATGTGCATCATTTTCAGGCACAATACTTGAGCAAGGATCCAGACTATCTGAGCTGCAAGAAGGAGGAGTGCAAGGAATACAAGGACGGTCAATGTGTGGTGACCACATGCGGCGGCACCTTGACGTTTCACGTTGTAAACATCAGAACCGACATTGAGTTTGTGCTGTTCGCCGGGGGTTTCGCAACACCATGTGTATTGAAGAAATCGAACTCTTTGACTTTTGCTAACCCGAACCAACCGCTCTATGGCCATCTCTCCAGCATTGACTCGACTGGGAACTCGGTAAGCACTGAATTGGCTAACAATTGGTGTGTTGACCTTGCGGGGGTCGTGTCGCCAACATTTGGCTCTATGAATGTCATGACAAATGTCAATTATATCATTAGCCCATGAAGTCGCGGTAACATGCCTGCATGACACACTGCGCCTGAGCGTGGAATAACACTACATAAAACACTCGAAAGCAATGCAGACTGCGACTGGTAATCATACATGCTTTAATCTGCAGATGAGGATTACATGGGTTAGTGGAGACAAAGAGCCCCAAGAGGTGCAATACGGAGATGGGAAATCACAAACTTCCGAAGTTAGTACATTCTCACAAGATGATATGTGCAGTGAGTTAACCTCAAACCCTTACTTGAAAACTCTGTAAATGCACTGGGACTTCCTTGTCACATGCAAAACAATTGAAGTGCCTTATGAAGACTCATTCTTCACTAAATTTAGTTTTGTTGGTCTAATTTTCAGCAGGTAATGTGCTACATAGTCCTGCCAAAGATTTCGGTTGGCATGACCCTGGTTACATTCATTCAGCCGTGATGACAGGACTGCAGCCTTCTACCTCTTATCCTTACAAATATGGAAGGTAGAATCTCCTGACTGAAGCTGTGTTGCTTATGAGACTGATCGGTTTCAGAGCAGCTTGAGGTATTCTTGCTGCGCATATTGCAATATCTCTGGCATTTCTACTTGATGCAGGGTCATCGAATCTGCAGTGAATGTGAATGAATTGATATGCAACGGACTTGTTCCTTACAATAATTGTCTATGAATTCACGACATTAGGTGGATGACAGAGCACCGGCAAATACTTCTTTATGCCTTAGTTCTTATAGATGAATTGTAGCTGCATGTCTGATCGAGAGAGGATCGGGTACACGGCTTTCAATAAAAAGGAGCATCTTGTTATCATGACATTAGAGTAATACATCGCATGACACTGCAAATGAGTTTCCGCAAGTGGAAGTAGATGGAGTGATCTATTTTTCACTGGCTTGAATTAGATGGTTGGAAATTGAATTGATGAGAAACTTCTATATCATTTGTTGGCATATCCGATTTATTTTTGGTGATGGTTTTATGATATCTAGTGATTCAGCTGGTTGGAGTCAACAAGTTCAGTTCAGGACACCGCCGGCAGGAGGATCAAATGAACTCAAGTTTCTTGCATTTGGGGATATGGGAAAAGCCCCTCTGGATGATTCAGTTGAGCACTACATTCAGGTAAACATGCATTCCATAGAATGAAAAATCACATTTCTGATTGCAACATTGAAAAGATGCTATCCATACTGGACATACACTAGGAGGAATGTTTATCCTTCAAAATTTTAAGAATGCTGATGGAAGGGACAAAATATACCACGATTTGGGGGGAGTATCATATTGAAAACCGGCTCTCCATGAAACATTATTAGCACGTCACATTCATCTGAATTAACTGTAAAGGCACAGATTAAGCTGTTTGCAAGAATTCAAACTCCTGATTATGATGGTATCCTAATATGCGACTTCATATAATTCTACAGCCAGGATCAATCTCGGTGGCAAAGGCAGTGTTGGATTATGTAGACTCCGGTAATGTGGACGCCATCTTCCATATTGGAGACTTAAGCTACGCCACCGGCTTCTTAGTGGAGTGGGATTTCTTTCTCAACCTCATCAGCCCTTTTGCTTCCCGAGTTTCGTACATGACTGCAATTGGGAACCATGAAAGGTAACTAACTACCTCTAGTCGATATGCGTCTCTTCCTGCACATTATGGAAGACTCAGTACACAGCTGAACCAACATGAATCGAAGATGATTTCTAAGTTTCTTTACATGAAGAGATTATGGGGGCTCTGGATCCGTGTACTCAACTCCGGACTCCGGTGGGGAATGCGGCGTTGCTTATGAGACATACTTCCCAATGCCAACCCCAGCGAAGGACAAGCCCTGGTATTCCATAGAACAAGCCAGTGTTCATTTTACCGTGATTTCAACCGAACATGACTGGTCCGAGAATTCAGAGCAGGTAAGGGTGATCGAGCTGAACCGTTTTGTTCTCACATTTGCATGTCGATGAGCTGTCATTTTATGTCATGGGAATGTCATGTTGTCAGTATCAATGGATGAAAGGGGACATGGCTTCAGTCGACCGATCTAAAACTCCTTGGTTAGTTTTCACGGGGTAAGTGCATTTGCTTCTGGGTAATTGTGAGTTTCACCACTTGATTATGCGTACTCTCAAACCAAAAAAAAAAAAAAAAATTCTCAAGAAAACAGAGATCAAGTGTATCGGTTGCCTCTTGCAGGCACAGGCCCATGTACACTTCTGGTTCTGGAGGAGGTGCTGACCATAAGTTTCTTGATGCTGTAGAGCCGCTGCTATTGGACAACAAGGCAACATTCTGTTTCTCACTCCGGTTCTCATGTAGAATAATCCGTTTATTTGTGAGATTGTACTCATCAAGCATTTGATATCACAGGTTGATCTAGTTCTCTTCGGCCACGTTCATAACTATGAAAGAACATGCTCGGTTTACCAAAATGAGTGTAAAGCCATGCCAAAGAAAGATCAAAGCGGGGTTGATACTTATGATCACAGCAATTATAGTGCACCTGTGCAAGTGGTTATTGGCATGGCCGGGTTCAGTCTGGATGACTTCCTAGATGAGGTTAGAGTCTGTTATCCCTCTCACCGTTGAAAATAGTAAACCAATATAGCTTTTTGTCTAAACCTGCACAATTCTTTGGCAATTTCTGAAAATCCATCCTTGTATTCGTCAGTGCTTAATCCCAATTCCATTTCTTGCATTTACATTGGCTGAATGTTGCTTAGTCAAACCATGCCGTCTTAACAACACCTTTCCGATTTATGGGCCTTGACATATCTAGATTCCAGAGATTTTTAGCTCGCTGTTAAGAAATTAAATGCTGATTCTGCTGCTCATATCATTCAACTTGATACGGTTACACGGGGATTTTCATTGATGTTGCTCCCATGAATAAGATCTGTAGAAGTGAAGGCCCGTTGATTTTTTTGCAGCCAAGTGACTGGAGTTTGATAAGGATTTCCAAATTCGGGTATTTCAGAGGACATGCAACTCCAGAAGAGTTACAACTAGAGGTCAGCACTCTCGAATTTTCCGTCGCCCTTCCCACAATCATCATTCGGTTTGGCTTTATGATTGCTTACTCGATTACATATGACTTCATTTATTGATAGATTGGTCTAGTCTGTTGTAATGGTTTGAAATTAGAAACTATGTACAGTTTCTGATGTCCTGTTCTCTAAGTAGAGTTTGGAACATTAAGCAGCTACATGTTACTGCAATCATGACGACCATGCTTACAAGCTTATTTAACTTCAATCTACATGTTGCCTGCAGTATGTGAATGCCGGCACGAGGAAGGTGGAAGACATCTTCCGCATCACCCGATAACCGATTTTTCAAGTGAACAGGAAGGCACTGCGGGCAATAACAAGCTGCCATAGCTACATAGTTATACACTTCCACATTGTACTTTACAGATACAAAACATACAGATAACTTGTGCTGATACACAAGCAATAAATCTTGATTGTCCGTGCGACCTAATTGAATGCTCTTGATTTGTCAAGAAGGAATACAAATTCATGATTTAAGTACTCTTGTGAGCAATCTAACAAGATGTGTTCGATGCAGGAGTGGTCTCTCCTTCCGATTGAGTTTAGAACCACGAACTCTTGATAGTTATCATAATCTTTTAAAGATTGTTATATATTTATGTAAAAACCAGTTATTTCAACTCACGAACTTTCGGAATTTTCATCATGAATGTGATGCAATGTAATCAAATTCAGGAATTTCTTAGTAATCCTAAAAAGTTTTGAATTATTTAAGTCACTATCAATAATGAGTAATGACACTCGACCAACCAGCCTTGGTCATGAATATGATCAGCAAAAGCATAATCTTCTAAATTAATGTTGCTGACCTAATTGACAAAATATCTCCCCCTCTCATCCGAAAAATAGCCGTCTGATCCATACATACCACACTCAACCATCAATTTGAAAATCGTCGAGTCGCAACATATCACTCCATACCTCTACTTAAGGATTTACTTCTCATTTGACTTGTGTCACCATTTCATGTAGTTGCAGCTGCAGCGACAACTCAATTACCTAGCTAGACATTTTTCTTATAGGTAATTTTTGAAATTCTTTCCAGAGGGAATGATTGATCACAATTTCCTTTGCGAAGTCGTATTGATGAAGTTTATTGCAACACTAGCGGCATAGTACCTTTGTTTGACAACTTCAAGCTCTCGTGTTCGAGCCCAACTCACTTCATCCAAGTCTTTCACTACGCTCTACGGTCTGTGAAGCACTTCGGGAAATCCATGGTTCGCAAGATGGAGACGGCGAATTGGAAACTCGACGATCGAACAGATCTGAAAATACCGGCTTTGTCCATGGCTGGTCGGTAACGCTGCAATTCACGGGGCGCTGTCCATGTCCTGTCCATGGCCTCAAAAGTGAAAAAAGTAAAGGAAGAAAATAGTGAGAGGAGAGAGTAACGAGAGAAAGGGGGTGACCGAGGATAGAGAAAAGATCTGAAAAGTGGGCTCAGATTCACCGTGTGTCAATCTCTGGATGGTTCAATGCAAATCCTACCGTGGTGTGTTTAATGCACATAACATTTTCTCGCATTGCAGGGGTCCATCTGCCAGGATTTCACTTTCCAGGTGATTACTTGTTTTCATATGTGAAGGAACTCCCGGCAATATCAAGCTTAAAGAAGCTCGGGCAGGGTAATTTTAGGATATCTGGGAATGAGAGATGCTTCCGTGACTCCCTTCTTGCGTCCCCTCTCCGCTGCCAGAGTAGGCCTAGAGGCTTTGCATCCTTTTCCGTCCCATGCATGAAAATAATGATGTGCTCGACATGATTGGCAGGCCAAATGAGGCTCGTATGACGTGCGAGAAGCTTCAAGCTCATCCAGATACTAAAGTCAGCAAGAGAGCCATGCAATTCATGTACAGCTTCCAGGTAATTGTGAATGGGATGTCAAAGAAGGTGTAAGTACGTCATAGTGAATTTGTAGGCCATTTTTGACTGAAGAGCATCGAAATTGATGGTTGTGACGCCACTACCCTATAGGTCATGGAGATGATGGAGGTAAGAAGCTCGAAGCTCTCTGCAGAGGGGACAGGGCATTGAGGCCTTTTATTGACGACAAAAGTAACTATCCTCTTGACAAGGATGAAGAATATACAACAAGCAATCAATTGAAGTTGTGGTCTCGAGAGAAGATATCTTTTTCCATCATTCTCTTATTCCTGTTGTGACTTTCCTGGAGTTAGAGCTAGGAAAGCTAATGAACTACTAAATAGAAACGAAGGGTGGTTTCACGAGACAATCACTCCTGTTTAGCACGGACTGTTTCAAACTTTACTAGTCACTTGAATCCAATTCAACATGCATTTAAAGTTATCTCTGCTACTAATCGGTTATTAGTCGATTGGACACCCAAGCAAAATGTAGGAATGCATTTTATTTTTATGAACTAGAGATTCAATAGATTTGTGGACTTGGTTTTGTTAGATTAATTTAACGCTTCTTCGATACATTTTCTTTTTATTTTGGAGGTGTTTCTGCAGGCAATCTTAATTAATTTTATCTGATGCCATTAACATATGAAGGATGATCATGTGGGTGTGTAATCAAGAACGTAATACTCAATAATCAAAATAGTAAATAGATTGCAAAAAAAATTAAAAAAACTAGATGCCCTAAGAAAGCGAAGCGTATCCCTATTCATCACCAAAGATTCCGCAAATTATTACTATAAAAAATATGTAAATAGAATGGACGAATGTTATAATAACGGCTTACTAATATGCAACCTACACTAATTTTTTTGTATATTTTATAACTTAATTAACATGTAGGACTTAGAGAACCCGCAACTGCATCCTAAAATTCTATGCGACAGGAATTGACTTACACGCACTAACTAGATTACGAGTTTTTCATGGGTGTTATATATTACATGGGTGTTATTGTTGACATTTAAATTTTGTCATTTTATTTAAGACTTAATGTTATAGAAAATTAGAGATTAGTCTTTAACCCCTAAATATAAATTAATTTTCATCAAATTGCATCACATAGAGATATTACGAGAATTTACATTACTATCACTAATTATTAAAATGTTAAAAAATAAAAAAAAATATCGAAAAAAATCGGACAATTTTTAATTTTTTTTTAAAAAAAGGCAGACCGGGCTGGGCCCGGTCCTTTTCCGTTCTCCTCTCCTCTGAATCTTTTTCCGCCTGGGCCCAAGCCCAGCCTCATTTTCTTTTCCCCAAGCCCGGTCCCTTCTCTATTTCCTCTCTCCTTCACGCCCTTACGCCGGTCTTGCTTTTGGCAGGAAAGAAACGTACAAACCAGAGGGGGCAGATGGCGGCGTGATCTGCGGATCGGCATCAATCCGACCGGCAAGCTGGCGGTGGCAGAAGCCAAGCACCCCGGCCGTGAGAGAGAGGGTTTTTTTCTTTTGGGTTCTGGTTTTTTTTCTGCAGATTTTGGCTCCGAGAGAGCTTGATTTAGAGAGGCAGACCGAGAGAGTGAGCAGGAAGAGAGAGCAAGCAGGCTGGTCCACTCGCACGAAGAAGGAAAAGGGGGCGAGATCTGAGTGTTCGAGAGAGTCGAGAGCGAGCTAGAGAGAGTGTGAGATCGGGAAAGTCCCTGGCCGTTGCCAGAGGCCCGGCCGTCAGTCGCCGTCCGTCGCTACGTGTCTCATCCGAACCAGGTTGGCCTTCCCGAGCTACATCTGTTCATTTTTGAGGCGTCGGGCCGGAGCTCGCGTCCAACCGGTTCGCGCGAGCTCCGGTTTCGTCGGTCCTCGGGTTGTGGCCGAAGCTGTTTGTCCTTCCTTCGTATCTGTTCCAAATGCGACCAACTAGCCTCTGAGTTGATCTTGAACGTTGCTCGCGCATGTCGTGTTCATGTTTGCCTCGAATGAGTCTGCGTTCTTCTTTTTGGCCGCTGCATCCCAAAAGTTTGATAAAATGCTCGAAAGAAAACGGAAAGAATATTTCACGTTTTGACATGGGATCGGTTCGTTCTTGCTCCTATATCGGCAAAATTATATTTTTTTTGCTTGTTTCCATTGAGTTTTTGTACGTTTATCGTGAAAGAATCATGTATCGTCGAGTGGTCGTGTTTCTTTGTTCTGGCAAATGGGTTAATGGTCGCCGGAGTTCGTGGCCGACGGTGGTCCGTGCCGGTTGGAATGGACGACCGGTAGATGGTGGTGGTTCGGCGGTGGAACGCCGGTTGCTCCGGTCGGTGTTGCCGTTTGGACGGGCTTCGGTGAGGAACAAGATCTCGGTGAAAGAAAGGGCTTCGCGCGTGCAGAGAACCCACGAAGGAGGAGAAGCCCAGAAGAAGAAAAGAAAAGATTAAAGGAAAAAGAAAAATGAAAAGAAGAATTAAAAATTAATATCGATATAAAAACGAAAAAGAAAACCAAAAAAAGGGTTTTATGAAATAGGATTTGTCCGTCTTAAGTTATGTTCGGGTTCTCGGACCAGGCTTGCGGGTCGGATTGGGTGTATCTTGTTCGAACCCATTTTTTAGAACAGTATTAAAAATGTATTAAAAATTTCAAAATTCAAAAAATTTCAAAAAGTTTTCCGAAAATTCAAAAAATCTCTGAGAACATTAAAAAATAAAAATAAAAATTCAGAAAATATTTTAAAAATTCGATTTTTTAAAAATAGAAAATTAAAAAAACTGTTAGAAAATTTCATTAAAAATTACAAAATCCCATTCCTTAAAAAAAAAAAAGATTTTATGAGCTATATTTTTTACAAAAATAGAAGCTCCTTAACTCTAAAGTTGTGCTAAAAAATTAAGTAAACTCTTAAGGTTTTACTTTAGGGTTTTAATTGTCCCCAAAGACAATTACTCTTGTTTGCATGCTTTTGCTATTTGTGGCTCCCTTTAGTTACAATCAACATTTATCTTTTCCTTAACATTAAGTTCTTGTTATCCCATGAAATGTATTTAATGCTTTCTTTGGTGACTGATTATTATTTTGATAATTATGCACTTGCATGATCACCTCACATGTTACTGGATATGTATAAAATTAATCTAGACTGATTGATAATTTTTTTTTTAAACGAACAAGATTAGGTACTGAAATGACACTAATTTGTTAATTAGTGTAATCAAGTTTTTGACCGTAGATTCTTAGTTGCGTAAGAAGTGGGGTACATTATTATGTTTCTTTTAAGTTGACCTTAATAGGCTAGTGATTGACTCTTTATTATAAAATTCTTATGAACATCCTAATGTTACGTGAGGTATGAATTTAGGAGAGCTCGTGCTTGATTATGGGTAGTAGACTTGTCTTTAGACAATATCCCTAAACCTATTCCCTTCTCGAGAGGTAGGTCATGACAGATATGTGCACCCCTTGAACAGCGAGAAGACTTCATTGAGTTACTATGCGCTAGTTTTTCAATCACTGTCAATATCGAGCTAGATTGGACAAAGCCCTTGATAGAGGACCTCTCTTTCCGTTTCTTCGCAAATTATGAGGTCAATGAAAAAAAATTTCTTTCTGTTGAAATTGGCATCCAAGGCAGGTTTATTAGGTTTTTCTATGTTCATGTACATGTTTCCCTTTGGTCTTTGTATTTTGACTTCATTCACCAAGAGAATGATCTTTGGCCGTGGCAACTTGTGGGCACGGCATTATGCAAATTGGTTTTTTGGTACCAATAGATCTGCCTGCCAGTAAAGTTTAGCGATATGCTCATGTGCCCTCGCAATTCGACTTGAGCTGAAGGCACGCACTATTCGAACGCGTGTCCTGACCGATGCCATCGCGACTCAACACGATTGACCGTGTTTATTTTGCTTGTTGAATGGTCATAAAAGAAAATAAATGAGAAGTTTTGCATCTTAAGAATTGTTAAAGTAGGTTTTCAGGCTTCCAAAGCCCACGAGAACCGCCCTGTTCGTATCCCCATAGACCTTAGCAGAGGAACTCGAAGTTTTCTATTTCACCGATGCCAGAAGTAGCAAGACCTTCATTTAGACGGTGTCAGTTTTCAATAGAAAAACTACATATGACATGCATGATTCAATGACTCTTCTTACATAGTGCGGAGGATTACATGGCCCAAATGTATTTAGACAAACGAATGGTTGTTGCTGAGTTTGTCACGCCCTGACTCTTGAGAACGTGCACATCCCACTATGGTCGATACAATTGCGACTTCCAAGACTAGCTACCGACCCTTTCATTTTTAATGCACATGCGAAAGTGAACAATAACCCTGACAACAAACAACATGGGATAGAAAAGCGGGACAATATTTCACAAAAGCACACTTTTATAAACAACTGGGTTTAGATACAAAAAGAGTCTAGGTAAAAGCCTACAAAATGATCGACTCTAAAAAATACACTGATCCTTCATACTTCACTTCCACATACTCCAGGGCTTTGGTCTTCCACGGCTTTGGTCTTCCATGGCTACCACCTCCACAGACTTTAGGGCTTTGGTCTTTCACGGATACCATTTAGGATCTGAAAATGGTTATACAACAACTAGTGATGTCTCAGCAAGTCTACCCTCTAAACTCTTATTAGGAAGGAAATACGCCTCATGACGCCCTAATCACACAACCACACAATTAGAGTTGAGGTTTTACCTCGCCTCAGTTCCTTCCTGCATATCAGCACAGTTCACATCCCAAATGCATATAATTAATGCACACAACAATTAAAATGCTTCATCCACTCAATCAATCAAGTTCCTATCATATGATAAATTTCCGCAAAGTTTTTGAAATTCCATTATGTTTTTACCAAACAAATGTTATTACTCTTTCATGCTAAGTTGAATCACAGATAGCACTGAGGTGATAGACTTTGCCGGTTTGGGGAGAAGCAAATGCAACATACTTTTCATAGCTATTGGCATATATTCAATTTTTCCCGTGAAGATGATCTTTTTATTATATCAAACGTTGCTTCATTTGTCAGGATAGTTGGCCCTCTGAAATTTTCATATGCTCTGACTGGACTTGTTATCTAGTTGGTTGGTCATTACATGCAGATCAGAAAACATATATATTATGCAGCTGTTATTTTCTGTGCTATCTCTCTGGTGTCTTCCAATGAATCAAATGCCAGGCTAAGCTTTTTTTTTTGTCATTGTTATTTTTATCGTTCAGTTTGGAGGTGGAAGGACCATTCGCCGGGGGACGTGCTGGAAACAGCTGAAGATAGGGCTACTAAGGATGCGCGTACTAGAGAACTTGTTGCTGCTTACAAGAAAAAAAATGGGCTTAAACATAGATGCGAAGTTGAAATCTGAGTGTGAGAAGGTACCATCCTAGTAAATTATGTGCGATATGGGGTATAACTAATACTTTTAGACCTAGCCCTTTGTCTTAGTGTTTTTCTTTCTCTGCCTTTCTGTAGAGATTTACGAGACTATTTTTACTGTAGATTTAAAGTCATTGAATTGTTCGCTATTGAAGGCTCTGAAGGATGGTGACTCTCTGATGGATGGTGGAAAACTTAAGGAAGCTTTACCATTTTATGAAGAGATCATGAATAAGCTGCCATTTCAGGTAACCCTGCCAAAAGTGTAAAGAGTTTTTTTCGTTTGAGGGCCAAGTGTTACATGCGCTCTGGTGCGATGGTTGTTTGATTGTGATATTTTGTTTGATGGTTTGATCCCCTAATGATTTGTATATGCAGAGTGAACTTCATGGATTAGCTGCATTGCAGTGGTCCATCTGCCAGGATTCACTTACCAGGTAATTACATTTTTTCGTATGGGAAGGAATTCCTAACAATACCAATCGTAATGAAGCTCAGGCAGGGTAAATTTAGGATCTCTGGGAATTAGAGTTGCTTCTGTGACGCCCTTCTTGCATCCCCTCTCGACCGCCACAGTAGGCTAGAGGCTTTGCATTCTTTTCTGTCCCATGCTTGAAAATAATGACATGCTCAACATGATTGGCAGACCAAATGAGGCTCGTATAATGTACGAGAAGCTTCAATCTCATCCAAATGCTAAAGTCGGCAAGAGAGCTATGCAATTCATGTTTAGCTTCCAGGTAATTGTTAATGGGATGTCAAAGAAGGTGTAAAAGTACATCACTGTGAATTTGTAGGCTATTTCTAGTTGAAGAGCATCTAAAATGATGGTTATGGTGCAAATACTCTACAGGCCATGGAGATGATGAAGGTAAGAAGCTCAAAGCTTTCGGCAAAGAGCACAGGCTACCAAAACTACTTCGAGGCCTTCATTGACAAAAAAAGCAACTATTCTCTGGACAAGGATGAAGAGCTCCAAGAAGGTGCACTCTCTCAAGCCTTTCCGTACATAGTCTTTCTTCTTTCACCCATATTTGTTGTGCTATTTATTGCTGTCCAAAGAGGAATATAGTGCATGAAGATTATAGGATTACCTTTTTGTTTGTCTTTTCCCCTTTTCTTGTTTTGGAGTTCCAATGCAGATTAATTATCCAAGTTGTTACTTCTAGCTGGGTTATTGTTCTGCCCAACCTCTTTGGAGTTCTATATAGAGAATTCGTAAGCACTTTTTGCTGAGATTTTCGTTTTTTGTCATAGTAGAATTTAAGATGATAGACAGTGGTACTGTTTCCATGGATTGCTTAAAGCTATATGAAGATTCTGAGCCAGTGCAAACCCGTGATGAGTACTCTGAAAGTTGTGGCTGATATCTCAAGTTATATACCGAGGATAATGTTCCCAGGAGGCGCACTTATTACAGTCATAAGGACGAGAAGAGAGAGAAGTATACCGATATACTGATGGTCCATCCCTTCCAAGCTTATGCTTGTGTACAAGAAAAAGGCCGACAATCAATAATTTACTAATTTCAGGCTGGTGGTAATGAAGAATATATTATAAGACCTCTTACTAAGAACAAAACTGCTTGGTTTTTTTAATCTGATCATAATCGATCAGAAGCTCAACCTACACGCACTTCTGCTCATTCCCAATATTTTCAGGCACGAACGTGCATTCCCCTCCCAAGTTAGAAAGCCGATTTCTTAAAGTGCCGCGACAAAATGATCAGTCCTATAAAAAAGTACTTCTGCTTTTAACGGAGCGTTTTGCAAGTATCCGTAGGGAGAAGCAAATGAAAGCTGAGACAATGACCAAAAATGTAAAGTTTTGCTAATCGAGAAATTATTATAATTTCATCCCAATTCAACTCATGAATCTTGCTAAATAAAATGTGGCAGATTGAGATATCGCAAGCCGAAATTTACCCATAATTATAGGTAGCATGTCACAAAATAGTCTATTAGAGCAAGCCCCCACAGTGATGAGGACCTATCGGTGATGAGGATTGTGAAAGCAGGCCCGCAAGAATTGGCGGTATTAGCGACAGCCGAAGTCGCCTAGTCGAACACGTAATAAATTGATGTTACACTTGGACCAGCAAATAATAAAATGGACATGAAGCTTTCAAGAGAATATCCTCTTTCCATCATTCCATTATTCCGGAATCAGCGTCATCAGCACCTATATTTCCAAGAGCATCTAAAGGGAGACATTCGTTTCTTATAAGGTTAGCCAGCTGCATTTTATTGCACGCTGCTCGTGCATTCATATTAACCCCAATCCCATTATTTAACTTTGACACCACGCTAGGGTGCAAAACAGCCAGGTGGAGGAAGCTCGACGAGCTCGTCCATTCAAAGTAACATCAACCAGAAACTCAAAACTTGTCATCTCTATAGGTTGCTGCTGGAAGCAGATCAAGTTCTTATTGAGCAAAGCTAACAAAATCTGACTTCTGAACTAAGCTTTTCGAAGCAACTAAACTCGCTCTTAGTTGATAACAATCTCGAACAAGTGACGAGCTTTTTGCAAAGCCCGTCAGGCGTTATCTGTTTTTGCGTAGATGTTTATTCTATACATATTGAAATGTGCAACACAAGAAGGACGAGAAACATGAAAAGGGAAACGGACAGCTAGCGGCATCTGGAGCATCAGCAACTGTGTATGTGAACGTCAAGAAACATAGTACCCTCTTCATGTTTTTTTTATTTATTCTTTAAGGTAAATAACACGCGCCTCCTCTATAAAAACCACATATATTTAATGTCTATCCATAGGTATTAGATCCCACACATCCATCTCACACCTCGATGCTTCAAACAGTCCCTCTCTCTCCCCCTCTCTCTATACTAAATCCCGCCTCTCTTTGTTGTAATTATAGAAAGAAAGCCTTCCTTTTCATCCACCCAAAGCATTTTGCTTCTCCAATATGGAGCTCCACATTCCAACACAACTCGCAATCTTTTCCATTTCCATCATACTTTTGACTCCTTCTTCTTCTTCTTCTTCTTCTTCTTTGTCGTGGTCGTCACTGTCGAATTTGCACCCGCTGGTGGTTGACTCCGCACTTGAGCATCTCAACTATACCGCCATATTTGAGTTCCGGTTAGTAAACAGAAGGCAAATTATCCAGTGCTGTGACACAAACCCGTATCTCCAAATCAACGTCAGTGGCGACACCGCCCTTGGGGATGAAGAGTATCTCACGGTTAACGTGACCGGGGTCTTGGTTCCAGTGGACTCCGACTGGGTCGCCATGATTTCTCCATCAAACACAGAGTACGAATCATCCTAACATCTAGTTTTGAACTGTATTTGTACATGTTAGCGGTTACTCATTCACGTTCCTTCTTTTCCTTTCGTTTTGTTCTTGTGGGGTGCAGTGTCTCAGATTGTCCATTGAATAAGGCTCTATATGTAGAGACCGGTGATTTTAGTGATCTTCCTCTTCTATGCCATTATCCTGTCAAGGTGACCTTATCCAACATTGAGTCATGCATTGTTGATGACTTATCTTCCTTCTTCTTGATTAGTAATGGAAACATAAAGTAGTGAAAGGCTAAAGAAAAAAATACTGGAATCCACAGGGGCCGAAAAGAAAAGCAACTGAAAAAGAACTCACACGGCACATGCCTTGCTCCTTTTGCCAAGAGTTTGGTTCGGTCCTCACAAGTGACCCCAAAAGTCATGTCATGGAGTTCATAGCGTTCACGACACAATATCATATTTCATTTGGTTAGGGACATGTTGAGTGGCAACATAACCAAAAGATTAATTAATAAATTGATAAGACTCCTCCATGATTGTGTTGTGGTGGTAGATAAGATCGGATTAAAATGCGAAAAATATGTGAAAAATTCAGTTTACTTTTCGAAATATTCTATTAATGTTGCATTTTCTTTAAGTGCCATTAACCTAATTTAATAAATTCAACTATATATATTTATACCAATCGAACCTCAAGTTTTAATGGTCGTAGCTGCTTTTAAGGTTTAAAATATTCCTCGTCAAGTCTTCATCTTGCTGAAAGAAGCGGAGAAAATAGGAGTCCTTTTTATTTTTATTTTTATTTTTGTCAAAGTGTCTCTTTTTGGGTTCAAAAGAGAATCAAAAGAGTCTTTTGTTCAATAATCTGCTAAATTTTCAATCAATAAAGTCAGATTTGGTTCTCATTGAAATATTTTGCGATGTTCTTTATCGAATTCTTTTATCATTGTTATTTTCATTTAATAAATAAGTAATTGACTTATAGAATCCATCCTTCAATAATTTACATAACTTTTTTTACGAATTTATGTAGACCATGAAAACACCAAACTTTGTTGAATATAGGAAATAATGAAAATTCTTCTCAGAGTTGGTTTTTTATTAGTCAAATGAAGACATTCCATATGTAACTTAAATTTGAGTAATGCCAGATATTAATGAAGGTTTACAATTTTTTTTTTTGTATTTTTTGTATTTTTTGGTACATATAAGATGCTGCATGTACTCCAGTTACATTGAATATTTAAGTAGGCCCTTTTTATCAAAATGCTTTAAAATTTCATTTATTGCGACCACTGGTATTATACCTACATCTTTTATTTTCTTTTTTTGCAACGTCCCAAATTCCCTAAATTTTCTAGTATACCTACCATCACTTGTCTTTTAGTTTTAGACTAGGAGAAATGTTTCCACTTCAACTTTTTGGTGCACGCTTATGTGCATCATTTTCAGGCACAATACTTGAGCAAGGATCCGGACTATCTGAGCTGCAAGAAGAAGGAGTGCAAGGAATACAAGGACGGTCAATGTGTGGTGACCACATGCGGCGGCACCTTGACGTTTCACGTTGTAAACGTCAGAACCGACATTGAGTTTGTGCTGTTCGCCGGGGGTTTTGCAACTCCATGTGTATTGAAGAAATCGAACTCTCTGACTTTTGCTAACCCGAACCAACCGCTCTATGGCCATCTTTCCAGCATTGACTCGACTGGGACCTCGGTAAGCGCTGAATTGGCTAACAATTGGTGTGTCGAGCTTGCGCAGGTCGTGTCACTAACATTTGGCTCTATGAATGTCATGACAAATGTCAATTATATCATTAGCCCATGAAGTCGCGGTAACATGCCTGCATGACACACTGCGCCTGAGCGTGGAATAACACTACATAAAACACTCGAAAGCAATGCAGACTGCGACTGGTAATCATACATGCTTTAATCTGCAGATGAGGATTACATGGGTTAGTGGAGACAAAGAGCCCCAAGAGGTGCAATACGGAGATGAGAAATCACAAACTTCCGAAGTTAGTACATTCTCACAAGATGATATGTGCAGTGAGTTAACCTCAAACCCTTACTTGAAAACTCTGTAATGCACTGGGACTTCCTTGTCACATGCAAAACAATGAAATGCCTTATGAAGACTCATTCTTCACTAAATTTAGTTTTGTTGGTCTATTTTTCGGCAGGTAATGTGCTACCTAGTCCTGCCAAAGATTTCGGTTGGCATGACCCTGGTTACATTCATTCAGCCGTGATGACTGGACTGCAGCCTTCTACCTCTTATCCTTACAAATATGGAAGGTAGATCTCCTGACTGAAACTGTGTTGCTTATGAGACTGATCGGTTTCAGAGCAGCTTGAGGTATTCTTGCTGAGCATATTGCATTATCTCTGGCATGTCTATTTGATGCAGGGTCATCGAATCTGCAGTGAATGTGAATGAATTGATATGCAACGGACTTGTTCCTTACAATAATTGTCTATGAATTCACGACGTTAGGTGGATGACAGAGCACCGCCAAATGCTTCTATATACCTTAGTTCTTATAGATGAATTGTAGCTGCATGTCTGATCGAGAGAGGATCGGGTACACGGCTTTCAATAAAAAGGAGCATCTTGTTATCATGACATTAGAGTAATACATCGCATGACACTGCAAATGAGTTTCCGCAAGTGGAAGTAGATGGAGTGATCTATTTTTCACTGGCTTGAATTAGATGGTTGGAAATTGAATTGATGAGAAACTTCTATATCATTTGTTGGCATATCCAATTTATTTTTCGTGATGGTTTTATGATATCTAGTGATTCAGCTGGTTGGAGTCAACAAGTTCAGTTCAGGACACCGCCGGCAGGAGGATCAAATGAACTCAAGTTTCTTGCATTTGGGGATATGGGAAAAGCCCCTCTGGATGATTCAGTTGAGCACTACATTCAGGTAAACATGCATTCCCCATAGAATGAAAAATCACATTTCTGATTGCAACATTGAAAAGATGCTATCCATGCTGGACATACACTAGGAGGAATGTGTATCCTTCAAAATTTTAAGAATGCTGATGGAAGGGACAAAATATGCCACGATTTGGGGGAGTATCATATTGAAAACCGGCTCTCCATGAAACATTATTAGCACGTCACATTCATCTGAATGTACTGTAAAGGCACAGACTAAGCTGTTTGCAAGAATTCAAACTCCCGATTATGATGGTATCCTAATATGTGACTTTATATAATTCTACAGCCAGGATCAATCTCGGTGGCAAAGGCAGTGTTGGATTATGTAGACTCCGGCAATGTGGATGCCATCTTCCATATTGGAGACATAAGCTACGCCACCGGCTTCTTAGCAGAGTGGGATTTCTTCCTCAACCTCATCAGCCCTTTTGCTTCCCGAGTTTCGTACATGACTGCAATTGGGAACCATGAAAGGTAACTAACTACCTCCAGTCGATATGCGTCTCTTCCTGCACATTATGGAAGACTCAGTAAACAGCTGAACCAACATACTTAGCAGCATGAATCGAAGATGATTTCTAAGTTTCTTTACATGAAGAGATTATGGGGGCTCTGGATCCGTTTACTTAACTCCGGACTCCGGTGGGGAATGTGGCATTGCTTATGAGACATACTTCCCAATGCCAACCCCAGCGAAGGACAAGCCATGGTATTCCATAGAACAAGCCAGTGTTCATTTTACCGTGATTTCAACCGAACATGACTGGTCTGAGAATTCAGAGCAGGTAAGGGTGATCGAGCTGAACCCTTTTGTTCTCACATTTGCATGTCGATGAGCTGTCATTTTATATCATGGGAATGTCATGTTGTCAGTATCAATGGATGAAAGGGGACATGGCTTCAGTCGACCGATCTAAAACTCCTTGGTTAGTTTTCACGGGGTAAGTACATTTGCTTCTGGGTAATTGTGAGTTTCACCACTTGATTTTGCGTACTCTCAAACCAAAAAAAAAAAAAAAAAAAAAAAAAAAATTCTCAAGAAAACAGAGATCAAGTGTATCGGTTGCCTCTTGCAGGCACAGGCCCATGTACACTTCTGGTTCTGGAGGAGGTGCTGACCATAGGTTTCTTGATGCTGTAGAACCGTTGCTATTGGACAACAAGGCAACATTCTATTTCTTACTCCGGTTCTCATGTAGAATAATCCGTTTATTTGTGAGATTGTACTCATCAAGCATTTGAAATCACAGGTTGATCTAGTTCTCTTCGGCCACGTTCATAACTATGAAAGAACATGCTCGGTTTACCAAAATGAGTGTAAAGCCATGCCAAAGAAAGATCAAAGCGGGGTTGATACTTATGATCACAGCAATTATAGTGCACCTGTGCAAGTGGTTATTGGTATGGCCGGGTTCAGTCTGGATAACTTCCTAGATGAGGTTAGAGTCCGTTCTCCCTCACACCGTTGTAAATAGTTAACCAACATAGCTTTTTGTCTAAACCTGCACAATTCTTTGGCAATTTCTGAAAATCCGTCCTTGTATTCGCCAGTGCTTAATCCCAATTCCATTTCTTGCATTTACTTTGGCTGAATGTTGCTTAGTCAAACAATGCCATATTAACAACACCTTTCCGATTTATGGGCCTTGAAATATCCAGATTCCAGAAATTTTTAGCTTGCTATTAAGAAATTAAATGCTGATTCTGCTGCTCATATCATTCAACTTGACACTGTTACATGGGGATTATCATTTATGTTGCTCCCATGAATAAGATCTGTAGAAGTAAAGCCCCGTTGATTTTTTTGCAGCCAAGTGACTGGAGTTTGATAAGGATTTCCAAATTCGGCTATTTCAGAGGACATGCAGCTCCAGAAGAGTTACAACTAGAGGTCAGCACTCTCGAATTTTCCGTCGCCCTTCCCACAATCATCATTCGTTTTGGCTTTATGACTGCTTACTCGATTACATATGACTTCATTTATTGAGAAATTGTTCTAGTTTGTTGTGATGGTTTGAAATTAGAAACTATGTACAGTTTCTGATGTCCTGTTCTCTAAGTAGAGTTTGGAACATTAAGCAGCTACATGTTACTGCAATCATGACGACCACGCTTACGTGCTCATTTAACTTCAATCTACATCTTGCCTGCAGTATGTGAATGCCGGCACGAGGAAGGTGGAAGACATCTTCCGCATCACCCGATAACCGACTTTTCAAGTCAACAGGAAGGCACTGCAGACAATAACAAGCTGCCATAGCTACATAGTTATACACTTCCACATTGTACTTTACAGATACAAAACATACAGATAACTTGTGCTGATACACAACCAATAAATCTTGATTGTCCGTGCGACCTAATTGAATGCTCTTGATTTGTCAAGAAGGAATGCAAATTCATGATTTCAGTGCTCTTGTGAGCAATCTAACAAGATGTGTTTGATGTAAGATTGGTCTCTCCTTCCGAGTGAGTTTAGAACCACGGACTCTTGATAGTTATCATAATCTTTCAAAAATTGTTATATATTTATGTAAAATTCAGTTATTTCAACTCGTGAATTTTCGGAATTTTCGTCATGAATGTGATGCAATGTAATAAAATCCAGGAATTGCTTAGTAATCCTAAAAAAATTTGAATTATTTAAGTCACTATCAATAATGAGTAATGACACTTGACTAGCCAACCTTGGTCATGAATATGATCAGCAAAAGCATAATCTTCTAAATTAATGTCGCTGACCTAATTGACAAAAAATATCTCCCCTCTCTCATCCAAAAAACAGCCGTCCGATCCATACATACCACGCTCAACCGTCAATTTGAAAATTGTCGAGTTACGACATATCACTCCATACCTCTGCTTAAGGATTTACTTCTCATTTGACTTGTCTCACTATTTCATGTAGTTGCACCTGTAGCGACAACTCAATTACCTAGCTAGACATTTTTCTTATAGGTAATTTTTGAAATTCTTTCTAGAGGGAATGATTGATCACGATTTCCTTTGTGAAGTCATATTGATGAAGTTTATTGCAACGCTAGCGGCATAGTACCTTTGTTTGACAACTTCAAGCTCTTGTGTTCGAGCCCGATCCACTTCATCCAAGTCCTTCACTACACTCTACGATTTGTGAAGCACTTTGCGAAATCCATGGTTCACAAGATGGAGACGGCGAATTGGAAACTTGACGATCGAACAGATTTGAAAATACCGGCTTTGTCCATGGCCGGTCGGTAACACTGCAATTCACGGGGCGCTGTCCATGGCCTCAAAGGTGAAAAAAGAAAAGGAAGAAAATAGTGAGAGAAGAGAGAGTAGCGGGAGAAAGGGGTGATGGTTTTATTAATGATGGGCTTAAGGCCCGTCCGCCCATGTTGGGCCTAAAAGCCCGGCCCACAGAATAAGGCCTGTGGATGGAGGGACGTATAAAGGGATGAGAGAGGGAGAATGCACCTTTGGAAATCGAACGTACGTACGTCTCCCTCTCCCCCTCTCCCTCTCTTTCTCTCTCTCTCTCTCTCTCTCTCTTTCTCTCTCTCTCTCTCTCTCTCTCTCCCAAAAAGGAAAACAAGAAGGCTCCGGCAATGTTTTTCTTCCCTTCAACCACGATTTGGCGTCATCGAATCGAACATGGCCAAATTCTCTTCCTCACGTCGGCATCGGTGTTTAATCTGTGGCTAACAAGGTACGCTCGAATCTGTGGTGTGCTTTAGGATCGGTGATACGTGATTTTTCAGGGCTTGTCTTCCGCATTCGTTTTAGGGGTTCGATTTAGTGTTGAATCCGGTTTTTGGGGATCCGTTAATTCCTACATTGGTATCGAGCCCGAGTTCATGTTTTCCCGACCCCTTTCATGTTTTTTGATTGAATTTTCGAGAATATAATTGGCCGACACGGATCGGGGCGCAAAATCCCGACACCCGAGCACTGTTCGTCCATTTTTTCGAGTTTCGTAAGTCGAAATCAATTTCTGAAAACATATGGTGAAAGGGCTCGTCGAGATGAGTTTGTCGACATGTCGTGCGCCACTGGAGACGCCGGACGCGCCCACACACGCAGCCGTGGGGCCGCTGCGCGTGGGCGCGACGCGCCCGAAGCGCTAGCATCGGCCAGCACGTGCGCCACACGTGTCGGTCGGTGAACCGGCATGTGCGTGCCGCCGGCCGGCGAACCGACACGTGCTGACGTCACGGTAACCACCGGGATGACGTCATCGGTGACGTCATCGCCGACCACCGTTGGACGGCCGATCACCGGCCGGCGACATGACCCGACGGCGACCCAACCCGACCCGACCCGACACGACCTGACCGTTGACCCGTTGACCCGTTGACCGATGACCGTTGACCTTTGACCGTTGACCGTTGACCGGAAAAAAAAAAAGAAAAAAGAAGGAAAATAATGTGTTTCTTTTTCAATTAAGTCTATGTGGATTATTTGTGATCCCTTATTTGTTCTGCATTTGTTGCAGGAACAATGCTTCCCCTAAGGTTGCGCACACCTATTCGCGCAATTACCAATGAACAAAAGGAAATGTTTTCTAAGTTGATAGCTGAGCTGACGGATCATCGATGGGAAAGTAGTGACTTAATTGATCACGTCCTTGAAGTCAACGGGAAAATTCAAAAGGTCATGTGGAATGGTCGTCTTATGCCACAGTTGGAGATGGTGCGATTTTTCATGAACACCCTTCCACCTGAATGGCAAGGAGTGTTGAATCGCATATGGGATGTCAACAGAGCTGCTTCATATAAGAAAATTATGATGGATTTTGTAGATGATTATTATAGAATTGTTACAAGGGAAAAGATCAAGAAATTGAACAAGAGGATCTTTCCCGCCGTGTTCGTGTGCCGACTTGGTGTTAGATGTATTGGCTGATCTTAGTTTAGTGTGCTTTGTGGACATCTTATGTAATGTTTACTACCCGATTGTTGTTGATGTAGCAACCGATATGTTAGTTGTATTATGTGAAAGCATTATTGTTTTATTGGATATCAATTATTATTTGCTTTCTGTTATTGCTGGTTGCTGTGGGTAATTATAGAAGTTTTTGTAGCTTCATAGAATTTATTTTGCATAAGACAATTATATTAATGATAGTTTTAAGTTAGGATTTTTGGAGGATGATTGGAAACTTAGTGACCTTTTGATTCTGAAACCTTATTTGAAATTGTTTATTAATATGATGGGTCTATGCAAATATGGATGCATAAATGATAGGCATTAACTAATGCGTGCGTATATGTCTGATGTATTCAAATCAATGGCTTCAGGCACAAAAGCATAGTTGCCGAGCTGAACAAAGGTGAAAAGCTCAATGGTGACAATTATGAGATATGGCACATGAAAATCCAATATGTGCTGGAAGAGCAAGAGGCACTTGAGGCTCTTAACTTAACCATGGTAGAACCTGAAGAAGGAAACACTGCATAGTACAAGAGAGATAAGGAAGCTTTTGTTGCATGGAAAAGAAAGAACTCTCTTGCTCGCATCACGTTGCGAGCAGCATGGAAAATGACGTCATGCGAGAGTTTAGGCGTTTTGACAATGCCAAAGAAATGTGGGAGGCATTGGCAGCATGATTTGGTCATACTTCGGTGACCCCGGAGATCGAGGCAGCTCACTATTAGGTTTGACTCATATAAGAAGCCTCATGGTCGAGACCATGAAGCAACATCTTAGAAAGATGTCAAACATGATAAATGAGCTGAAAGATGCTGGCCATGTCCTCACTAATGAGCAGCAAGTGCAAGCGTGATTCGTTCCTTGCCTCGAGTTGGGAGCATATGAAGGTGCACCCGACCCATAATGAAAATATCAAAACTTTTGAGGATGCAAAGGCGCCATCTTGAGTTGGAAGAGGACCGCCTCTTGGCGGCTAAGCCGGATGCTTTGAACTCTATCATGCTAGTTCTAGCTCACATGGAGCTTCGAGCTCCAAGCGCAAATGCCCTAACTGGTTTGATAAAGGGAAAAGCAAGGAAGCAGGTCATTCAGGGAAGAAACCTAAGTTTAACCAACATGAAAGAGGAAAGCGTCCTCGCATGAAGAAGCTTGCAAGGGTGAAATGCTACAACTGTGACAAGAATGGTCACTATGCTCGCGACTATCGTGAGCCAAAGAAGGTATACACCATTTGTACTTTTTAGAACTTTGCTTTTGTGTCGAGTTGTGTATTCTTGACTGAGTCTAATCTTTTGTGGACTGTAGATTCAGGAGTGACAGACCATGTAGCGAAGGATAGAGGATCGTTCGTGGAATTCCGACGAGTACCAACTAGAACTAAGTGGATCTATATGGGAAACAACTCCAGAGTTGAAGTGAAAAGAATTGGCACCTGCCAACTGAACATGCGTGGTGGACGCACTCTGTTCCTACATGATGTATTGTATGATTCAGAGATTCGTTAGAATTTGGTGTCTGTTTTAGTGTTGGTTAAACTAGGTTTTAATATGAACTTCTATAATAGAGGTGTGGATTTGTTTTTGGATACAAATTACTATGGTTGTGGTTATTTTCTGGATGGTTTCATTGTATTAGATATTGACTATGTTAATGCAAATGTTTGTTATTCCCTTATCACGTCTCCTAATACATATGATAATGATGTGAATGTGTGGCATGCTAGACTTGGTATGAATAGACTAGCTAAAGAGAGCTTGTTGGGCAACATTGAAAAAGTCGATTTGCCCATATGTAAGCATTGCCTAGAAGGGAAAACGACAAGGAAACCATTTGGAAAAGGTAAAAGAGCTGAATTTCCTCTGCATTTAATTTATTCTGATGTCTGTGGTCTAATGAATGTGAGAAGAATGCATTGGGTTGTTTATTTCATCACTTTTATAGATGATTATACTCGATTCGGATATGTCTATTTGATTTCTCATAAATCTAAAGCAATAAGTTGTTTCAAAAGGTTTATGAACCCGGTAGAAAATCAATTAGACAATAAAATAAAAACATTGAGATCCAATCGAAGTCGAGAATATTTATCTGATAAGTTCAGAAAATTATGTGATGAAAAAGGAATAGAAAGACAGTTGTCTATTATGTATACTTCTCAACAAAATGGTGTTGCGGAGAGAAGAAACAGAACCCTACTGGAAATGGTTAGGTCCATGATAACGCATGCTAACTTACCTATTACTTTTTGGAGTGATGCGTTCTTAACTGCTGCCTATATACTTAACCGGGTGCCTTCCAAATCAGTTACTTCCACTCCATATGAATTATGGATAGGTAGAAAACCAGACTTAAGTTTGCTTAAGCCATGGGGTTGTGCTGCCTATACACTTGAGTCATCTCACAAGTTTGGGAAATTGGGTCCCAGAGGAAAGAAGAGTATTTCAATAAGATATTCGGAACACTCGAAATGGTATGTGTTCATAGGTGAGCAGGAAAGTGGGAGTATAACTGAATTTGAATCACGAGATGTCACATTCTTAAAGGATGAATTTCCTAAGAAGGGCGAATTAGGGGAAGATTACTCCCTATTTGAGACATTGGATCAAGATAATGATATTAATGGAGTTCGTCAAGTGGGAGTAATATGAGAAGTGATGAATTGAATTCAACTCATTCTCAATTGCAACCACATGATGAGATGATGTCATCATTATCTAATCCAAGTGGGAGCATAATGGGGAATGATGTGCAAAGTGTGCAATCTCCCATACGGCGAACAAGTCACCAAAGTATTCCCCGTCAACGTTTTGACATTGAAGGGGAAACTTTTATGGTTGCTTCACAAGATGATGATGAGCTAAGAAATATTAATGAGGCTCTGAATTACCTTAGTAAGGAAAAATGGATTCATGCAATGGAAGAGGAAATAGAGTCAATGAAATCAAACCAAGTATGGGAACTGGTTGATCTTCTAAAAGGACGCAGAGCTATTGGGAACAAGTGGGTTCTCAAAATAAAGCGAAAGGCTAATGGCTCGATAGAAAGGCATAAGGCTCGCCTTGTGGCGAATGGGTATAATCAACAAGAATGAATTGATTATAAAGATACGTTTTCTCCTTTAGTGAGATTTACCTTGATTCGCATTATTCTGGCAATAGTGGCTGGTATGGATCTTGAGTTACATCAAATGGATGTAAAGACTGCTTTCATCAATGGAGAATTAGAGGAAGAAATATATATGGAACAACCTGCTGGTTTCATAGTAAAAGGTCAAGAAGAAAAGGTATGTCGACTTATGAGATTGATATATGGCCTTAAGCAGTCATTGAGACAATGGTATATACGTTTTCATAATGCCGTAATGGCATATAATTTTACAATGATTGACTAGGATCATTATGTATATATCAAAAGATCCAATGATCAATTTGTGATCATATCATTATATGTTGATGATATACTAATTGCCGGAAGTAATATGGAGTTTGTTCATACTGTCAATAGTTGGTTGTCTTCCAACTTTGAGATGAAAGATATGGGTGAGGCTGCATACATTCTTAGAGTTAAGATTTCAAGAGATCGTTCGAAGAGATCGTTATCTCTTTCGCAAGAAACATATATAAACAAGGTTCTTGAACGATTTCGTATGCAAGATTATAAACCCATAGACACTCCTATTACAAAAGGTGAAGGATTGAGCCATAGACTATGTCCAAGGACTCCACAAGGGAAGGAATAAATGAAACATGTTCCTTATGCTAGTGCTGTTGGGAGCTTGATGTACGCTATGATGTGTACAAGACCCGACATATGTTTTGCAGTTAGAATGGTAAGTAGATACTAATCCAATTCAGGTCCAGCACATTGAAAAGCCGTTAAGAGAATACTGAGATATCTGAAGGGAACTGCTGATTACAAGTTGAATTACCAAAGACAGGATCTGCGACTTGAAGGCTATTTAGATGCTGATTGGGGAGGAGATTTAGATGAAAGAAAATCTACCTCAAGATTTGCTTTCTTACTGAACAATGGCACCATATCATGGAGTAGTAAGAAGCAAACGTATATAGCCTTATCCACGATGGAAGCTGAGTTCGTGGCATTATCAGCAGCAATACAAGAAGGAGTTTGGCTTAAGAGATTTTTGGAACATTTAGGTGTTATTGAGAATGTTGCAAATCTATTATTGGTTAACTGTGATAGCCAAGCAGCTATAGCGTACACCAAAGATCCAAAATATTATGGCAAGACCAAACATATAAATACCAAATATAACTTTGTCAAAGATATGGTTGCACGAAAGGATGTGAACTTACAGTACATATTTACGCATAGAATGGTAGCAGATCCTATGACAAAGCCAATACCTAGAGATGTGTTTTGTGGTAATGTAAAATCTCTAGGATTGCGTAGAGTCTGATGTACTAGATTGTAATTTCCCTGAGTTGTTCACATTTATGAACTTTTATTTTTTCATTGTTAATGCCTATGAATCTTTGTTTGATCTTTATGCATCTTAATGCTCAGTGCATTACTTTAAGTTGAGAAAGTATGTCGGACAGATAAAAGATTAGCCCACTCACACGGATAATCGCCTCTATTTACCGTGTGATAAATAGAGATGAGACTGTTTTTAAGCTTATTATCTATGTGATAATCGAGAGCTCAAGCTTAAAATACGTATGTCGCCTTAACTGAGTGTTAAGATGATGACATAATACTTATTATGTCCGAAAGTAAAATAACCCACATAATTTACTTTATTTGTCTATGATGCCAGATGTGAGTTCTGATGAATTTTTGTGAATGAGTAGATACGTGAACTCAAGTTAGACATTGGGTATGTCTGAACTATCATCTGTACGGTATTGAAGGTGTAGACATACGCTCCATGGGAAAGGAGTTAATACCGTAATATGTATTTCATACTACGTATGCATGAAACGACCAATAAGAGTGACAAAAGTTTTGATCTCAACTTTTATGTCGTGTGAGACTCTTGAGGAAAATAGTTCCTCAATTTTAGTGCCCTCATGACTTCTACTTATTCGCAAGGCTTCTATTTAATGTCTGCTATCTTAGCATGTTGCCAATGGTCATGAGTTGATTCGATCTAATGAGACATTTCTAGAAAAGCAAGCTGAATTGAAATTGAGAGTTTGAAGAAAAGAGGAAGATCGATTTTGGAGAATCACATTGTACTTTTGTATTCACTGGTTGACCAATTATGACTGTCTTTGGGATAATTATAATTGTGAATACAATATATATATATATATATATATATATATATATATATATATCATTGTTTGAAAGAGATCAAGAGAGATATAAATGTGATCGATCGATTTAGGGTATTGCATACTAAATCTACTCAGATTGTGACGCCCATTATGAGCTGCTATATATTCATAACAGATGTGTAGCAACAAGCTCGCAAAGCATGCTGGTCGCACGGATTATTCACCGGTATGAATGTTGGAGAGAGGTAAAGAGAATCATGTTCAGCCCACCATGTGCGAGTGGGAGATGATGGTTTTATTAATGATGGGCTTAAGGCCCGTCCGCCCATGTTGGGCCTAAAAAGCCCGGCCCACGGGAATAGGGCCCGTGGATGGAGGGACGATAAAAGGGATGAGAGAGGGAGAACGCACCTTTGGAAATCAGAACGTACGTACGTCTCCCTCTCCCCTCTCTCTCTCTCTCTCTCTCTCTCTCTCTCTCTCTCTCTCTCTCTCCCAAAAATGAAAACAGTAAGGCTCCGGCAACGTTTTTCTTCCCTTCAACCACGATTTGGCGTCATCGGATCGAACATGGCCAAATTCTCTTCCTCACGTCTGCGTCGGTGTTTAATCTGTGGCTAACAAGGTATGCTCAAATCCGTGGTGTGCTTTAGGATCGGTGATACGTGATTTTCCTGGGCTTGTCTTCTACATTCGTTTTAAGGGTTCGATTTAGTGTCGAATCCGGTTTTTTGGGATCCGTTAATCCCTACAAGGGGGTGACCGAGGACAAAGAAAAGATCTGAAAAGTGGGCTCGGATTCACCATGCGTCAGTCTCTGGATGGTTCAATACAAATCCTACTGTGGTGTGTTTAATGCACATAACATTTTCTCGCATTGCAGGGGTCCATCTGCTAGGATTTCACTTTCCAGGTGAAGGAACTCTGGCAATATCAAGCTTAAAGAAGCTCGGGTAGGGTAATTTTAGGATATCTGGGAATGAAAGATGCTTCCGTGACTCCCTTCTTGCGTCCCCCCTCCTCTGCCAGAGTAGGCCTAGAGGCTTTGCATTCTTTTCCGTCCCATGCATGAAAATAATGATATGCTTGACATGATTGGCAGGCCAAATGAAGCTCGTATGATCTGCGAGAAGCTTCAAGCTCATCTAGATACTAAAGTCAGCAAGAAAGCCATGCAATTCATGTACAGCTTCCAAGTAATTGTGAATGGGATGTCAAAGAAGGTGGAAGTACGTCATAGTGAATTTGTAGGCCATTTCTGGCTGAAGAGCATCTAAAATGATGGTTGTGATGCCACTACTCTATAGGCCATGGAGATAATGGAGGTAAGAAGCTCGAAGCTCTCTGCAGAGGGGACAGGGCATTGAGGCATTTTATTGACGACAAAAGTAACTATCTTCTTGACAAGGATGAAGAATATACAACAAGCAATCAATTGAAGCTGTGGTCTCAAGGGAATATATCTTTTTCCATCATTCTCTTATCCCTGTTGTGACTTTCCCAGAGTTGAGCTAGGAAAGCTAGTGAACTACTAAATAAAAACGAAGGTTGGTCTCACAAGACAATCACTCCTGTTTAGCATGGATTGTTCCAAACTTTACCGATCACTTGAACCCAATTCAACATGCATTTAAACTTATCTCTTAGATCTGCTACTAATCGGTTATTAGTTGATTGGACACCCAAGTAAAATGTGGGAATGCACTTTACTTTTACAAACTAGAGATTCAATAGATTTTTGGACTTAATTACGTTAGATTAATTTAACGCTTTTTAAATACATTTTCTTTTCATTTTGGAAACGTTTTTGTGGGCAATTTTAATTAATTTTATCTTATGCCATTAACATATGGAGGATGATCATGCGGGTGTGTAATCAAGAAAGTAATACCCAATAATCAAAACAGTAAATCGATTGCAAAAAATTTAAAAAACCTAGATGCACTAAGAAAGCAAAGTGTATCCCTTTTCGTCACCAAAGATTCCGCAAACTGATACTATAAAAAAAAATAGGGATAAGTGTTAGGAAGTCACAACTTGTCAAGAAAATGCATTTCATCAAAAACTTTTAAAAAAGTACATTTAAGTCTAAAATTTGTCAAATTGTTTCAAACAAGTCCTAAGATCAACGTCGTTAGCCTTTTCCGTTAAAAATGCTGACGTGGCATTTTAAATAATATTTTATTTTCCAAGTGAATTTTTTTAATTATTTAAAAAATTAGATTTAAAAACTAAAAAATCAAATTTATTCTTTTTATCATATTTTCACCAAAAACTTTAAAAAAAAAGTTAAAATATTTATTAAAAAAACATTTTAATTAAAAATAATTTTTTTAGTTAAAATATTTATTAAAAAAAAAACATATTTAAAAAGTTAACATTATTTTTTAATTTATTTTTAAAAATTTTAAAAATAATTTTTTAACTTTTCTTTTTAGTTTTTGTTGAAAATAAGATAAGAATAAATTTAATTTTTAGTTTTTAAATCTATTTTTTAAATGGATAAAAATTAATTAAAAAATAAACCTGGAAAATAAAAATTATTTAAAATTCCATGTCGGCATTTTTAACGGAAAAGGCTAACGGCGCGATCTTAAGACTTGTTTGAAATGATTTGACAAGTTTTAGGATTTAAATGCACTTTTTGCAAATTTTATGACTGAAATGCATTTTCATGACAAGTTGTAAGACTTTTGGAACACTTATCCCAAAAAAAATATGTAAATAGAATGCACGAATGTTATAATAAATGGCTTACTAATATGCAACCTACACTATTTTTTTTTTTGGGGTATATTTTATAACTTAATTAACATGTAGGACTTAGAGAACCTACAAGTGCATCCTAAAATTCTATTCGACAGGAATTGACTTACACGCATTAACTAGATTACTAGTTTTTCATGGGTGTTATCTGCACCCCTGGACCTGTGAGAAGACTTCTTTGAGTTACAATGGGCTAGTTTTTCAATCACTGTCAATATCGAGCTAGATAGGACGAAGCCCTCGATAGTTGGGACACCTCTTTCCATTTCTTCGCAAATTATGAGGTTAGTGAAAAAAATCTCTTTCTGTTGAAATTGGCATCCAAGGCAGATTTATTAGGTATTTCTATGTTCATGTACATGTTTCTCTTTGGTCTCTGTATTTTGACTTCATTCACCGAGAGAATGATCTTTGGCCATGGCAGCTTATGGGCACGACACTATGCAAATTGGTTTTCAGTATCAATAGATCTGCATGCCAGTAATGTAACATCCCGATCCTCATGCACGCACACATCCTTCTACTTGGTCAATTTTAGAATACGATATCCCAGGACTATGTATCACCGACCCTTTCATTTATTAAGCACATGCGGAAGCAATTATAAATCCATAGACAGTAAAACAATGAGATAGAAAAGCAGGCCATATTTTTCATATTGAAATCTACAACCAAACCTTTATACATGGCATTAGACAAAGCACTTCACAAAACTATTCACAACTTCAAAGTCTCACTCTATCTACACATATACAGAGGGTCCACCAAGAGATGGGATTTCAATCCTCATCTGGGTCATACTCAGGATCATCCTGATCCTCTTCTGACTTTTCTTCACTGAGCTCACATCCTTCAAGTTCTTCATCATTTTCTAACTCATTGTCCTCTTTTGGTTCCTCCTCCACAGGCTCATCTATGGGCTTGAAATGTTGTCCCACAATCGAGATGAGATTATGTCTCAGCAAGTTCTACCCCACCAAGACTCGATTAGGAAACAAATATGCTAACCGGGCTGCCTATGCACACACGGGTCAGAGGAATTACCTTGGCCTCAAATTCCACCCGCATATTAGCACAGATCAAATAGGCATCCAAACAATCACATCATTGATCAAAGTATTGATCAAATCGACCAGTCAATGACACATCAATCGGACCATTCAAAGCCACTTCCACTCAATCAGTCAATTCACGACAACGGATCAAATCATTGATCAATCGACCTAGTCGATTACATGTTAGTCGGACCATTTCCATGTCAAATCACTTTTCAATATAAAACCTCCCATTTGCACTCTCAGTCACAGAGCTACAGTAATGCTCTCGGGCGTTTTTTGCCAAGGTGACGTACAATAAACACTTTATATGTATGCTCTTTGGCATTCCAATTACTTTCAGCCACACGGACATGATACTCGACACACAAAAGTACGGCCACGCAGGCACGATCTATGCCACACAAGCATGTTCTACACCACATGCATGATCAATTATCGCCACACATGCTTGATCAATTATCACCACACATGCATGATCAATTATCACCACACATGCTTGATTAATATTCAACAATTTATGTGCATTCTCTAAGGCATCCTACATGCCAAAGTGATGTAACAACATCTTTTTTCATCTTTTGTCATACTCGATAAAATATCGTGCGTGGGCACATGGCTGGCCTTAGTCAAAATATAATATTTTCATCTCCACAAATCCCACCATTATTTGCGTCCACCAAAACACTTTTGGTGCTGTCAACCGACACCCAGTTATTTTCCAATTAATTATCCAAATTAATTAATCTAGGAAAATAATCTTATAATCACAATTAATTCATTTCAGCACAAAATAAAGCTTAATTAAATAAATGGATTGCACCACGACGATCATCACGAAATTTCAGTCGTCGGCTAACTCAGCCTTTCTGAAAAATAAATAAATAAATAAATAATTTCGAAAATTAATAATTAATTACAATAAATCCAATTTAGCTCAAAATAAATCCCAATTAAATAAACGGGATGCACCACGATCATCAGCATAAAATTATGGTCACTAACCATCCCAGTTGAATTTTCGGAAAATAAATATTTAATTAAATTAATTTCGAAAAATAATATTTAATTACTAAAAATTCCACTTAGGCTCGAATTGCCAAATTGAAGCCCGATACGGGTCGGGAAAAATCCCAAGCTACCTTCAATAAATAGTAGACCACGTCTACTTGCTAAATGCACACTCAATTCGTCTAATTCGCATCGCAATTAACTAATAAACACTAATCCATACTAATCTAACCACCTAAACCTAATTATTTAAAACTAATCAACCATTAAGAATTATTAGTCTACTAAGCAAGGATTAGTGAGATTACTCACTTGGCAAAGCGAAGACCGAAACACTGTGATGGCGACTCGACGGCGCGACATCGGCCGAAATCCGAATTTTCGGGGACGTCGACAATCACTCGGCTTGGGCCCAAAGGCCTTGCAAGCCCACAGCAAATTGCTGGGCTTGGGCCGAACTTAGGCCGACTTGCCTCATGGGCTGAACTGCTAAAACTTCTTGGGCTTCAAGTTGTGGGCTCACTTTGGACTGGGCTGCTTCTAACCAAGTTGGGCTTCAAATCAATTGAAAATGGGCTGCCAACTCAAGAGCTGCTGGACTGGGCTGAGCTGACTTCGAGATGGGCTGCTTTCTCATGGGCTGAAATAATCTAAATTTAACTTGGGCTGCACGGGCTTGGAACTTCAAATGGGCTTCGGTGAGCTGGGCTTCTTCGAGGAGACTTGTTGGAGTCACGATCGAGCTGGGCTGCTGACGGGCCGAAGGTGCTGAAATTCACGGCTGGTTTCGCTGGCATCACGCGCGGGAGGCACGAGCTGAGGAAGACGTAGGCGAAGAATGGAGTGGCTTCAGGTTTTGCTCGGTTGAAGACACGTGCATGGAGGAGCTTCGCTCGGTGGGTCTGCTGGGTCAGCAAACCGTCTGAAGAGATGCAAGATGGACCGAAGTTTCGGTGGATTGGGATTCGGTGGAGTGGCTTCGTGGAGATGGGCGGCTTGCAGGCAGTCAACACTTGGGGCTTCAAGGAGAGTTAGTTGACTGGTGGGGTTCAAAGTGTGGACGTGTGCCAGAGAGAAGAATCCTTGGCGACAAATGATGGTGGAGAGGGGCGATGGCAGCGTGGATTCGAAGGAAACAGAACTGAATGAAAGCAAAAGCAAAAAAAAAAAGAAGAAAATGAAAGAGAAGCCGTGGAGGGGAAGTCGGCTAGCGAAGGAGTGAGGGAGAAGGAGAAGCGTGCGTGAGAAGTTGCTGAATAGTCAAGATAAAATATCCAAAATCATCATAGCTTGGCCCCACAAGTCCACATAATTATCTCCTTGTCTCTTATAATTAAATCTTGTAAATCAATCCACAAAAAATCCAATTTTAGGCCAAATGTTGCACTCCCGTGGCTAGGTCCGAATTTCTTCAATTTGAATTTCAATTTTTACTCAAACTTCCTCAATTGATGTCCAATTTTTGTCAAAGCAAAAGTCCACATCAATTCCACAATCCCCCATCACCGAATGACTCGGTTTGGAAGCCAAAGATCCATTTAATTTGGCCAATCTGAACTTTTGTTATTTTTCCGTGACGTCCGAATTAATTTTCTGTAAAATTCCAGTCTCGATGGAATTTCTCCAAAAGACAAGACGATGTCCTATTCATGAACCATGACATGCTCGAATGTCCGATTTCTGAAACCAAATTCCATTTTGGGTTAAAATCAATTGAACGTAATTCTAGTCCAATCCGACTTATCGAGTAGCTTTTAGGGATTTTACCACGGTTATATTCCTTAACGGCTTCACCAAATAGATTAGTTAACTCGTGAGTGATTAGCTCAGAGAAAAAGAACCATAAGTGCGTCGGCGAAATGCCTATTTCATATATTCAAGACGGGGCTGAAATTTGGGATGTCACAAGTAAAGTTTAGTGACATGCTCATGTGCCCTTGCTATTCGACTTAAGCTCAAGGCACGCACCATTTGAAGGCATGTGCTGACCGATACCATTGCGATTTGACGCGATTGACCGGGTTTATTCTGCTTGTTGAATGGTCATAAAAGAAAATAAAGGAGAAGTTTTGCATCTTAAGAATTGTTAAGTAGGTTCTCAGGCTTCCAAAGCCCACGGGAACCACCCTGTTCGTATCCCCATAGACCTTAGCAGAGGAACTCGAAGTGCTCGATTTCACCGATGCCAGAAGTAGCAAGACCATTTAGACAGTGTCAGTTTTCAATAGAATAACTGCATATGACATGCATGATTCAATGACTCTTCTTACATAGTGCGAAGGATTACACGGCCCAAATGTATTTAGACAAACGAATGGCTGTTGCTGAGTTGGCTTGAAATGAATGGCCACTGTACGTTAATCTGTCAGCAGGGTTCAGCTTGCTCGACGCTGCAGCAGCTTGACTTGGTATTATTCTTTAAGTCCGAACAGCGGCTTCCGACTCTGCTTCTCTCCTGAAAACAGTCTATGCTTTTGGGAGTGAAATTAACTACAGCCTTATTTTGTATATTGAACAATTGCTACGGTCCTTGAGGATATATCTAATGGACGCCACCCATCGGAGTTATTAAGTCAAAATGATCGAGTTTATATTCACAATCACGTTAAGCATAAAAAAATTAATTCTTTCATCATATGTTTGCAAAAGAATATATATATGGACTATTAAAAAATCACATCAATTTTTTTTTTCATGTGTTTGCACTCAGATAAAGAGAGACTAATGGGGAATAATGAATCAATCAGTGCAAAGACCTATTATGAGGATTGTGTATATAATGTGTCAAAAGTTCGATGTGTCTTTCTGGAGAGAGAGAGAGATCGATGTGTCTTTCTGGAGAGAGAGAGAGAGAGATGTGTCTTTTTGGAGAGAAGTTCAAGGAGGGAGCGAGGGAGAAAGAGAGGGAGGGAGAGGGAGAGGGAGAGGGAGGGTTCGATGTGTCTTTATGGAGGGAGGGAAATGTCTTTTAATATTTGGTACTTAATATTTTATTGTTAACATATGAGACAATATTATTGAAATTTTTACTTGACATTGGTTATCTAATTACGATCAATTACAATTAAGAGGGACCGATAGATCACTTTACTTTTCATGGAGAGAGAAAGAGAGTTTTTTTTTTTTTAATTATTACTTCGGGAATGTCTTCTAGTATTTGGTACTTAGTGTTTTATTGTTAACATATGAGAGAATATTATTGAAATTTTTACTTGACATTGGTTATCTAATCTCGATCGATTACTAATTAAGATGGACAGGTATAGATCACTTTGCTTCAACTTCATAGCAGATAGAAAGGAGCGATGCATTCTTAAATTTCTCTATCTTGTTCTTTTACATTCTTTGAGCTTGTTGATTGGACGATTATGATATCAACCGCATGCACCTTTCTACCCAAGAGGTGAATATTTTCACAGAAGATCAAAATTGTTGCTTACATAATCATATGAAGACTCTTGCACGACTTCTTAAGTTCAAGCCTAAGCTTTCCTTTATCCAGCCTTTATAGGGAAGACTAAATCCACCTTCCCAAATTGAAGAAAGGTACACAACCTCCTGTGAGAACAAAGATTCATAAAAAATTACTTTTCTTTTTATCGCCTAGTTCCGAGGGCTCGCATTTGAAACTTCACGCTTCTTAACGTACACCCCAATTGTTTTACCATTTGTCCAAGGAGTTGGTCGTTGGTTAACGCGATTTAAGATTACTGTAGAAGCCAGATTAAGGCAAATGACTTCGTATGTAGCATGAGCTTAGTACTAATATATGTGAAAGAGTTCTTACTTATAAAACCTTACCTCTTGTCCATTTCCTCTGGTTAATCGAACTTGACACATTCTTAAATTATCATAACATTGGAGCTCAAACAGGAACTGCTTATCATACGAGAGACATTTTACAAAAAGAGTTCTCATTTATAAATATTTAGAACATATTCGATAAAACTCTACATAAGAAATTTTATTGTGAAAACGGGTGCTGCGGTGTCTATTACTTCTTGTCAAATACCTCCAAAGTTGTAGCTAAGAAGTTGCCTCACCTGTACTCAACATTAAAATTTACCGATTACCAAAGGTACCAGTTACCTCTCTTTTCAGTGCAGCTGCAACACAAGACCATTACATTTGAACCGTGGATACATAAAATCACCTCTAAATTTATCAAATTGTATCGAGTCAATTTGTTTATGTCTAAAATTGTCATAAATGGATTTAAAAAATAAATGTACATGACACATTTATTATTCATGTGGAGACGAGTTGATCTGTTTATGATAAAACATATTAGATATTATAATGAACACTTTTATGAAGGTGGTTGTATTGAAATTTATCAAATCTACATTGGAAGAATCGTGCTAAATTTTTCATATGATGAGGATAACCATCCAAAGTTTTGTTGTCCTCCGCAACAATGTCCAAAAATTAAAGTTTGATCCAATTTCCCCTAATGGAGAGAAAAACTAGGCTCGCAAAGAAATAGTTAAACCATGGAAAAATGACACATAGTCTCTAAACATTCGTCAAATGTGTGATGTAGTCCCTGAATTTTTAGTTTTTTCAATGTGGTCTTTGAAATTTAGCCTAGCGTTCAATATGATCCTTAACTTCTAATTTATTCAATATAATCCTGGACTTTTGATACATTTTTAATGTAATCCTCAAATTATATCAAAATATTCAATGTAGTCTTTTTGTTAATGCAAATTGAGGATGACATTAAATATTTTTACATAATTTAATAACTAAATTGAACATGTACCAAAAGTTGAGAGATCATGTTGAACATTGGGCTAAAGTTTAGAGATTACATTGAATAAATTAAAAGTTCAAAAATCACATTGCACATTGGATGTAAGTTTAGCAATCATTTGTGTCGATTTCCCTTAAATCACGGATCAAAATAAATAAGAGTTGAACGGTAACAAAGTTCTCAACGGCAAATTCAAGTTTGAAATGGGTCATTGCCCTGTAGATTATTCAAGGCGCAAACATAGGGAGAAAAGTCGAAATAATCACCATCTTTGTCGACTTCATTTTTTGAAACACAAAAACCAGAGACTCTCCCTGCGATCACTTAAACACAACAGCGACAGGGGTTCGAACCGAATGCCGAGCAGAGACCCACGTGATTGCCCCCTGAGCATACGGCGACGGCGCTTTCGAGTCAACTTCCCTCGTAAAGTCAACCCGGTAACTCGCTGTCTGGTTCGCCTCTGTGAACACGAGTTCACGCGGGTACACGCCAATTGAGACCGGACCCTTGATCGGGTAGACGACTGACTGGTACCGCGACTTTGCGGGTCCGACGTTTTTCACCGTCCTCGTCACACTCACGTTCGTCACCGAAGGCTTGTGGAAGCTTACGGTGATCGATGGATAGTTGAGCTGGTAATCAGGTATGCTCCCTATGCTCGAGCAGTTGACTTTTTTTTTAACTATAACCTCGATTTGGGACTCGTTGGAGATGAGCCCACAAAGGTAAGGGATGTAATCTTGCGGTCCATCGTCGTAAACGAGACCCGGGTCGACGGCCTTCGATGGGTTGATGTGTCCTGCGCCGGTGGCGAAAATGTCCGCTGGATGGAGTGTCTCGTCCACGATGGGTCGGCCCTCCATGTTGGAGGTGGCGGCGGTGGTCATGATGGCGGACTTGATGGCCACTGGTGACCAATCGGGGTGCGCGCTCTTGAGCAGTGCCGCCACACCACTGATGTGGGGGCAGGCCATGGAAGTCCCGGAGATCACGTTGAATGCATGCTTCATGTCCGTAGAATTGTCTAAAGGGTATGGCCAACCGGCGAGAATGTTCAAGCCTGGGCCGATGATGTCCGGTTTGAGGATGCCTGGGCTTAGGCGGTTGGGGCCGCGGGAAGAGAATGATGCTACAGCCGGGGCGGGCGATCTCCCGATGATGTGCGTACCTTTGAATAGGATCGTGGCCGTTGGTGCTGGCGTTGTGTTAAGGTATCTCTTGATCTCTCTCCCCGCGGCATAATTCAATGCGATGGCGGGTAGGACGTGCGCATCAGAAATGGTGGTGTATCCGTCAGCGGGACCGTTCACGAGGATCATGGCCGCACCACCATTATCCTTGACCTCTTGACCTGCTCCGACTGGATCGATCCATTTTATGTCGCACAAAACCACTTTCCCTCGAACCGAGAGGCGAGCCAGTGATCCGTAATGGCAGTCCTGGACGTCTCTGCCATCGAATACTTCCGGATAAATTAGGGGAAGTTGCGTCGGATGGAAGTCGTGCGGTTGGTACAAGGTCTCCCCATCGAACTCTAGCCCGTTCCCCAGCCGTGCTGTGGCCTTTATGCTACGGTCGATGCTGCTTGCACCCACAGTGAGAATCCATGGAGCCTCGTTTGACAATGTCCTGTGCTTTGGCCCCGTATTCCCCCCAGAGCAGCTGACGAGGATGCCCTTTTGGGTGGCGGCAAGTGCCCCAATCGCAATCCAGTCCTGAAAGAGCGGTGGTTTTTTTCCTCCTAAAGAGACGGAAAGCACATCGACACCGTCCTCGATGGCGGCGTCGAACCCAGCCAATATACTGCTTGCAGGGCAACCGCCATCTGCGCAAACCTTGTACATTGCCAAATGTGCAAGAGGCGCCAAGCCTACGGCCGTGCCTTTTGCATTACCGAGCGCGCTGGCATCCCTCACAAAAGCACCGGCAGCTGTGCTGGAAGTGTGCGTGCCATGCCCAGTATCATCATATGGTGGAACGGCCTGCGTGGCGTTGATTGGGTTGATGAAAGACCTCGCACCGATGAGCTTGTTGTTGCAGGACGTGCCGTTGAAGTCACACCTCCCCTTCCATTTGGCTGGGGGTGGAGGCACCCCCTCGTCGTTGAAGGAAGGGTGGTCCGGGAAAACCCCTGAGTCCAGTAGTCCGATGATCACGCCCTTACCAAAGTTCGAGTCCTTCCAGAGCCCGACTCCTTGGTGCAATCCCAGGAAGTCGGGGGTATGAGTTGTGTGTAGAGAAAGCACCTCCTCCGGATGTACCTGCAAAACACCGTCCTTCTCCTGAACGACTTTAGCTTCCTCGGCGGTCAATTTGGCTGCGAACCCGGATAGCACATGCTGGTACGAGTGAACCATTCTTTGCTCTTGGTTAGAGCTGGCTGCTGTGGTGGGTAAAAAGGACCGATACAAAGAATCGATATCCTCTACGTTAGCGAAATGTTTGTCCGTCGGCTTTCGTACTTGGATAATGTAAGTTGATGAGCTCCTTGTATCAGCTACTGCCATAGCAGCATTAGCTGGGGAAATGCTTAGAATGTAAATGATACCGAGAATTAAAATTATCAAGGTGGTCGGAGACAATTTGCATTTCTGATCTTCCATCTTGAATTTGAAGAAGAAACAGTACCTTTTGTTTCCGAGTTCTGTGTTGATAGTTATAAAGGAGAAGCAAAATGAAGAAATGCATTGTTCTCATGACCCTCCGGAAGCCAATATTGGTACTTTTTCTCTTTTGGAAGAAAACTATCCTTAGAAAGAAAACTATCCGTGGTGATTTTTATTTCCTAATTGTATACGACCTGTTTTAATCCTCAAGGACTTCCATAAAAATTTAAGATAGACTAGTGTATCGAAGGAAATATAAATATGCAGCAGATGCCAAATGTAGCATGCTATACAAAGACCAGAAAAAATATCCTCCGGATAATGCAATCCTAAATAAATTATTTCCCCCAAATTAACTTCTAAGCAATAAGAAAGAAAGTAAATAAGGGAAAGAGAAGAAAAGGAAAAAAAAATATAATTTCTAAAAAATATTAAAATACTATTGCAAATTACCCGCATTAGTGTTGATTGTGCCATGTGAGATGTCTAGCATCCATATAGCGATTTCCGACTAAAATTGATCAGATTGACTAAATTGACAATACTTGAAAATGTTTATGACTTAATTAGCGAAATTAAAGATTTATGACTGAATTGATAAAAGTACAATAAATTTAGAACTTATTGGACAATTTTCTCTCCAACTAGTTGCTTATCCAAGTTGGTCCATTGCTTGAATTTCTATTGATTCTCACTCGATCATTATTTTGTACCTATCTTAATTTGCATACTTGATATTATCACCACCGAATTTGATGTAAAATGGTAGGGAAAAGTGTTAAAAACTCATAATTTTTTTTTTTTGGTCAATTTAGTCATAAACTTTTATACTTTGTGCAAATTTAATCATTTTCAGCCAATTTAGGCTAGATTTTACTGACTGGACGCCGACCAGTTGATGTGACTTGATCGGCGCTGACATAGACAACTTTTAATAATATTTTATATTTTATTATTATTATTATTTTTCCTTCTCCTCCTCCTTCCTCAAGTCGCTCGCTGGACCTTAACGATCGACTAGAGGCGATGATCATTGAGGTTGACCTCGCCAATGGCCTAGAGGGTGGTCTTGCATTGGCCAACAAGCCTTACCCTTGCCAATACCGCCTAGGCCGCGATTTGGCATGGGCGAGCCTTGCCGTCTATCTTGTCATGTCTTGAACCTTGAGTGCACGCACATCCCTCGATGGTCAATAAAATTTGCGACGTCCCAGGACTCGTCGCCAACCCTTTCTTTTAATTGTACATGCGGAAGCGTATAATAAAATCCCCAGACAACACAAATATGGAATAGAAAAGCAGGATACAATTTTCACCATAACACTTTTCATAAACAAACTAGTTTATACACAGAGGCCAACATTAAGGGCTATGTATAGGAGATTTATCTCCAAAAAGAACTACTGAGCCACCTATGCTCTTAACCCTTTCGCTTCAAACTCCTAGTTCTTCATACTAGGGATCTGAAAATGTTTATATAATAACCAATGAGATTAAAATCTCAGTGAGTCCTCCCCTAAGGCCCCTATTAGGATACTAACTCAACTCGGGGTATCTCTTTAGAATCACCCCACCAATAAGCTAGGACTAACAACCAACAAATCGATTTCCAAGCAACCTTACCTAGTATGCCATACTTTGCACATTAAATCTCAATACAATACATGCAATGTGCATGGCCACTAGATGATGCAATTCATCAATCGTATACGAGTTGTGTCACAAGCGATCTCACTTGGCCATTGCCACACCTGCACATTGTTGATTCATGCATGCGTGTCATAAACAATGTGCTCAACTCATGCATAGTCAAAACTAATGATACCATGATTCTCATACACTCTTGCACATTAGTGCGTCACCTATCATGCTTCAATCGATCACACGGGTCTCGATTATAAGATAAAATCGTTATGACATGTCCTATACCGTGCTACACAATTTTACCCCATAATAAGGCCCAACCATCTCAACACGTGCTCTAGTCCTTACGGTTCATTGGCCACAATCAAATCCTAGTTGACAATCTAATTAATTTGTGACCTCCCGGCCATGACTAATTTTCCAGTCAGCGATCATCCGATTCCCGCCGAGCTACCAATGAAAATCGGGTTTCGTCCCACTCTATCGGGCACAGCTATGTCTAGAACTCCTATTCAGATGGTTTCCCAAAAAGGGACATCGGTCCAGAGTCTACTGCGACTAGCTTCCAACTCTCGTCGAGAATTGTCCCTAAACTCCCGTTGGGTGACGGTTCAACTTTTGATCACGCAAGCTCACTACTAAGACTCTTCTTATCTATGAGCATTTAACCAATGCACAATGCTTGCAAAAACAATTTCAAATCATTTTCCCCTAAAGGCAGTTCATTTTGGTGTCCCTTGGACAAAGCTTATTTCCCTTTTTCAGTGAAATTCGATGCTCATGTATTTATACATTCATTCACTTCATAGGATTAACATACATGAACTTAGACAATTTTTTGTTCTCGGGTGAACAGTGCACGTGACAATGTTTCGTGAACAGTAACTCGTGAATAGTGTCTTGAAGAATAAATTCCAGAATTTAATAACTAATAAAATAAATCCAAAAATCATTAAAAACATTGATTAAAGTACACAATTAATCCATTAAGGTTAACCAAGCTCAATTAAGCACATAAGCCACAATTAAGCAAATAAAGTGAGATTAAGCTAAACTAATCTAATCTAATTCATCCATCTAACCACATATATTAGGGCTAATACAACTTAATTAAATCTCCTAAACTATAATTAACACTAATTAAACCAACCTTAAGCAAGTTTAGGCACTAATCAAAGGATTATGAGCTAAACTCACCTGTTAAGTGGGCCGAAGACACGCACGTGGTGGCAACGATGGAGGCTACGCACCGGGACTTCAACCACGATGATTCAAGGTGGTCCCAAGGCTGAAACAACAGCCACAAGGTTGGACTCCCTTTGCAACTCCAAGAAACTGAACATCAAAGGAAGAAAATGAGTGAAACAGCTTCGCCGGAGCTCCGGCGAGGGGTTGGCCGGCAATTGGTGGGACCTGGAGGTTGAGGGGGACTTGCTGGTGGTTGGTATGGGTGGAGACTAGGTCGAAATGGAAGAAAAATGGCTGAAACGGGCGAAACAGGTGAAACCGTGCAAGTTGCCAAGCGGACCGATGGACCGGCGATTGGTTTCTTCTCGTCGGCGTATAGGTCGGCCGGCGACTCCATTCGGCACGAGGTCGGGCTTCTCTGAACAGTTTGGATGTGCTGAAAACAACAATGGATGGCACGAAGGTTGATTCGCATGGGAAGACCACTTTTAACTCAGATTTTTGGAAAAAAATGTCAATTGGAGAAAAAACCGGCATAAGGAAAAAAACATGGGGAAAAAGAGGTCCGGCGGGCTTGCGACTTGCTTCGGCGGTTGCTAGCTTCTTTCTTCTAGTTTTCTCAAGCTTACAAGACTCCATAGCAATGGAGAAAGGAGGGAGGAAGAGGAAGAAGTGGTATGCTGAAGCTTGAGGGAACAAGAGCCTTCAATGCTCTCCTTAAGGTCTCACTTGAGTGTTGCCCCCACCACCTTCAGCCTTATCCTTAGCCATTTCCCTCTCTCAAAACTTTATCAAGAAGCTTCCCATGTGTCCCAAATGTTGTTGGAGAAATCTTCATTGAGTGTTTTGAAGCTGACAAAACGTTTCCATCAGTCTAGTCTGAAGATTTGCAGACTCTACTATTTAAAGTCTGAAGACCTCCGGACTACTAGACTCAAGACTCAAAGTCTATTCTCATCGACAGTTTCTAGTTTGTCGAAGAAGGTCTATCCAGGACTAGATGTTTCGTTAAGGATTTGATCTTATCGACTGACGAAGATCTCTTGCCTGGATATGACATAACAGAATCCTTTATTCGAATCAAGATTGATTAAGGATCCGATGATTGACAAAGTATACTTGGGAGGTTCTACTTATGGAAACCGAGATCCTGATTGTATGAGCAAACATGATTGATGGGCTATCGACATGTTTCTTAAATAGCTCGAATGATCTTCTTAATTGATTCCATTCAACGGGTAGATTGGAGGAATTCCTTTGGTAAGTGCCAACGGGTATGATGGCATAAAGGAGTATAAAAAGGAAGACGTTCCAGTGGTTCGAGAGTGTGCACGATAGAAGAATTCCAAAGTCTGAAGCTCCTTATTCTTAGTCAATTCATTTGTTGAGCGAAATCTTGTACGCAAAAGAGAGTCTATATTCGTGAGAAACCTTGAGGAAGTGTGGTAGAGTATCTATACTGTGGAATCAAGGGAGAACATTGCTGTAACATCTCTTTTGTTCATAGTGAAATCCAGCCAGTGGGCTGTCGGTGCAGAAGAGTGAACGTAGGCTTGGAATAAGCCGAACCACTATAAACCTTGTGTTCATTTTCTCTTCTCTACTCTTTGCTTTACTTTGATCATAATTCGTTTTGTTAACCAAAGAAGAACTTCCTTCTATTGTTTGCTTAGTATTGCTCTTTTATCTCGAGAAATTATTTTTGTCACCTATTCACCCCTCTCTAGGTGCTTGTACTAACTATCTCAAATGTTACACCCCACCATGGCCTACGAACTTGTACAATTTGGCCTCCAATTTATTCAATTCCCCTTCAATCTCATTCAATTTCTTATCCAGTCAATCCCAATTGAAGCCCATAATTTTATCCATTGTGTTCACACTTAAATCCACATTTTCCCTAGTCCAATGAACCATCTTGTATCCCAAAATTGCGATCAAAAGCAAGCCTACGAAGTTCCTGGTCTAAAATACTCTTATTTTGAAAATTCGCTGAAAATCTCAGTTTGTGGAAAAATATTCATTTCTAAAATGATTTGTGACATGACAGAACTTTCAATTTCTGAAATCGAGTTTAAATTCATGGTTAATTTCAATCTGGCGCGATTTTAGTGCGTCCTAATCTACAAGGTAGCTGTCGGGAATTTTTAGTACATTTGACCTGTGGTTGATTATTTTCAAGCCACAAAGTGCATCTTTGACACATTGACGACTTTCGATTGTCGTGAAAAAATTTCGAGATTTCAAATACGGACACAAGGTACATAAAATACAGAAAAATTGGTCTAGTGCCGTTCGACGAGAATTTTGCAATTAGGTGGAATCACCCACACTTAATCACATACCTCTATCAAATTGACATATCTCCGGTCTCTGATCGATTTTGACCGTGCCGTAATGACCCTTGTAGATTAGCACGGTTGAACAGTCAATTCCTAGTCAAATTCTCAAATCTATTGCGTTAAAATCCCTTAATGTCTTCACCTAATAGACTAGTTATCTCATGAGGGGCATTCTCAGAGAATAAGGCCATAAGCGCGTTGAGGAAAAATCCATTTCATTTTATCGAAATCAGACTTAAAAATCAGGATGTCACACACCTTGCGGCCACTGGCGAGATGGTCAGCGAAGTTGACCTCGACCTCGTCGACCGGAAGAAGGAGGAGAGAAGAAAAAAAAGAAAAAGAATATATATTTTAAAAGAATAAAAAATTTAAAAATTTAAAAATATTATTAAAAGTTATCCACATTAGCGCCAATTGAGCCACGTTAGCCGCACTGCGCCCAATAAGCAAAATCCGATCGAAATTGACCGAGAATGACTGAATCAGTATTAAGTAAAAAGATTTAGGATTAAATTGGCATTAAAAAATATGACTAAATTGGCATAAATGCAAAAGGTTTATGACTTTTTGAATACTTCTCCCTAAAATAGTATGCTCTAGCAACAAAATAGAAAAATGAGAATGCACAATATTGATATTTGGTTTAGGGATTGGGTTGATTCCTAATTTTTTATGTAGTAAATGATTCGGCTAGTCAAAATTTAAGTATCAACAATCTATTAATTAACTTCAGCAACACCAAATAATCCTAGGAGCATCTAGAGGATGTGTTCATTTGTTTATTATCTAGCCAAAATGCATTTATTGCATGCTCTACGCATTCTTATTAACCCTATTCAAATTACTTGACTTTGGTGCCGTCCTATGGCTCTTTTCAACGTGCAAAATGCCACAGCGGAAGAAGATGCACAAGCTGGTCCATTCAAAATGACATCAACCATGAACACAAAATCATCAATAGGTTGCTAGCTATTAGAAGAAGCTAATCCAGTTGGCATTGGATAGAAGTAACAAATCTGAGCTCTGGACCGAACTTTTGGAAGTAAGAAAACTCACCCCTAGTTAATACATTCCCGAACAAGTGATGAACTATTGGCAATTCTACATATGTCAACATCAAGAAACATGGTACCCTCTTCATTATTTGTTAGTCTTTAAGGTAAATGATATCCTCCTCTATAAAAAACACATATACTTGATATACTTCCATAGGTATGAGATCCTAAACATTCAACTTACACCTCGACACTTCAAACGCATCCCCTCCGTCTCTCCCTTCCTCTCTCTCTCTCTCTCTCTCTCTCTACTGAATCATACCTCTCTTTCTTGTAAGTATAAAAAGAAGGGACAAATATGCCACGATTGGGGTGGAGTATCATCTTGAAACCGGCTCTCCATGAAACATTATTGGCACTTCAAATTCATCTGAATAAACGGAAGTGGCACAGACTAAGCTGTCTGTAAGAATTCAAACTCCTGATTATGAAGGTATCCTAAAATGTGACTATATGATTTTATAGCCTTGCTCAGTATCAGTGGCAAAGGCAGTGTCGGCTGACGTGGACTCGGGCATTTTGGACGCCATCTTCCATGTCGGAGACATAAGCTACGCCCCGGCTTCTTAGTGGAGTGGAATTTCTTCCTCCACCTCGTCAGCCCTGTCGCTCCCCGAGTTTCCTACATGTTTGCAATTGGAAGCTATGAAAGGTAACTATCTCGGGTTAATATGCGTCCCTTCCAGCGCAATAAACAGCTGAACCAACATAATTAGCAGCATGAGTCGAAGATGATTTCTAAATTTCTTTCACATGAGGAGATTACGGGCCCTGGATCCATGTACTTAACTCTGGACTCTAGTGAGGAATGCGGCGTTGCCTATGTGACATACTTCCCAATGCCAACCCCAGCGAAGTACAAGCCATGGCATTCCATGGAACAAGCCAGTGTTCATTTTACTGTGATTTCAACCGAACACGACTGGTCTGAGAATTCAGAGCAGGTAAGGGCATGAAGCTGAACCCTTCTGGTATCACATTTTCATGTCGATGAGCTGACATTTTTATGTCATAAGAATGTCATGTTGTCAGTATCAATGCATGAGAGGGAACATGGCTTCAATCGACTGTGATCTAAAACTCCTTGGTTAGTTTTCACGGGGAAAGTACATTTGCTTCTCGGTGATCGCGAGTTTCACTAATTGATTTTGCGTACTCTCAAACTAAAAAATTCTCAAGACAACAGAGATCAAGTGTAGCGGTTGGCGCCTGTAGGCATAGGCCCAGCCCATGTACACTTCTGGTTCCGGAGGAGGTGCTGACCATAGGTTTCTTGATGCTGTAGAGCCCTTGCTATTGGACAACAAGGCAACCTTCTGCTTCTTAATTCCATTCGGATGTCGAATGATTTGCTGATCTGTACTCATCGAGCATTTGATATCAGAGGCTGACCTAGTTCTCTTCGGCCACTATCCTAACTATGAAAGAACGTGCTCAGTTTACCAAAATCAGTGTAAAGCCGTGCCAAAGAAAGATCAAAGCGGGGTCAATAGTGCACCTGTGCAAGTGGTTATTGGTATGGCCGGGTTCGGTCTGGATGACTTCCTAGATGAGATTAGAGTCTGTTCTCCTCACACCGTTGTAAATAGTAAACCAATATAGCTTTTTGTCTAAACCTGCACAATTCTTTGGCAATTTCTGAAAATCCGTCTTTGTATTCATCGGGGCTTAATCTCAATTCCATTTCCTGCATTTACATTGGCTGAATGTTGCTTAGCCAAACAATGCCATCTTAACAACACCTTTCTGATTTACGGGCCCTGAAAATCCAGATTCCAGAGATTTTTAGCTTGCTGTTAAGAAATTAAATGCGGATTCTGCTGCTCATGTCATTCAACTTGATACGGTTACATGGGGATTATCATTTTGGTTGCTCCCATGAATAAGATCTGTAGAAGTGAAGCCCCGTTGATTTTTTTGCAGCCAAGTGACTGGAGTTTGATAAGGATTTCCAAATTCGGCTATTTCACAGGACACGCAACTCCAGAAGAGTTACAATTAGAGGTCAGAACTCTCGAATTTTCCGTCGCCCTTCCCACAATCATCATTCCTTTTAGCTTTATGACTGCTTACTTGATTACATATGACTTCATTTATTGAGAAATTGTTCTCGTCAGTTATGATGCTTTGAAATTAGAAACTATGTACAGTTTCTGATGTCCTGTGCTCTAAGTAGAGTTTGGAACATTAAGCAGCTAGATGTTACTGCATTCATGACGACCGTGCTTACGTGCTCATTTGACTTCAATCTACGCCTTGCTTGCAGTACGTGAATGCCGGCACGAGGAAGGTGGAAGACATCTTCCGCAACACCCGATAACCTGACTTATCAAGTCAACAGAAGGCACTGCTGGCGATAACAAGCTGCTATAGCTACATAATCATACACTTCTACATTCTACTTCACACAGACAAGAAATACAAATGACTTGTGCTGGTATACAAGTAATAAATCCTGACTGTTCGCTGACCTAATCAAATGCTCTTGATCTGTCATGATGGAATACAAATTCATGATTTCAGTACTCATGTGAGCGACCTAACAAGATTCATTCAATGCAAGAGTGATCTCTCCTTCTGAAGTCAAAACCACAACCTCTTGATGGTTAACATAATCTTCCAAAAATTGTTATATATTTATGTAAAAATCAGTGATTTCAATTCACAAATTTTTGTCATGAATGCGATGCAATGTAATAAAATTTAGGAATTGCTTAATATCATCCTAAATTTTTGTGAGTTATTTAAGTCACTATCAATAATGAGTAATGACGCTTGACCAACCTTGGGCATGCATATGATTGACAAAGTATATTCTTCTAAATTAATGCCGTTGACCTAATTGACCAAAATATCTCTCATCTCTTATCCGAAAACAGCCATCCGATTCTTTCATACCATGCTCAATCGTCTGATTTGAAAATCTTTGAGTCACGTCATATCACTCCATACCTCTGGTTAAAGATTTACTTATTATTTGACTTGTCTCAGCCTTTCACGTAGTTGTAGCTGCAGCGACAACTCAATCCTAGTTAGACTTTTTGCTTGTCGGTTCAAAATTCTTTCCAGAGGGAATGATTGATCACAATTCCCTTTGTGAAGTCGCGTTGATGAAGTTTATGGCAGCGCAAGCGGCGTATTGCCTTTGTTCGACAACTGCAAGCTCTCGTCTTTGAGCCCGACCCACTTCGTCCAAGTCATTCACTGCGCTCTACGATCTGTGAAGCACTTGGCGAAATCCATGGTTCGTGAGATGCAGACGGTGAATTGGAACCTCGATGATCAAATAGATCTGAAAATACAGGATTTGTCCATGGCTGGTGGTAACACTGCAATATACAGAGCGTCGTCCATGGCCTCTAAAGTAAATAAAGACAAGGAAGAAAATAGTGAGAGAAGACAGAGTAACGAGAGAAAGGGGGTAACCGAGGACAGAGAAAAGATCTGAAAGTGGGCCCGGATTCACCATGTGTCAATCTCTGGATGGTTCAATGCAAATCCTACTGTGGTGTGTTTAAGGGCATCTAATATGATGGTTTTGATGCCAGTACTCTGCAGGCCATGGAGATTATGAAGGCAAGAAGCTCAAAGCTCTCTGCAGAGGGGACAGCTTACCAAAACTACTTCAACGCCTTTTATTGAAGACAAAAGCAAATATCCTCTTGACAAGGGGATGAAGAATATACAAGATGCAATCAATTGAAGTTGTGGTTTCAACGGAATGTATATTTACCAATTCTCTTACCTATCGCGACCTTTTCAGAGGTGAACTAGAAAAGCTAGATCACTGAATAGGAATGAATGTTGCTCTCATGAGACAATTGCTTGTGTTTAACACTAGCTTTCCCAAAATCTACTAATTGCAACTAGATACTCAATTCAATATGCATTTAAACTTAGTTCTTAGAGCCGCTACTAATTGTTTAATGAAGTTCTATATGAACTCTATGCAATAGGGGTGTTGCATGTAACGTGGCTATGGATTAATCAACATGATATAATTTTTCTAAAGCATTAACTTTAAATCACGACTCACTAAATGATGTGCAATGTATGACATGCATGTTATGAATTCTGTATGCAATCCTTGTGTAGTCCTAATGATATATATATATATATATATATATATATATATATAGATATATATTTTGATTCTTATTTAACAAAAGCTATGAATTATTCTAAATCTATATGAGCTCTAAAATTAACGTGCATTGTCCTAACCATGAAAATTCTAAAATTAAGATTGCGTTCTAAACCCTAAACATGACATGTTTTATATGTGGGAGGGTCATTAATTTCTGTGTGGCATCAAAACATACATCTTAAATAAAAGGTTATTGCAAAAAAGCTCCTACCGGCGCATGGTCGCCGCCTCCTCCCAGACGCTCTGGGTTTTTCCCTACCGCGAGGTAGCTTCCCCTGTACTGGTGATTCGTTGTTCTAGTTGAGTTGTTCCCTCATCGTTTCTCTGTTACAGCCCCCCTTCTCATCCCGCACAACTCTTTCCGTTCTTGTGGCCCTACTTTTTCTTTGTAAGCTGCATCGCCCCTTCCAAAAGTCACAGCAACCTCTTCATCGAGCCCGTGTCTCCCAACCCTCATCATCGACTTCGTCAAACCCCAAATTGTCTTTGTTTGTCGAGCCCCACACCCTCGATCACAATCCCTTTCGATTTTGTCGGTAATCCTAAAACCCTAGGCTTCGATGATCCCACCTTCTAAAACCCACTCGTCCGTTTCACTTTAACTTACCTTTATCTTTTGTTTTCTGCCTCTTTGCTGTCTCCACCTTGGCCCACCATCGCTTTCCCCATATCTCTCCTGTTTGGATTAAATTGTCGAGTAAAATCAAAGATGGTCGAAGGCAGTAGAGCTGCGTCTCCAATATTTCAGAGTTCCCAACCATACTCTGTTCTCGTTAGCAAGAGCGCAAGTTACGCTGACCCGTTGTAAGGTTATAGTGTCCTTTTAATTGTGCTGAAGCTGCTCCCTTTTCTTACTTGGATCTGTTAAGTAGGGAGGTAATAATGTCTGACCAAAATTATGATGATAGTAGAGTAGAAGCTCTGTGTAGAAGCTTGGGCAGTCTTTGGTCTGATGATGGTGTGATAGACGTTCAACAAGGAGTTCAACAAGGAATTTCTGAAGACAAATTAACAGAGTGCTGGTTAACTTTGTTTGGTAAACTTTATTCTCGACCTAATGTAAACTTTCAGGCATTTTTCAACACTATGAAAACAGCATGGAAGACAGAGAAAGTATCCTGTACCTCGCTTGAACTAGGATTTTTCTCCTTCTCCTTCAAGTCTGAAGCTGAAAAACAGAGGGTGTTAGACTCCGCCCCGTGGTCTTTTGCAAGCAACCTCCTTGTTCTCCAACAATGCGATCCGGATATCCCAGAAATTTGTTACGATTTTGATCACTGTGCCTTTTGGGTTAAATTCCATGGACTCCCGTTTGGTCGAGTGACAAAGGAGATTGTCCAAGATATAGCCTCCAAGATTGGCACAGTTTATTGAGGTGAAGTTGGAAGGAAAAGGAGATAGTACCTATAAAGTAGGCAAAGCCAGAGTTAATATAAACTTGGGATCCCCCCTCAAAACAGGTGTAGTTATCAATTTAGGAAGAAAGAAACTATGGATCGAATTCAAGTATGAGCGCCTCCCACACTACTGCTACTCCTGTGGACGAATTGGGCATTATGCCTCAGCATGCAAAGAAATTCCCTATGAAACCACATGGCTAGAGAAGGACTTACCAGGTAATTTCGGAAATTGGTTGCGCGCTGAAGTCAGGGATCTCAGCCCTTATGGCAAAGTGTTTTACGGGAAACAAGTTGAACTCCTTGAAGATCCAGAAATGGTGCCGGAGTCCCCTCTTGCTGCACAATTTCAAGAAGATCAGCAGGTGAAAAAAACCCAAGCACAGACTACCCAAACCCTACACAGTCAGCACTGTTCTGAGGAGTATATGCATCCACAAATGGCTCCTCTCCAACACTCTCTACCCATCACTGTAAGGGAAGAAAGAGAAACACAAAAAAGGGGCAGCAGTTGCCTAGAAGACGAATCTATGGTGATTCTCTATAATGAACAGCTTAAAGAAAAAGAACTTGACAGAGCGCATCATCCAGCTACTGAAAGAGTCCTAAACAAGGGTAAATCTAGGTGTACCAAACTTCCTACTTCAAAAAAAGGGAAGAGATTTTGTCCATATGGCGCACAATCGTCAAAGGCCTCATCAAATGATAATTTACAGCTAGTGGACATTCCTGTTACAGAGGAGGAGAAGTTAACTCACTGGGCTTTGGTGGCTAGCCCTAATAAGCCACCGGATCCGCCATGAAACTACTTAGCTGGAATTGTTAGGGGTTGGGCTCACCCCTGACAATTCGAGCTCTACGAGCCCTTGTGGCTCAAGAACAGCCCAACTTAATATTTTTAATGGAAACTAAGAACCAGGAGCAGATGGTGCAGCGCTTGCGCAGAAGAATGAAGTATCCAAATAGTTTTTTGGTAAATCCAGATGGTATTTCTGGGGGTCTGGCTCTTTTTTGGGATGAAACGCTTACCATAACAGTGGATTCGTCTTCAGATTGCCTTATCAATGTACAATGCCATCTTCACGACAAAAGGCAGCTCATGAAAATCACCTTCCTCCATGCTCCAAATAATTTTAATGCCAGAGTTCTTTTATGGGAGGATATACAACGACAAAGCTTCATCAATCATCTACCTTGGATGTGTATTGGAGACTTTAATGAAGTTTTGTACCATTGGGAAAAGACGGGTAAGAGAATGGCCGAAAATTTTCGTCTTACTGCTTTCAGAGACTTTTTACATGCGTGTTCTTTAATGGATTTAGAGTCCAAGGGGTGTGCATTCACATGGACAAATAGAAGGGCTGGTGAATACAATGTTAAAGAAAGGTTGGATAGAGCCTTATGTACCATGGAGTGGCGGATAGCTTATCCAGCAGCAGAGGCCATAGCCCTACCAGCGATAGGCTCAGATCACAGTCCTATTCTTCTGTCACTTTTTCCAAAATCAGGTCGCAAACCTCGAGATTTCAAATATGAAGCCTATTGGGTAGAAGATGAGGAGTGTAGGCAACTTGTTAAACGATCTTGGGAAGCTTCTCAAGGCAAAAATATGATTGACAAATTGAAGTTAGTGGCTGTACAGCTCGCTGCGTGGAGTAAAAGAAGGTTTCCCAATGCACATAAAAGGATAGATGGGCTAAAAAATGAACTTCAAACCGTGATGAATAGCCAAGATATACCATATGACCAGCAAAGAGTTCAGTTCATTAACGGAGAGATTGACTCACTGTGGCGACAAGAGGAGATGTTCTGGGGCATGAGATCACGAATCAAATGGCTGAAATGGGGCGACAAAAATACGAAGTTTTTCCATGCAACAACTATCCAACGACGGAACAGGAACCGAATATCCAGGTTGTTGAATGAACAAGGGGAATGGGTTAGGAATGAAGAAAATCTTCAGGACTTGATAGTCAACTTTTTCAGACATCTTTATGCGTCAGATGGACAAAGGAACTTTCAGCCTGTACTAGATTATATCCCAACTTTGGTGGATACAACTATGAATCAATCTCTAATTGCACCCATAACCATGGAAGAAGTTAAAGCTGCTGCTCACCAACTAGGAGCTACTAAAGCTCCCGGACCAGACGGGTTAAATGGTTTGTTTTTCCAGCATCATTGGAATGACATAGGAGCAGATATATGTCGAGAGGTGCAACATTTCTTTGAGACTGGAACCCTTAACCCCACCCTTAACCAAACACAAATCACACTCATTCCTAAAACCCAAAACCCGGAAAAAATAGAACAATATCGACCAATAAGCCTGTGTAACTTTGCCTACAAAATCATATCCAAAATCCTTACAAATAGATCTAAACCCCTGTTACCGTATCATTGAAGCGAAGCAGCGCCTTTGTTGGAAACCGACAAATACAGGATAATATCCTCATCGTTCAGGAAGTCCTTCATAGATTAAGAACTAGAGACCGTCATCGAAAGTTCCAAGCAGTCCTTAAATTAGACATGCAGAAAGCATATGATAGGATAGAGTGGGACTTCCTTCAAGAATGCCTAAGAAAGATGGGTTTCTGTGAAGAATGGGTAAAATGGGTCATGCAGTGTGTTACAACCGTGTCATATAGCATTAAGCTCAATGGAGTCTCCTTGCCGTATTTCAAGCCAACTCGGGGTATTCGCCAGGGCGATCTATTATCTCCTTATCTATTCATCATTGTGGCTAATGTACTCTCCCACATGATCAAGCAAGCCCTTCAAGCAGGTACACTACGCGGTATCAGATTGAACCGAAACTGTCCCACTCTTTCACATCTACTTTTTGCAGACGATTCAATCTTTTTCCTTGAGGGTACAATATTGGAGTGTCAAAATTTGGCGTCTATCCTACATCAATATTGTTACGCATCAGGTCAAGCGATAAATCTAAACAAATCGGGGATATTTTTCAGCAAGGGCTGTCCAGAACTTCTACGAAGAAATATGGCGTCTGAACTACGAGTTCCAGAAATTATGAAAACGGGAAAATATCTAGGAATGCCATCAGATTGGGGTGCATCCAAAAAAGAAGTGTTCGCTTGGATTCTCGCTAGAATAAATATGAAACTGGAGAGTTGGAAGGAACACTTGCTATCAAGAGCTGGGAAGGAAACACTTCTCAAGTCAGTAGTGCAAGCCATACCCCAGTATGCAATGTCTATTTTTAGAATCCCAGTTTCTATTGTCAAAGCTATTGAGAAAAAAAATCGCTAACTTCTGGTGGAGAAATAATAACAAAGCGAATGGTCTACACTGGAGAAAATGGGACATTCTCAAGCTAAGAAAAGAGGAAGGCGGTCTTGGTTTTAAGGACCTCCTAACCTTTAATGTTGCTATGTTAGGCAAGCAAGCCTGGCGCCTTTCTCAGCACCCTGACACATTGTGGAGTCTAATTATGAAAGGTCTCTACTTCCCGAACTGTAACTTTTGGCAAGCAGGAAAAGGATCGCGCCCATCATGGGGATGGCAAAGTTTGCTAGCCGGGAGAGAAGCGATAACCCCTCAAGTTATGTGGGCAGTGGGAAATGGAAACAAAATTTCAATCAGAACAGATAAATGGCTTAAGATGGGAATTATTGGAGGACCTGCATCAAGAAATGAACCTCGCAAGGTGGCTGAGTTGATAGACTTTGAAAATGCTACATGGAAAGAGGATCTATTGCGCTCAATGTTTGATCATCAAATAGTGTCGGAAATTCTAGCAACCCCTATTGGCCTACCAACTACAGAAGACACATTGGTTTGGATAAGCAATAAATCGGGAAGTTATACGGTGAAGAGCGGATATCTGATGAATAGAAAGCGCATAATGAACCCAAGCAATCAAACACCAACAACATCCTACCAATGTAACCCAGATTTATGGAAACATATCTGGAAGGCAGCTATCCAACCGAAAATAAAGTTCTTTCTTTGGAGTGCATGTCAAAATGCCTTACCTACTTTGGATAATCTGTACAGAAGAAGGGTAGCACCTGCACCTATATGTCCATTATGCGGCATCGAACCAGAGACGATCGAACATACACTTCTTCTTTGCCCTTGGGTAACACAACTTTGGAATGAGCCAGGCCTGCAAGTTCAAGTGAATCGAGTAGGGTTAACCAGATTTGATGAATGGTTGGGTAATATTCACACAAGATCAAGGCACTCACATAATTTTGAATTGATTGCAAATGTATTATGGTGCATATGGAAGGATAGAAATCATTTCATATTCAGGAAGAGCCCCCTCAATTTCCATCGCACCCTGTTTAGCGTCGTCAACTTAAAAGATAGCTTTGCCGATGGAATCCTAAATTGACAAAACAGAAGCAAGCCGGCGACTTACTTGAAAAATGGCAACCCCACGGCTGGTGTCCTCAAGATTAATATAGATGCATCATTCGGGCCGGCCTTCACGCACAGTACATCGTCAACCTCAAGCAGACAACCTACATTGCACAATATTGATAGCTTTTCAGATTTACCCACGGAGCTAATGTCAACGAGCGACTCGATACCAGTCATGCCTACCTATCCCTCAAATTCCAGTTCCCCAAGATCCGATCCAAATTGGAGTGAAGCTGAGGAAGATCTAACCAATGACACAGGGTACACTCCTCGAAGTCGTGGCTGCCCTTACCTGTACGGAACAAGTCAGCAACCCCAATATACCCAAAACACACAACCCCCGGACTCCTCTCCAACGCCGACCATATCAGGAGAAGGCTACAGAGTAGTAACAGATCTGCAACAAGAAGTGACATCCAACAACCTGCATCTACCCACGGGCTCATATCTCATCAAAAAGAAAGTCTGCGATGATAGCAACACCTCAACCAGACACGACAAACAAGCTTCGCTGAATCCATGGACGCAAATCAGATACAACGCCAGCCACAGAGGATCACCAGATCTGCGAAGAGGAGAAACGGATGGAGGACGTCATCAACTTCAAAGCCCAAATCAGAACAGACTGGAAGTAGGGGGATGTTCCGACATCCTGCAAAGATACCCACACCACAGTGGAGCAACAAAGCACCTCTGCAGAGACTCAAGCCAAAGATTTTGCTCCAAAAATAAAAAACAGGACATATACTTACCTGTTCGTTTCAACATTTTGGGAAGAGGAGCGGATCCAACTGGAGTTGACCCACACAGCTACAACAACGAAACTCCACATCAGAATTCTTTGCCCAGAAATTCAGCAGATGACCAGAGGGAAAGTAGAGATCAGCGGAGATGGAAGATGACTCGCAACCAGGAGCAAAACGAGAACCCAGATCTGGGTTCCGAAAATGCAACTCCACAGCAGAGTTTTTTGCCCAGAAACTTAGCAGACGACCAAAGGGAAAGTAGAGATCAACGGAGAGGGAAGATGACTGGTGGCCAAGAGCAAAACGCGAACCCAGATCTGGGATCCGAGAATGCCGTCTGCTCTTCCCACACCCTACAAAGACCCCTCCCCCTGCACGGATCTATAGCTTGTATCTGCAGAGATGATCTTGGTAGAGTTGTTGATGGATTTACTAAAAATATAGATGCGAGATCAGCTGAGCAAGCAGAGGCAACAGCTCTGGTCGAAACCCTTGATTTTATTTCCTCAAAGCTAGCCCCGAATAGATCTGAAAAAGAGATGCATATCTACTCGAAAGCTATGAAATGGGGTTTTCTAAATCTATATGAGCTCTAGTGGAAATTGCAAACTAGCATTCGGGCCTCCTTTAACATTGAAAATTCTAAAAGGTTAAGATTGATTGGGTTGTCTTCTAAACCCTTAAACATGCTCTTGTTTTATATGCGGATACTACTGGTCAAACGTTACTTAGTAATGCATTTCTGTTTATCATCAAAAATAAAAAATCAAAGGTAATTGCTAGAATTCGAGGACATATTATCTCAATGCACACAAGATTTATTTAGGTTAACCATGCCCATATATTGTAGATCACGGGCCATGCGATAAGGCGATACTAAGGACCCAACCTATAGGCCCAAAGTTCCGGCGCCCTAATATGCCTCGACTAATGCAAGATAAACGTAAGAGGTACTTAAAACAACCGAAGGCTTATTAACTTTTGAATAACATGCGTCGAGAACTATATATCAAAATTGCACCCACCGCAGCTTACCTCGAATTAGGATTTGCCAAAGTTAATCGCCAAGATTGGAGGCAACGTAAGAGATTCCAGCGAGGACAAGAGTCGGCCAAGGAGGGGCCGGGATGCTCGCGACGCTGGGGATTGGCGTGGAGGAAATCAACAAGCGGGACAGTAACGAGCAGCAACTATGGTGGCTCGCCAAGACGGTATGGGTGTCGAGGAACTGGGTGCTTGTCTAATGCAGCACTCGTCGAGCTTACCACTGCTTGAGGGGCAACTTAGGTCGTTCTAAAATACCGGGCGTGGCTGGGAGGCCCGTTGGAGCTGTGGTTAGGGGTCGCCGTGAGAGCTGACAGCGTAGGCACGACTGTAGTCCTGTCTTTTGATGGAGGCGGCTCGAGGCTCGCCGGGATTGGCCTGGTGCTGCAAATGTCGTCGACGATCGCTCGCTGGGACTGGGCTGCTTCGCTGGGGACCAGAGGCGCCAAGGCTTGCTCAAGAACCCGCTGGACCTCCTGGACGTTCGATGTGAATTTTCCGTCTTGGTTTTTGTCCTTCAATATCCCCCTTCTATTGCTGCATCAACTGAGACTATGTCCTTGCAAGTTGGAAACAAAAATTCTTTCTTTCCCTTTTCTGGTGTTTGACCGAAGAATGATTGCCACCAATCTTTCTTGAAACTTGAATTGACCGTAAACTTTTAGTTTCCGATCTTCTCTATATCTCACCAGCCCATTCACGATTCTTTCCTCAATATTCTCTCCGTTCAAATATATTTTTTTGAACCATATTTGTTTCATTATCGACTGCAATCAAATCTTCAGCCCTTATCCGGGACTCATTGCTTGTCCTATTTTGTCCATCGCTTGAATTTAATGATCCTCAGTCAATCATTATCTTGTGCCCATCTCAATTCCCACACTTAACATTATCACCACCGAATCATATGTAAAATAGTATGCTCTTTATGACAAAATGTAAACAATGTGAATGCACAATATTAATTCGATCCCTAATTTTTTATGCAGTGTATGATTTAGTGAGTATAAATTTATGTGTCAACAATCCCTCAATTAACTTCCACAACACCTAATATTCCTAAGAGCATCTAAAGGAAATGTTCATTTCTTTAATATCTAGACAATATGCATTTATTGCATGCTCGTGCATTCATATCAACCCTCGTCAAATTACTTGACTTTGATGCCTTCCTATGGTTCTTTCGACGTGCAAAGTGCCAAAGTGGAGGCTGATCCATTCGAAATGACATTAACCAGGAACACAGAATCATCAATAGGTACCTGGCTACTAGAAGAAGCTGATCTAGTCGGTATTGGATAGAAATAACAGATCTGAGCTCTGGAGTAAACTTTTGGAATTAATAAAACTCACTCCTAATTAATACATTCTCAGACAAGTGATAAACTATCGGCAAGAAATAAACATGGTATCCTCTTAGGCTATTTAGTTGTTAAGATAAATTTAGAATATGATAAAATTTATCATATCCCACGTTTGATGTATGCTCAAGACAAACATCAATAATAGGAAATTTATTTTCCTTGAATGGCAATTTTCTTAAATTAACAAAATTAAAATTATATTTTAATAATATAAATAATATTTGAATCCTAACATAAGAAATTCAAAATAACAAAATTGTTAACAAATTTTAATATACCTCGACCTCGCCGTTGACCTCTCGGCCGGTCACCAAGGTCCAAATGACGGCTGGAGGAAGAAGAGGAGAAGAAAAAAAAAAAAAATTCAAAAATATTAAAATATTATTATAAATTGTCCATGTCAGTGCCGATCAAACCACATCAACCGGCCGGTGCCTAGTCAATAAAATCCGGCCAAAATTGGCCGGAAATGACTGAATTGACACACCGTAAAAAGGTTTAGGACTTGTTTAGCACTTTTCCCCATAATTTAGTATTTTAGGTATCTTAGTATAGTTTACTATTTAATAAAATTTTATTATAGAATGATTGAAGGGGCAAAAAGAAATAAAAAAGAAATTTATTTTAAAAAAGCGGAAAATAAAACAAAAAATTAAATAGAAATAAAGTAGTTAACGGTGTCACATGAGATTTTTATCATCTCTATTTATAAAATTTTTGTTCATTTATATTAATATGTCATTTATATAAAATAATATATACAAAATGATGTAAATAAATCTAACTTTTTACTGCAATCACGAAATAATGAATATGATATAACAAAATTCATAGATTTAATATCTTATTCTATTTAGCCCTATTTTGGTTATAAATTCAGATGACCAAATGCAGCCTTAATTGTTTTCCATTCTTTAAGATATATATTATCCTCCTCTCCATAAAAAGCATACATCTCTGATTTACTTCCATAGGTGTTGGATCCTAAACATTGAACCCCCCTCTCTCTCTCTACACCAAACCATACCTCTCTTTCTTGGAATTATACGAAGAAGGCCTTTGTCTTCATCCATCCAAGGCATTTTGCTTCTTCATTATGGAACTCCACATTCCAACACAAATCGCGATCGTTTCCATTCCCATCATCCTTTTTACGTGCATTTCTTCTTCTTCTTCTTCTTTGTCGTCGTCGTTGTCACCATCAAACTTGCACCCTTTGGTGGTCGACTCCATGCTTGAGCATCTCAACTACACCGCCATTTCTGAGTTCCGGTTGCTGAATAGAAGGCGAATTCTCGAGTGTAGCGATGGGAACCCTTATCTCCAAATTAATGTCAGTGGCAACGCCACCATGGGAGATGAAGAGTACCTTACGGTTAATGTAACCGGGGTCCTGGTTCCAGCGGACAATCACTGGATTGCCATGATTTCTCCATCGGACGCCGAGTAAGTCATCCTGATGTCTAATTCTTTCGTCCTCGAAACTCTTAACCATTTGCCTTGAGACGTATTGGTACACGTGACCAGGTTACTCATTCAAGTTCCTTCTTCTTCTTGTGATTTCTTTTGGCTTGCAGCGTCTCGTATTGTCCACTGAACAAGGTTATGTATGTACAGACTGGTGATCTCAGTCATCTTCCTCTTCTATGCCATTATCCTGTCAAGGTGATTTTATCTACCGTTGAATCGTGCCTTGTTGATGGCTTATCTATCTTCTTCTTGATGAGTAATAGAAACGTTAAATAGTGAGGGGCTTTAGAGAAAATAGTGGAACCCACATCGGCCGAACAGAAAGGCACTTGAAAAAGAAATCACATGGCGCATTGCCGAACACCTTTTGCCAAGGCCTGGTTCAATCCTCATATGATCAACCAACAAAGTGACACCATGGAGTACGTAGCGTTCACGTAACAATGTCATATATCATTTGGTTAGGTGCATATCGAGTTACAAAAAAAAAAAAAAATTCAATATACTTGATAGACTATATGATTATGTTGTATTGGTAGATGGAATCTATTAAAATGCGAAAAGTATGTGAAATTGATATTACTTTTCGAAATATTCAACAAACATTTCGTTTTCTACCAACTTAATTTAATAAATACACATACATACATACATATATGCATACCTACATATATACATATACAATATTTATTGAAATACTTTAGCAAAGCGGGAAAGCAACAGAACACAAACCTTCGTAGACAGTCAGACACAGCCCATCTTGCTGCTCCTCTAGAGGCGCCGGGGTCAACACAACCTCAAACATTAAAGATTGCAGCTGCTTTTAAGGTTTAAAATACTCCTCGTCAAGTCTTCCTTCTCTCGGAAGACGAGGAGAAAATAGGAGTCAGTTTTATTTTTAATCTATTTTTATTTTTGTCAAGTCTCTTTTTGGGTTCAAAAGAGAATCAAAAGAGTCCTTCATTCTATAATCTGCAAAAGGTTCAATCAATAAAGTCAGATTTGGCTCTGGTTCACATTTTTTGGCGAGGCTCTTTATTGAATTATTTTATAATTGTATTTTTCATTCAATAAATAAGTAATTGACTTATTGAACCATCCTTTAAAAATTTACATAACTTTTTTTTCCTGAATTTAAGTATATATTTTTTCCGTTGACCATGAAATACTGAGCTTTGTTGAATACAGGAAAATAACGAAGATACTTCTCGGAGTTGGATTTTTATTAGTCAAATGGAGACATTCCATATGTAACTCTAATTTTAGTAATGCTAGATAATAAGAAAGGTTTACAATTTTCTTTTTTTGTATTTTTGAAACATATAAAATGCTGTGTGTAACTCTGTTATTTGGAAGGAAAAAAAAAAAAAACTCTGTTATTTGGAATATTTAAGCAAGTCCTTTTTATAAAAATTCTTTAAAATTTCATTTATCACAACCCGTGGTATTATACCTGTATCTTTTCTTTTTGGCAATGTGCCAAATTCCGTAAATTTTCTAGCATACCTACCATTACTTGTCTATTTAGTTTGAGACTAGGAGAACCTTTTCCACTTCAAGTTTTTGGTGTACGCTTATGTGCATCATTTTCAGGCACAATACTTGAGCAGGGATCCGGACTATTTGAGCTGCAAGAAGAAGGAGTGCAAGGAATACAAAGACGGTCAATGCGTGTTGACCACATGCGGCAGCAGCTTGACGTTTCACGTTCTGAACATCAGAACCGACATCGAGTTTGTGCTGTTCGCCGGAGGATTCACCATACCATGCGTGTTGAAGAGATCGAACTCTTTGACCTTTGCTAACCCGAACCAACCGCTCTATGGCCATCTCTCCAGCATTGACTCGACTGGGACCTCGGTAAGCACTCAATTAGCTACCAACTGGTGTGCAGAGCTCGCATGGGTCGTGTTGCCAACATTTGGCTTTATGGATGTCATGAAAAATGTCAATTATATCATTAGCCAATGAAGTCAGTGGTACCATGCCTGCACGACACACTGCGCCTGAGTGTGGAATAACTCTTTGCATAATACACTTGAAAGCAATGTAGATTGCAAATGCTAATTTTACGTGCTTTAATCTGCAGATGAGGATTACATGGGTTAGCGGAGGCAAGGAACCCCAAAAGGTACAATATGGAGATGGGAAATCACAAACTTCCGAAGTTAGTTCATTCTCACGAGATGATATGTGCAGTGAGTTAACCTCAAACCCTTCCTTGAAAATTCTGTAAATGCATTAGGACTTACTTTGTCGCACGCAAAACAATTTAAATGCCCCATAAAGACTCATCCTTCACTGAAATTAGTTTTGTTGGTCTGTTTTTTGACAGGTAAAGTGGTGCCCAGTCCTGCCAAAGATTTTGGTTGGCATGACCCTGGTTACATTCATTCAGCCGTGATGACGGGACTGCAACCTTCTACCTCTTATTCTTACAAATACGGAAGGTAGAATCTTTTGACTGAAGTATATTGTTTATGAGACCAATCGGTTTCAGATTGGCTTGAGGTATTCTTGCTGAGCATAGTGCAATATCTCTGGCATGTCTACTTGATGCAGGGTCATCTATCTGCAGTGAATGTGAATGAATTGATATGCACTTGTTCCTTACAATCATTTTCTATGAATTCACAACATTAGGTAGATGATGGAGCACCGGCAAATACTTCCATATGCCTTAGTCCTTAAAGATGTATTGTAGCTGCATGTCTGATTGAGAGAGGATTGGGTATACGGCTTTCAATTAAAAGGAGAATCTCGTTAACATGACATTGGACTTATATATTGCATGACACTGCAGTTGTGGCAACTGGAAGTAGATGGAATAATCCATCTTTTTTGGGCATCACTTAGATGATTGGAAATCGAATTGATCAATAAATTTATACCATTTTCTGGCACATTCGAGTTGTTTTGATAATGCTTTTACGATATCCAGTGATTCAGTTGGTTGGAGCAACAAAGTTCAGTTCAGGACACCGCCTGCAGGAGGATCAAATGAACTCAAATTTCTTGCATATGGGGATATGGGAAAAGCCCCTCTGGATGATACAGTCGAGCACTACATTCAGGTAAACATGCTTTCCATAGAATGAAAAGTCGCATTTCTAAAGGCAACATTGAAATGATGCTATCCAAGCTGGGTATACTCTAAGAGGAAGGTGTATCCTTCAAATTTTTGAGAAATGCTAATGGAAGGGACAAAACATGGCACGATTTGAGTGGAGTATCATCTTGAAAACCTGCTCTTCAAGAAATATTATTAGCACGTCACATTCATCTGAATTAACTGAAGTGGCACAGACTAAGCTGCTTGTGAGAATTCAAACTCCTGATTATGAAGGTCTCCTAACATGCGACTTTGTATGTTTCTATAGCCAGGATCAGTCTCGGTGGCTAAGGCAGTGTTGGATGATGTAGACTCCGGCAATGTCGATGCCATCTTCCATATTGGAGACATAAGCTACGCCACCGGCTTCTTAGTGGAGTGGGATTTCTTCCTCCACCACATCAGCCCTTTCGCTTCCCGAGTTTCCTATATGACTGCAATTGGGAACCACGAAAGGTAACTATCTCGGGTCAATATGAGTCTCTTCCTGTGCATAATAGAAGGCTCAGTGAACAACTAAGCGAACATTACTCAGCAGCATGAATTGAAGGTTTTCTAATTTTCTTTTACATGAAGAGGTTATGTGGACTCGGGTGCCAGATATATAACTCCAGACTCCGGTGGGGAATGTGGCATTCCTTACGAGACATACTTCCCAATGCCAACCCCAGCGAAGGACAAGCCATGGTATTCCATTGAACAAGCCAGTGTTCACTTTACTGTGATTTCAACTGAACATGACTGGTCCGAGAATTCAGAGCAGGTACGTTCGATCGAGCTGAACCCTTTTGGGATCATATCTGCATCTCGATAAGCTGTCCATTTATGTCATGGGAATGTCATGTTGTCAGTATCAATGGATGAAAGGGGACATGGCTTCAGTCGACCGATCTAAAACTCCATGGTTAGTTTTCATGGGGTAAGTACATTTGCTTCTAAGTGATCGTGAGTATTACTACTTGAATGTGCAGACTCTCAGACTAAAAACTCTCAAGACAACAGATATCAAGTGTAACAGTTGCTTCTTGCAGGCACAGGCCCATGTACACTTCTGGTCACGGATTAGGTGCTGATCCAATTTTTCTTGATGCTGTAGAGCCATTGCTGTTGGACAACAAGGCAACCTTCCATTTCTTAATTTGGTTTTCATGTTAAACAATTCTTTGACCTGTGAAAGTGCAATCATCAACCATTTGATATCACAGGCTGATCTAGTTCTCTTCGGCCACATGCATAACTATGAAAGAACGTGCTCGGTTTTCCAAAATGAGTGTAAAGCTATGCCAAAGAAAGATCAGAGCGGGGTTGATATTTATGATCACAGCAATTATAGCGCACCCGTGCAAGTGGTTATTGGTATGGCCGGGTTCAGGCTGGGTGAATTCACAGATAAGGTTAGAGTCTGTCCTCCCTCACACCAGTTGTAGATAGGAAAAAAAAATTGGCCTTTTGTCTATATCTGGACAATTTTTTGGCATCTTCCGGAAATCTGCTCTTTTATTCGTCAGTGCTTAATCGCGTTTCCATTTCTTGCATCTACATTGGTTGAATGCTGCTTAGCTAAACAATGCCATCTTGACAACAGCTTTCTGATTTGGGGGCCATGAAATATCAAAATTCCAGAGATTCTTGCACTTGCTCTTAAGAAATAACTTTCTTTGCTGGTTCTGCTGCTCATATCATTCAGCTCGAATCTATACGATTACACAGGGATTATCCCTTTTGTTGCTCGCATGAATAAGACCTGTACAAGTGAAGCCCCATTGATTTTTCTTTTGCAGCCGAGTGACTGGAGTTTGATAAGGATTTCTAAATTCGGCTATTTCAGAGGACATGCGACTCCAAAAGAGTTACAACTAGAGGTCAGCAGTAACCCGCTTTTGAATGTTGCATCCTGCATAGCAATCTTGAATTCTCGGTCGCCCTTCCCTTGGTCATCGTTCCTTTTCGCTTTGTCCCTGCTGATTCTATCTTTTATGATGGATAACTCCATTGATTGATAACCTGTTTTGGTCTGTTGTGGTGCTGTGAAAATCAGAAACCACGTACAGTTTTCGATTTCCTGCACTGCAGGTAGAGTTTGGAACATTGAGCGGCTACATGTTAGTGCATTCATGGTGATCATGTGTACGTGCTCGTTTAACTTCGATCTACGTGTTGCCTGCAGTATGTGAATGCCGACACAAGGAAGGTGGAAGACATCTTCCGCATCACCCGATAACCCGACTTTTCAAGTGAGCAGGAAGGTGCTGCAGAGGCGACAATGGTGGTACACTTCTACATTGTACTATACAGAGACAAAACATACAGATAAATTGTGCTTGTACACAAGTAATAAATCTTGATTGTCTGCGCGGCCTAATCGAGTGCTCTTGAGCTGTGATGAAGGAATCCAAATTCATGATTTCGGTACTCATGCGAGCAACCTAACGACATGTGTCCAATGGAGAAGTGATCTCTCCTTCCGAGTGAGTTCAGAATCATGACCTCTTAATAGTTACTATAATCTTTCGAAAAGATTGTTAAATAATTGAGCAAAAATAAGTGATATAGACTCATGAATTTTCAGAATTTTCCGTCATGTATGTAATGCAATGTAATACAATTCGGAAATTGGTTAGTAATCTTAAAAACTTTTGAACTATTCAAGTCATTATCACATAGAGTAATGGCACTCGACTGACCTTGTTCACGAATATGATGATCAGCAAAGCCTAATCTTCTAAATTAATGTCGTTGAACTAATTGACAAAAAATGTCTACTCCCCTCTCATCTGAAATGCAGCCATCCGATCCATACTGACCACGCTCAACCGTTGATTTGAAAATCATATATCAGGATTATCTCTAGGAGGCCGTAATGAAGTCTGTTTTGATACGCATTACTGTCGATATCGAACTCGATCAGACCAAGCCTTTGCTAGTCAGGACCTCTTTCTGTTTCATGATTTTGGTACTCGTTTGAGCAACCTAACAACATGTGTCCAATGGAGAAGTGATCTCTCATTTTGAGTGAGTTCAGAATCATGAACTCTCAATAGTTAGCATAATCTTTCGAAAAGATTGTTAAGTAATTGTGCAAAAATATGTGATATAGACTCATGAATTTTCAGAATTTTCCATCATGAATGTGATGCAATGTAATAGAATTCGGAAATTGCTTAGTAATCTTAAAAACTTTTGATTTATTCAAGTCGCTATCACATGAAGAGTAATGGCAGTCGACCGACCTTGGTCACGAATATGATGATCAGCAAAGCCTAATCTTCTAAATTAATGTCGTTGACCTAATTGACCGAAAATGTCTGCCTCTCTCTCATCCGAAATGCAGCCGTCCGATCCATACCTACCACGCTCAACCGTCGATTTGAAAATCCTGTATCAGGACATGACTAGATTTGGAATGAAAGGTTATCATCGTTAGAAGGAGACCGTCTTGAAGTTAGTTTTGACTGATGCGCATTAATGTAGATATCGAGCTAGATTGAACGAAGCCTTTGCTAGTCAGGACCTCTTTTCGTTTTTTCGCAAATTATGATATGTGAGTGGTAGCAGGATAATTTCTTGGGGTCGTATCGCCATTATAACTTTTTGTCCAAATCTGCACGATTCTTTGGCAATATCTGAAAATCCATCCTTGTATTCATCAGTTCTTAATCCCAATTCCATTTCCCTCATTTACATTTGCTGGATGTTGCTTAGCCAAACAATGCCATCTTAGCAACACCTTTATGAATTATGGGCCTTGAAATATCCAGATTCCAGAGATTTTTAGCTTGCTATTAAGAAATTAAATGCCGATTCTGCTGCTCATATCATTCAGCTCGAATCTATACGGTTACATGAGGATTATCAATTTTGCTGCTCCCATGAATAAGATTTGTACATGTGAAGCCCCGTTGATTTTTTCGTAGCCAAGTGACTGGAATTTGATAAGGATTTCCAAATTCGGCTATTTCAGAGGGCGTGCAACTCCAAAAGAGTTACAACTAGAGGTCAGCACTCTCTAATTTTTCCTCGCCCTTCCCAGAATCATGTTCCTTTTGGCTTTATGTCTGCTTACTCGATTTCATATTCCATTTATTAAGAAATTGTTCTGGTCTCTTGTGATGCTTTGAAATTAGAAACTATGTAGAGTTTCTGATGTCCTGCGTTGCAAGTAGAGTTTGGTACACGTGAACGAGTTACTCATTCAAGTTCCTTTTTTTCCTTGTGTTTTATTTAGGGTTGCAGCGTCTCGTATTGTCCACTGAATAAGGTCACGTATGTAAACTGGTGATCTCAGTGATCTTCCTCTTCTATGTCATTATCCTATCAAGGTAATTTTCTCTATCAGTGAATCGTGCCTTGTTGATGATTATCTACCTTCTTCTTGATGAGTCATGGATATGTAAAATAGGGAGGGGCTCTAGAGAAAAAAGTGGAATCAACGAGGGCTGAATAGAAAAGCAATTGAAAAGGAAATCACATGGCGCATTGCCTAACTCCTTTTGCCGAGAGTTGGTTCAGTCCTCATGATCGACCCACAAAAGTCATGGCATAGAGTCCCTAGCGTTCACGAAACAATGTCGAATTTCATTTGGTTTGAGATGATTGTGTTGTTGTGATAGAGGAATTAGATTAAAATGCTAAAAATATGTGAAATTCATGTTACTTCTCGAAATATTCTATAGACGTTCAATATATATATAGCTACAATCATATGTCCAATGCTGTTAAATATGTCTCAAGTTTGAGCCCGAAGCGTAAAGCCGAATTTTGAAATAAATTGAAATAAAGAAAGATTAGTATATTTGGAAGTAAATCAGCTTGCTTCTTCGTCTCTGGTTTCTCCCAAAATAAAGGCAAGTGCAGATTCATATGGTAAAGATAATCTTCAATCTGCATCTTTCTAGAAACTAAAATCTTCAATCTGATACCAGCGCCCGTCACCGAAGAACGTATTATTCGGTGGGGCCAAGGTCAAATCTTTGACCGTCTGGGCACACACACGCACACTCCACGCGCAATGAAGAAATCCCTGCACGTAGACAAAATAGGTGGGCCCAAGTCAAGAATTTGACTTTTCTTGGGCACACACCTATTTCCTTTTTCGGCGTGCACGAAGACCTTCGTAAAGGGGAGCCGCACGTTACCGCTTGCAAAAGCCGCAAAAGAGATCTTCTTTTCGGGGTGTTGCTGCTGCACCCGTATGAGAGAAAAGGAGGAGCCACATGTCTTCAAGCTGAAACACGATCAAGAAAAGGAGTTCTTTTTCAGCGTTTATTTTAAGCTTGTGTGATAATTTTGTGCTGTGATTTGGGTTTGGATTAAATTGGGGTTTGGGAAACACCGAGAGAATGTTTGAGTGACTTGAGTGTGTCATCTCCTTGTATCGCTTGATCTATAGTGAAATTCGCTGCTGCTCTCCCCGTGAACGTGATCTCTACGACTGAACCACGTAAATCTGGTGTCCGATTTATTTTTCTTTTTCCGTCTATATTTTGTTCGATTGTTCGCCCTATCGTAACAAATGCAACCTCAAGTATTGACTATAGCTGCTTTTAAGGTTTGAAATATTCCTCGTTAAGTCTATATATTAATAAACTCAACTTGGCTATATATATAGCTATAGTCATATGCCCAACGCAACCTCAAGCATTAATGACTATAGTTACTTTTAAAGTTTGAAATATTCCTTGTCAAGTCTATAAATTAATAAAATCAACTCAGCTACATATATATAGTCACATGACCAACGCTACCTCAAGCATTAATGATTGTAGCTGCTTTTTAAAGTTTGAAATATTCCTCGTCAAGTCTATATATTAATAAAATCAACTTAGCTACAGTCATATGCCTAACGTAACCTCAAGCATTAATATTGTAGCTGCTTTTAAGGTTTGAAATATTGATTGTCAAGTCTTCATCCACTCGAAAGAAGAGGAGAAAATAGGAGTCCGTTTTATTTTTAATTTATTTTTATCTAGTCAAAGTGCCCCTTTTTGGGTTCAAAAGATAATCAAAGGAGTCTTTTGTTCTATATCTGCTAAAGGTTCAATCAATAAAGTCAGATTTGGTTCTGGTTCAGATATTTTGCGAGGCTGTTTATCGAATTCTTTTATCAATTTTTATTTTCATTTAATAAATAAGTAATTGACTTATAGAATTGTAATTTAATAGAATTTAAGTATGTACTTTTTCCGTTGACCCTGAAAATATTAAACTCAGTAGAATACAGGAAAATAATGGAGTTACTTTTCGGAGATGGATATTATTAGTCAAATAGAGACATTCCATATGTAACTCCATGAGTAATGCTAGATAATAAGAAAGGTTTACATTTTCTTTTTAAATATTTTTGGTACGTATAAAATGCCGCATGTAGTCCCGTTATTTCGAATATTTAAGCAAGCCCTTTTTGTCGAAAAGCTTTGGAATTTCATTTATCGTGGCCGTCGGTTCATACTACGTGTTTTCTTTTCTTTTTTTCTTTTTTTTTGGCAATGTCCCAAATTCTGTAAATTTTATAGTATCCATGTCTAATTAATTTGAGACTAGGAGAAATGTTTCCACTTCAACTTTTTGGTGTATGCTTATGTGCATCATTTTCAGGAAAAATACGTGAACAAGGATCCGGACTATCTGAGCTGCAAGAAGGAGCGCAAGGAATACAAGGACGGTCAATGTGCGGTGACCACATGGCGGCGGCACTTTGACGTTTCACGTTGTAAACATCAGAACCGACATTGAGTTTGTGCTGTTCGCGGGGGAGTTCGCCACACCATCCATATCGAAGAGATCGAACTCTTTGACAATTGCTGACCCGAACCAACCGCTCTATGGCCATCTCTCCAGCATTGACTCGACCGGGACCTCAGTAAGCCCTCAATTGGCTACCAACTGGTGTGTCGAGCTCGCGTGGGTCGTGTCGCCAACATTTGGCTCTATGGATGTCATGAAAAATGTCAATTATATCATTAGCCAATGAAGTCAGTGGTACCATGCCTGCATGACCCGCTGCGCCTGAGCGTGGGATAACTGTTTGCATAAAACACCCGAAATCAATGCAGACTGCAAATGGTAATCATACACGCTTTATTCTGCATATGAAAATTACATGGGCTAGCGGAGGCAAGGAACCCTAGGAGGGGCAATATGGAGATGTAATGGACTTGTTCCTTACTGTTGGGATTGTCGGATTCCCAAAAACTATATTCGACACTAAATGGAACCCCTAAAACGAATGCGGAAGACGAGCCCGGGAAAAACACGTATCACTGATCTTAAAGCACACCACGGAATCGAGCGTACCTTGTTAGCCACAGATTAAACACCAACGCCGATAAGAGGAAGAGAAAACCGATCCTGTTCGATCCGATGATGTCGATTGGCCTTGAAGGGAAGACGGCATTGCCTTAAACGCTTGTTTTCTTTTGGAGGGAGAGAGGGAGAGAAAACGTACGTTATTATGCCAAAGGGTGTCTTCGTCTCTCTCTTTCCTCCCTTATATGCGTTCCCTCAAAAAAATAGAAACGTACCCCTTCATCGTATCCTTCCATCCATGGGCCCTAATCTTATGGGCGGGCCGGGCTTTCAAGCCCAACATGGGCGGATGGGCCAACTTAAGCCCATCACATAAAACCATCATCTTCCACTCGCACATGGTAGGCCGAACATGATTCTCTTTACCTCTCTACAACATTCATACCGGTGAATAATCCATGCGATCAGTATACTTTGAGAGTTCGTTGCTATACATCTCTTAAGAATATATAGCAGCTCATAATGGGCATCACACTCTGAGTAGATTTAGTATGCAGTACCCTAGATCGAACGATCACATTTATATCTCTCTTGATCTCTTTTAAACAATGATATATATATATATATATATATATATATATATATATATATATCTATATCGTATTCACAATTATGATTATCACAAAGACAGTTATAATTGGTCGACTAGTGAATATAAAACTACAATGTGATTCTCCAAAATCGATCTTCCTCTTTCCTTCAAACTCTCAATTTTAGTTCAGCTTGCTTTTCTAGAAATGTCCCATTAGATCGAATCAACTCATGACCATTGGCAACATCTTAAGATAGCAAACACTAAATAGAAATCTTGAGAATAAGTAAAAGTCATGAGGGCACTAAAATTGAGGAACTCTTTTCCTCAAAAGTCTTACACGGCATAAAAGTTGAGATCAAACTTTTGCCACTCTTATTGGTCGTCTCATGCATACGTAGTATGAAAAACGTATTACAGTATTAACTTCTTTCCCATAGAGCGTATGCCTACACCTTCAATACCATACAGATGACAGTTCAGACATACCCAATGTCTAACTTGAGTTCACGTATCTACTCATTCACAAAATTCATCAGAACTCACATCTGGCATCTTAGATAGATAAATTAAAATATATGGGGTATTTTACTTTCGGACACAGTAAATATTATGTTCTCATCTTAATACTTAGTTAAGGCGACAAATATATTTTAAGCTTGAGCTCTCGATTATCACCTAGATAATAAGCTTAAAAAAACAGTCTCATCTCTATTTATCACACAGTAAATAGAGGCGATTACCCGTGTGAGTGGGCTAATCTTTTATCTGTCCGACATACTTTCTCAACCTAAAATAATGGACTGAGCATTAAGATGCATAAAGATCAAACAAAGATTCATAGGCATTAATGATGAAAACACAAATTCATCAAATGTGAACACTTAGGAAAATTACAATATTCAGTACATCAGCCTCTATGCAATCCTAGAGATTTCATATGGCCACAAAACACATCTCTAGGTATTGGCTTCGTCATAGGATTTGCTACCATTCTTAAGTTCACATCTTTTCGTGCAATCATATCTTTGACAAGATTATACTTAGTATCTATATGTTTGGTCTTGCCATGATATTTTGAATCTTTGGTGTACACTTTTGCTGCTTGGCTATCACAGTTAACCAACAATGAATCTGCAGCACTTCCAATAACACCTAAATAATAAAAAAATCTCTTAAGCCAAACACCTTCTTATACTGATGCTGATAATGCCACGAACACAACTTACATCATGGACAAGGCTATACACTTTTTGTTTCTTACTGCTCCAACATATGGTGCCATTATTCGATAAGAAAACAAACCCAGAGGTAGATTTTTTTTTTCATCTAAATCTCCTCACCAATTAGCATTAGAATAGCCTTAGAGTCGCAGATCATTTCCTTAATAACTCAGCGTATAATCAGCAGTCCCCTTTAGATACCTTAGTATTCTCTTAACGGCTTTCCATTATGCTGGACCTGGATTGGATTGGTATCTACTCACCATTCCAACTGCAAAACATATGCCAGGTCTTGTACACATCATAGCATACATCAAGCTCCCAACAGCACTAGCATAAGGAACATATTTCATTTGTTCATTCTCTTGTGGAGCCCTTCGATACAGTCTATGGCTCAATCCTTCACCTTTTGCAATAGGAGTGTTTATGGGTTTACAATCTTGCATACGAAATCGTTCAAGAACCTCATTTATATATGTTTCTTGCGAAAGAGACGACGATCTCTTCGAACGATATCTTGAAATCTTAACTCCAAGAATGTATGCAGCCTCACCCATATCCTTCATCTCAAAGTTGGAAGACAACCAACTCTTGACAGTATTAACAAACTCCATAATGCTTCCGGCAATTAGTATATCATCAACATATAATGATATGATCACAAATTGATCTTTGGATATTTTGATATATACACAATGATCCTCATCAATCATTGTAAAATCATATGCCATTATGGCATTATGAAAATGAATATACCATTGTCTCGATGACTGCTCGAGGCCATATATCGATCTCAAAAGTCGACATACATTTTCTTCTTGGCCTTTCATTATGAAACCAGCAGGTTGTTCCATGTATATTTCTTCATCTAATTCTCCATTGAGGAAAGCAGTCTTTACATCCATTTGATGTAACTCAAGATCCATACTAACCACTATTGCCAAAATAATGCGAATCGAGGTAAATCTCACTACAGGAGAAAATGTATCTTCATAATCAATTCATTCTTGTTGATTATACCCCTTCGCCACAATGCGAGCCTTATGCCTCTCTATCGAGCCATCAACCTTTTGCTTTATTTTGAGAACCCACTTGTTCCCAATAGCTTTGCATCATTCTCGAAGATCAACCGGTTCCCAAACTTGGTTTGATTTCATTGACTCCATTTCCTCTTCCATTGCATGAATCCATTTTTCCTTATTAGGGCAATTCAGAGTCTCATGAATATTTCTTGGCTCATCCTCATCTTGCGGAGCAATCATAAAAGTTTCCCTTTCAATGTCAAAACGTCGACGGGGAATACTTTGGCGACTTGTTCGCCGTATGGGAGATTTGTACACTTTGCACATCATTCCCTATTATGCTCCCACTTGGATTAGATAATGATGATGTCGTCTCATCATGTAGTTGCAATTGAGAATGAGTCGAATTCAATTTATCATTTCTCATATTACTCCCACTTGGACGAACTCCACTAATATCATTATCTTGATCCAAGGTTTCAAATAGGGAGTAATCTTCCCATATTTCGCCATTCTTGTGAAATTCATCATCTAAGAATGTGACATCTCGTGATTCAAATTCAGTTATACTCCAACTTTCCTGCTCACCAATGAACATATACCATTTCAAGTGTTCGGAGTATCTCATGAAAATACTCTTATTTCCTTTGGGACTCAATTTCCTAAACTTGTGAGAGGACTCATGAATATAGGCAGCACAACCCCATGGCTTAAGAAAACTTAAGTCCGGTTTTCTACTTGTCCATAACTCATATGAAGTGGAAATAACTGATTTGGAAGGCACTCGGTTAAGTATATAGGCAGCAGTTAACAACGCATCACTCCAAAAAGTGATAGGTAAGTTAGCATGCGCCATCATGGATCTAACCATTTCCAGTAGGGTTCTATTTCTTCTCTCCACAACAGCATTTTGTTGAGAAGTGTATGGAATAGACAACTGTTTTCTTATTCCTTTTTCATCACATAATTTTATGAACTCATCAGATAAATATTCTCGACCTCGATCGGATTTCAATACTTTTATTTTCTTGTCTAATTGATTTTCTACCAAGTTCATAAACCTTTTGAAATAACTTATTGCTTCAGATTTATGAGAAATCAAATAGACATATCCGAATCGAGTATAATCATCTATAAAAGTGATGAAATAAACAGCCACATGCCTTCATCTTACATTCATTGGACCACAGACGTTAGAATGGATTAAATGCAGAGGAAATTCAGCTCTTTTAGTTTTTCCAAATGGTTTCCTTGTCGTTTTCCCTTCTAGGCAATGTTTACATATGGGCAAATCGACTTTTTCAATGTTGCCCAACAAGCCTTCTTTGGCTAGTCTATTCATACGTTGTTGGCCAATATGATTAGGTCTAGCATGCCACATAATCACATCATTATCATATGAAGTAGAAGAAGTGAAATAAGGGAATAACAATTATTGACATCACCACAGTCAACATTTAGTACAATAAAACCATCCAGAATGTGACCACAACCATAGTAGTTTGTATCCAAATACAAATCTACACCTTTATTATGGAAGTTCATACCAAAATCAAGCTTAACCAACACCGAAACAAACACTTAAATTTTGACGAATCTCCGGAGCATATAGAACATTATATAGGAACAATGTGCGTCCACCACACATGTTCAATTGGCAGGTGTCAATCTCTTTAACTTCAGCTCTAGAGTTATTACCCACATAGATCCACTTAGTTCCAGTTGGTACTCGTCGGAATTCCACGAATGATTCTCTATCCTTTGCTACATGGTCTGTCACTCCTGAATCTATAGTCCACAAAGGATTGGATTCAGTCAATAATATAGAACTTGACACATAAGCAAAGTTCTCAAATGTACAAAAGGTATATACCTTCTTTGGCTCACGAGTGACATTTCTTGTCACAATTGTAACACCTCACCCTTGACATTTTCTTCACTTAAAGACATTTTCCGCTCTTGTATTGGTTAACTCTTGATTTCTTGCAATAAGGACTTAATCCTTTACATTCCCATATATTGAATGAATCAATACGCTTGCGCTTAGAGCACAAAGCCCTTTATGAGCTAGAACCAGTATTGCAAATATCTATTTTCGGCTCAAATGCCGTTACGCGGTCCTCGGCTAGCTCAAGGTGGCACACGGCATCCTCAAGATCTTTCATAACATGGTCAAGAGCTTCTAGTGCTTCTTTCTTTTCCAGCACATATTGAATCTTCATATTCAATATTTCACAATTGTTGCCGTTCATATCAGCAATTACATTCTTAATTGTTGAAACCATCAATCTAAACGCATCAAACATACATGCACGAATAATTAATGCCTATCATTTATGCATCCACTTTGCACAAACCCATCATATCAATGAACAATTTTAAGTAAGGTTTTAGAATCAAAAGGTCACTATGTTTCCAATCATCCTCCAAAAATCCTAACTCAAAATTATTATTAATATAATTGTCTTATGCAAAATAAATTCTATGAAGTTACAAAAACTTCTATGAACTACCCACAATAGTCAACAATAACAGAAAACAAATAATATTTGACATCCAATAGAATTATAATGCTTTCACATAAAACAACTATCCATTACACTAAGCAATACATACAGAGGAAACATATCAACATAGAAAGAGATATTCATACACAAAAAACATCTCAAACTAATCTAAGAAATAAATAGGGAATGTCCCTTCTAATCTATCAGTCAAAATATCTGAGAAATTTGAAGGCACATTTGCCAACCATGGAAAAACTTTTGGAGAGCTTTCATGTCGCCTCCAAGGCGCATTCACTCTGCGCCATGTGGCGCTCAATCTAAGGGTTGAAGTTTTGGTTAATTCAATCCTATAGTATCTCTTACAAAAGCTTCCACTAGCCTTCTATAACCCGGGACCACGTTGACCTCCCATAGCCGATCTAACACTACTTGCCATTCAGGTGGAAGAGTGTTCATCAAAGTCGGCACATTTTCAAAATCCGGCATAAGATAACCATTCCAGATTATTTCCTATATCATCTGATTAACCCTAATCACATGTGATACTAAATCACCGTCATACCACCGATAATTAGCTAAATTTGACATCAATCTTTTAAGTATTGCACTTTCCTCGTCCGTTCTCGGGATTGTAGGTATCCGTGCATAACGCAACATAGTTCCTGCAACAAATGCAGAACTAAAAATGGATTACTTATAATCCATAATGCACATAAGGGAAAATACATAATTTTCCATGATTCATACAACAAATGCATAATAAATAATGGATTACTTATAACCCACATAGGTATAATTGAAAAAAGAAACAAATTCCTTTTTTTTTTTTTTTTTGTCAACGGTCAATAGTCAACGATCGTTGGTCAACGGTCAACAGTCGTCGGACCGGTTGGGCCGGGTCGGACGAACCGACCCGGCATGTGCCTCGCACGTGCGAGCGACCGGTCGGAGCTCGGGTCGGGTCGTGTCTCGTGTCTCAGGTCGAGTCGCCGACCGGTGACCGGTCGGCCAACGGTCACCGGCGATGACGTCATCGGTGACGTCATCCCAGCGGTTACCGATCGTTGGGTGACGTCACAGTGACGTCAGCATGCGCCGGTTCGCCGGTCGCCGGCGCGCATGTGCCGGTTCCCCACCGGCGCGTAGCGCCCACGCGCAGCGCCTTCTAGCTGCGCGTGTGGGCGCATCTATCATCGCCCGGCGGCGCATGACAGATTATCGGACTCGTCTCGACAAGATCTTTCACCCTATGCCTTCAAAAATTGATTTTGACTTACAAAAACTCAAAAAAACGGATGAACAGTGCTCAGGTGTCGGGATTTCTCGCCCCGATCCGTGTCGGCCGAATATTTTCGCGAAAAATCAATCAAAAAACATGAAAGGGGTCGGGAAAACATGAACTAGGGCTTTGATACCAATGTTGGGATTGTCGGATTCCCAAAAACTGGATTCGACACTAAATCGAACCCCTAAAACGAATGCGGAAGATGAGCCCGGGAAAAACACGTATCACCGATCCTAAAGCACACCACGGAATCGAGCGTACCTTATTAGCCATAGATTAAACACCAATGCCGATAAGAGGAAGAGAAAATTGATCATGTTCGATTCGATGACGTCGATTGGCCTTGAAGGGAAGACGGCGTCGCCTTAAGCGCTTGTTTTCTTTTGGAGGGAGAGAGGGAGAGAAAACGTACGTTATTATGCCAAAGGGTGTCTTCGTCTCTCTCTTTCCTCCCTTATATACGTTCCCTCAAAAAAATAGAAACGTACCCCTTCATCGTATCCTTCCATGCATGGGCCCTAATCTTGTGGGACGGGTTTTCAGGCCCAACATGGGCGGATGGGCCAACTTAGGCCCATCACATAAAACCATTACTTACGATAATTGTCCATGAATTCACAACATTAGGTAGATGACAAAGCACTGACAAATACTTCTATATGCCTTAGTTCTTAAAGTAGCGAGTCGGGGAAGAAATTTTTATTCCCATCAAGTGAAGACAATTATTGTCTTAATTGATCTTCCTATAGTTCTTCCTGACTTCACCATCTGATCCGGTGAGGGGCAGGATGTCCCCCATCTTGATCATGGCCGCTGCGAAGTCGGAGCTGAAGGTGCTCGGGCTACTGGCATATGTCCTCACCAGTGAGTCCGTGGAGCCGCCATTGAAGAGCTGCTGGTTGGAGTGAAGCAGTCCTTTGAACTGGAGAAGGTTGGTGTAGTAAGTGTTGTCAAATGCAACGGGAGACTGCAAGTCGAGTGGGGCTAGATTGTTGTCCCTCGGGCTAGCTGAGCTTGGGCAGTTCTTCCGCCTTATCTCACCGAAGGAACGGTCCAGGTCGGTCTCATTGTAGATCCGAGCTCTGAAATTTGCACATTTCGCTTGCCCTATCGAATGTGAACCTGTCAAAACAAATATGATAAGTTAGTATCTCTTTTTTTTCTTTTTCTTTTTTTCTCCATTTACAATAAAAAAAATTTAAAAAAAATGTTTTTTGCATTATTATTCCAGCAACCGTCCGGGATTGTGTTTATGAGTGTACGTACCAGATAAAGCCACCAAGTCTGTCGTGGAGAGGCCAGAATTTTCAAAGCTAGATATGAGGTCGGTAAGGTTTCAGGTTGGAGAGGGAAGGCTACTGTTAGTAGCTGCTTGGCTCGCGGTTCTTGCATCTCTCCTTCCGAGTTTCACGTTCCAGCTTGGCCCTCCAAGCTGCAAATTTCAACACAATCTTAGTTAGAGCAAATTTGTGAGTAGTACTTGTATGGGGTAGTGATTTTTTTTGGAGGGATTGGGAGGGCTTACCAAGACGATGGAGTCACGAGCGGTGATGGCCAACAAGTCAGCGCAAGAAACAATACCAGGGCACACTTTCTCCACAACAGACTTGACATCGTCTATGACCTCGAATCCTCTGGCAGAGTTTCGGTTTGGAGCTGCGTTCTTTTCACCAGTGAAAGTTGGCGTGTCGTCGAGAAGAACCCATCCATCGCAGCCCTGGCAATAGACGAAAGACAAAATGAATTTCTAGGATACAATGAAAGAAAGATAAGTCAATTTATGGTAGCTTACATTCACAAAGCAATCATGGAAAAACAGGCAGAGGAGGGAGGCTCCCATTCTAGGTTCCTTCTTGACAGTGGATTCCACCCGGGATTTGACCGCGGTGAAGACGTTCGGACATGTTTTTGAATAGAAATCGGGGGAAAGCTGGGCATCGGAGCACCCCATTAGGAGAAGCAAGGTGCAAGACAAAGTGAAAAAGGGCCACAGAACATGACGAAGGTGCCATTGACAATGTCACATTACAAGCCCGAGAAGTGTGAAGGATTTTTGCGTGGATGACGGTTGTGCGCATCGGGGGTTTATATAGTAGAGAGCTAGAGAGACCCACGAGATAGTCCATGGACAGGCAGGCAAAATTGAGTTCCTCCTCATCAAGAAGTAGAGGTTTTCCATCTACCTCTCTTTCCGGGGAGGACAAAAACGGTGGTTGCTCTGTACAAGCGAACCCCATTAATGGATGATCGACTCCGGATGGTCATTACTGGATTAAGAAGCGCAAAACGGGAGTCAAAGAGTTTTGTCTACTAATGAAGCGACATGGCAAGATTAGGATCGGATGTTTAGCCCAATTAGACCCGTACACTGTTGATGAACTTCTTCAAATAGCCAAGGTAATCTCGACAAGACAATTTCATTTGTTTTTACGACGAACGACAAAATATAGAAGAAGAGAGACAAAGGGAATATAAAGTTCGTGCGTATCCGAATCAGCACAATCGTGAGTTGATGACGGTGGCTGACTAATCAAACTCTGTAACATTATCTTTGTCCGTAGATTTTTCTTTGCTCTGTCGGTGTTTGTTCGTGCGGTTGTATTACATGGGTGTTATGTGCACCCTTGACCTGCGAGAAGACTTCATTGAGTTACTATGGGCTAGTTTTTTAATCACTGTCGATGTCGAGCTAGATCGGACGAAGCCCTCGATAGTCAGGACCTCTCTTTCCGTTTCTTTGCAAATTATGAGGTCAATCATAAAAATCTCTTTCTATTGAAATTGTTATCCAAGGCAGGTTTTTAGGTTTTTCTATTTTCATGTACATGTTTGCCTTTGGTCTCTATATTTTGACTTCATTAACCGAGAGAATGATCTTTGGCCACAGGAACTTGCGGGCACGGCACTATGCAAATTGGTTTTCGGTACCAATAGATCTTCCTGCGAGTAAAGTTTGGTGACATGCTCATGCGCCCTCGTGATTCGACTTGAGCTCAAGGCACGCACTATTCGAAGGCTGGTCCTGCCTAATACCATCGCGAATCGACGCGATTGACTGGATTTATTCTGTTTGTTGAATGGTCATAAAAGAAAGTAAAGGAGAATTTTTGCATCTTAAGAATTGTAAAGTAGGTTTTCAGGCTTCGAAAGCCCTGGGGAACCACCCTGTTCGCATCCCCATAGACCTTAGCAGAGGAACTCAAAGTGCTCGATTTCACCGATGCCAAAAGTAGCAAGACGTGCATTTAGACAGTGTCAGTTTTCAATAGAAAAACAACATATGACATTTATGATTCAATGACTCTTTTTACATAGTGCGGAGGATTACATGGCCCATATGTATTTAGACAAACGAATGGATGTTGCTGAGTTGGCTTGAAATGAATGACCACTGTACGTTAATCTGTCGGCAGGTTTCAGCTTGCTCGACCCTGCAGCAGCTTGACTTGGTGTTATTCTTAAGTCCGAACAGCGGCTTCCGACTCTGCTTCTCTCCTAAAAAAAGTCTACGCTTTTGGGAGTGAAATTTACTACAGGCTTATTTTGTATATTGGACAATTGCTACGGCCCTTGAGGATATGTCTAATGGACGCCACTCCATCGCAGTTATTAAGTCAAAATGATCCAGTTTATATTCACAATCACGTTGAGCATTAAAAAAGAAAAGAGAAAAATTAATTCTTTGATCATGTGTTGCAAAAGAGTATATATATATATATATATATATGATATACTAAAAAAAATATCAATCATTTTTTAAATCATGTGTTTGCACCCGGATAGAGAGAGGCTAGTGCGGATATTGAATCAATCAGTGCAAAAACCTATTATGCGGATAGTGTATATAATGTGTCAAAAATTCGATGCGTCTTTATGGAGAGAGAGAGAGAGATTTTTATTTTATTTTATTACTTCGAGAATGTCTTCTAGTATTTGGTACTTAGTGTTTATTTGTTAACATACAAGAGAATATTATATGATCTTCTATTATTGGAATTTTTACTCGACATTGGTTGTCTAACCACGATCGATTACAGATCAAGAGGGAGCGGTATAGATTGCTTCAACTTCATTACAGATAGAAAGGAGTGATGCATTTTTAAATTTCTCTATCTTGTTCTTTTACATTCTTTGAGCTTGGTCCACAGGAAGATTATGATGTTGACTGCATGCACCTTTCTACGCAAGAGGTGAATATTTTCACGGAAGACTAATAGTGTTGCTTACACAATCATATGAAGACTCTTGCACGACTTGTTGGGTTTGAGCCTAACCTTTCCTTTATCCAGCCTTTAATAGGCAAGACTAAATCCACCTTCCCAAATTGAAGAAAGGTACACAACCTCCTGTGAGAACAAAGATTCATAATAATACTTTTTCTTTTTATTGCCTAGCTCCGAGTGGTCGCATTTGAAGCTTCACGCTTCTTAACGTGCACCCCAATTGTTTTACCATTTATCCAAGGAGTTAGTTGTTGGTTAACATGATTTAAGATTACTGTAGAAGCCAGACTGAGGCAAATGCGTTGGTATGTAGCACGAGCTTAGAACTAATATATATGAAAGAGGAGTTCTTATTTATTAAACCTTATCCTCTTGTCCATTTCCTCTGGTTAATTGAACTTCACACATTCTTAAATTATCATGACTTTGGAGCTCAAACATGAACTGCTTATTGTACGAGAAGACATTTTACAAAAAGAGCTCTTATTTATAAATATGTAGAAATAAATTAAACATATTCGATAATACTTTACATAATAAATTTTATTGTGAAAATGGGTGCTGTGGTGTTTATTATATCTTGTCAAATACCTCCAAAGTTGTAGCTAAGAAGTTGCCTCACCCATACCCAATATTAAAATTTACCAATTACTAAAGCCACAAGTTACATATCTTTTCAGTGTATTTGAACCGCGGATACATAAAATTTTCTCTAAATTTATCAAATTGTATTGAGTCAATTTGTTTACTTTTTTTTTTTATCGGTCATACTCTAATCTTACTCTAACACTCACTCCCAAACTTTTGCCCTACCTCCTTGTAGGGTGTTGGGGTTGAAACCCACTCCTGAAATGAAATCGTCCCCATCCCAATTCTCCCTAAGAAGATGGGGATTTGAACCCCCCACCTCCCCCTTCCAAGTTGGAAGGGTGGCCACTAAGGTGAACCCTAGTGGTTTTCAATTTGTTTACTTAAATATGTCTAAAAGTGTCAGATGGATTTAAAAATACAATGTACGTGACACATTTATTATTCATGCGGAGACAAGTTGATCCAATTATAATACAAACACATTGAATCTTATAATGAACACATTTAATTAGGTGGTTGTACTCAAATTTATCAAATCTACTTAGGAAGAATTGTGCTAACTTTTTCAAGGATAACCATCCAAAGTTTTGTAGTCCTTCGTAGTAGTGTCCAAAAATTAAAGTTTGATCCAATTTCCCATGATAGAAAGAAAAACTAGGTTAATCCTGATGAATGAATAGTTAAACCATGAGATGATGACACAAATAGTCTCTAAATGTTCGCCAAATGTGCAATGTAGTCCTTGAACTTTTAGTTTTTTTTTTCTAATATGGTCCCTAAACTTTAGCCTAACTTTAAATATGGTCTCTTAACTTTTAATTTGTTCAATGTAATCCTAAACTTTTGGTACATATTTAATGTAATCCTTGAACTATATCAAAATATTAAATGTAGTCTTTTTGTTAATTCAAATTAGAGATAATATTGAATATTTTATATAGTTTATGGATTAAATTGAATATGTACCAAAAGTTAAGAGATCATATTGAACATTGGGTTAAAATTTAGGGATCACATTAAACAAATAAAAACTTTAGGGAGCACATTGCACATTAAACGTAAATTTAGGGATAAGTACACTAATGGTGCCATAAGTTGTGTACGGCGCTCACTTTGGTGCCAAAAGTTTCCGTCGGATTACTTAAGTGCCAAAAAATTTGAAAACGCTCACTTTGGTGCCAACTCCGATCCGGTTGGCCGGAAATCTGACGTGTCCTTTTTTTATTAATTTTTGACTCCGACGTGGCTCGTTGGAGAGTTGAGTCAGCATCCAAACACCAAAACGACGCCGTTTGGTGTCTCCCCCAATTCAAAACCCTAATCTCCGGCCGTCGCCGTCCTCGACGGTCCTTGCGCTCGGCGGCCACGGCTTCGACCCCGACCTCGACCCCAACCTCGATGATGGCCACTCAACGGCAGCGGCTCCGACCTCGACCCCGACCCCGACCCCGACAATGGCCACTCGGCAACCGTAGCTCTGACCCCGACCACGACCCCGACCGCGACGATGGCCACTCGACGGCCGTGGCTCAAAACCCGACCCCGACCCCGACAATGGCCACTCGATGGCCGTACCTTCGACCCCGACCCCGACCTCGATGATGGCCACTCGGCGGCCGCAGCTTCGACCCCAACTCCGACCCCAACCCCGACGACGGCCACGGCTTCGACCCCGTCAAAACCCTAATTTCTTCCCCAATGAGTTAAACGGCGTCATTTTTGTGAGGCCATTCATGTAGGATGGCAAAACGACGTCGTTTAAGGCCTTGTCAATTTAAATATAAAAAAAGAAGCCACGTAATTATTTTGGCCGGAATCTTTCGCCGGTGGTCGGAATCTTTCGCCGGTGGCATCAAAGTGAGCGTTTTTCCTCCGATTTGGCACTTAAGTGATCCGACGGAAACTTTTGGCACCAAAGTGAGCGCCGTACACAACTTATGGCACCATTAGTGTACTTATCCCAATTTGGGGATCATTTGCATCCATTTCCCTTAAATCACGGATCAAAATAAATAAGAGGTGAACAGTGACAAAGTTCTCAATGGCAAATTCAAGTTTGAAATGGGTCATTGCCCTGTAGATTATTCAAGACGAAAACATAGGGAGAAAAGTCGAAATAATCACCATCTTTGTCGACTTCATTTTTTGAACCACAAAAACCAGAGACTCTCCCTGCGATCACTTAAACACAACAGCGACAGGGGTTCGAACCGAATGCCGAGCAGAGACCCACGTGATTGCCCCCTGAACATACGGCGACGGCGCTTTCGAGTCAACTTCCCTCGTAAAGTCAACCCGGTAACTCGCTGTCTGGTTCGCCTCTGTGAACACGAGTTCACGCGGGTACACGCCAATTGAGACCGGACCCTTGATCGGGTCGACGACTGACTGGTAACGCGACTTTGCGGGTCCGACGTTTTTCACCGTCCTCGTCACACTCACGTTCGTCACCGAAGGCTTGTGGAAGCTTACGGTGATCGATGGATAGTTGAGCTGGTAATCAGGTATGCTCCCTATGCTCGAGCAGTTGACTTTTTTTAACTATAACCTCGATTTGGGACTCGTTGGAGATGAGCCCACAAAGGTAAGGGATGTAATCTTGCGGTCCATCGTCGTAAACGAGACCCGGGTCGACGGCCTTCGATGGGTTGATGTGTCCTGCGCCAGTGGCGAAAATGTCCGCTGGATGGAGTGTCTCGTCCACGATGGGTCGGCCCTCCATGTTGATGGTGGTGGCAGTGGTCATGATGGCGGACTTGATGGCTGCTGGCGACCAATTGGGGTGCGCGCTCTTGAGCAGCGCCGCCACACCACTGAGGTGGGGGCAGGACATGGAGGTCCCGGAGATCACGTTGAATGCGTGCTTCAAGTTCGTAGAATTGTCTAAAGGAAATGGCCAACCAGCGAGAATGTTCAAGCCCGGGCCGATGATGTCAGGTTTGAGGATGCCTGGGCTTTGGCGGTTGGGGCCGCGGGAAGAGAATGATGCTACAGCCGGGGCGATCGATCTCCTGATGATGTGCGTGCCTTTGAATAGGATCGTGGCCACTGGTGTTGACGCTGTGTTAAAGTATCTCTTGATCTCTCTCCCCGCGACATAGCTCACTTCCACGGCGGGTAGGACATGCGCATAAACCAGTGTCGTGTATCCGTCAGTGGGACGGTTCACGAGGATCATGGCCACACCACCTCTATCCTTGACCTCTTGACCTGCTGCGACTGGCTCAGTACTTCCTAAGTCGCACACAACCACTTTCCCTCGAATGTCCGAGCGAAACCTTAGTGATCCTTCACCGCAGTCCTGGATGCCATCATCTATTTCTGGATAAATTAGGGGAACTAGTGCCGGTTGGAAGTTGTGCGGTTGGTACAAGGTCTCCCCATCAAACTCTAGCCCATTCCCCAGCCGCGCTGTGGCCTCTATGCTACGGTCGATGCTGCTCGCACCCACAGTGAGAATCCACGGAGCCTCGTTTGACAATGTGGTGTTGTATGGCCCTAAATTCCCCGCGGAGCAGCTGACGAAGATGCCCTTTTGGGTGGCGGCAAATGCACCCTGCGCAATCCAGTCGTTGAAGAACGGTTTGGGATTTCCTCCTAAAGAGACGGAAAGCACATCGACACCGTCCTCGATGGCGGCATCGAACCCAGCCAATATACTGCTTGCAGGGCAAGCGTCATCTACGCAAACCTTGTACATTGCCAAATGTGCAAGAGGCGCCATGCCTACGGCCGTGCCTTTTGCATTACCGAGCGCGCTGGCATCCCTCACAAAAGCACCGGCAGCTATGCTGGAAGTGTGCGTGCCATGCCCAGTATCATCATATGGTGGAACGGCCTGCGTGGCGTTGATCGGGTTGATGAAAGACCTCGCACCGATGAGCTTGTTGTTGCAGGACGTGCCGTTGAAGTCACACCTCCCCTTCCATTTGGCTGGGGGTGGAGGCACCCCCTCGTCGTTGAAGGAAGGGTGGTCCGGGAAAACCCCTGAGTCCAGTAGTCCGATGATCATGCCCTTACCAAAGTTCGAGTCCTTCCAGAGCCCGACTCCTTGGTGCAATCCCAGGAAGTCGGGGGTGCGAGTTGTGTGTAGAGAAAGCACCTCCTCCGGGTGTACCTGCAAAACACCGTCCTTCTCCTGAACGGCTTTAGCTTCCTCGGCGGTCAATTTGGCTGCGAACCCGGATATCGCATGCTGGTACGAGTGAACCATTCTTTGCTCTTGGTTAGAGCTGGCTGCTGTGGTGGGTAAAAAGGACCGATACAAAGAATCGAGATCCTCTACGGTAGCGAAATGTTTGTCCGTCGGCTTTCGTACTTGGATAATGTAAGTTGACAATGAGCTCCTTGTATCAGCTACTGCCATAGCAGCATTAGCTGGGGAAATGCTTAGAATGTAAATGATACCGAGAATTAAAATTATCAAGGTGGTCGGAGACAATTTGCATTTCTGATCTTCCATCTCGAATTTGAAGAAGAAACAGTACCTTTTGTTTCCGAGTTCTGTGTCGATAGTATATAGGAGAAGCAAAATGAAGAAATGCATTGTTCTCATGACCCTCCGGAAGCCAATATTGGTACTTTTTCTCTTTTGGAAGAAAACTATCCTTAGAAAGAAAACTATCCGTGGTGATTTTTATTTCTTAACATGCATATGCATGTCCATGTTAGAATTGCATAAGATCTGTTATAATCCTCAAGGATAGGGCACCTTCCATAAAAATTTAAGATAGAGTAGACTAGTGCATCGAAGGAAATATAAACATGCAGCAAATCCTAAATAAATTATTTTCCTCAAATGAGCTTCTGAGCAATAAGAAAGAAAGTAAATAAGGAAAAGAGAAGAAAAGGAAAAAAAAATTCTAAAAAATATTAAAATACTATTGCAAATTACCCGCATTAGTGTTGATTGTGCCATGTAAGATGTCTAGCATTCATATTAGCGATTTTCGACTAAAATTAATCGGATTGAGTAAATTGACAATACTTGAAAAGGTTTATGACTTAATTAGCAAAATTAAATATTTAAGACTGAATTGATAAAAGTACAATAAATTTAGAACTTATTGGACAATTTTCCCTCCAACGAGTTGCTTGTCCAAATTGGTCCATTGCTCGAATTTCTATTGATTCTCACTCGATCATTATTTTGTACCTATCTTAATTTGCATACTTGATATTATCACCACCGAGTTTGATGTAAAATAGTAGGGAAACGTGTTAAAAAAAGTCATAAGCCTTTTTGTGCAAATTTAGTCATAAACTTTTATATTTTGTGCCAATTTAGTCATTTTTGGATAATTTTGGCTAGATTTTGCTGACTGGATGCCGACCAGTTAATATGACTTGATCGGCGTTGACGTAGATAAATTTTAATAATATTTTGATATTTTAGATTTTTTTATTATTATTTTTTCTTCTCCTCCTTTCTCCAGTCGCTCGCTGGACCTTAGGGATTGACTTGAGGCGACAATTGTTGAGGTTGACCTCGCCAGCCATTGGCAAGCCTCATTGACCACCTCGCCAATGGCCTTGAGGGTAACCTCGCATTGGCCAGCGAGCCTCACCCTTGCCGGTGCTGCCTAGGCTGCGATCCGACAAGGGTGAGCCTTGCCACCCACCTTGCGGCCACTGGTGAGGTGGCCGGCAAGGTTGACCTCGACCTCGTCAACTAGAGGAATGAGGAGAGAAGCAAAAAAAGAAAAAGAATAATTTTTTTAAAATAATAAAAAAATATTAAAAATACTAAAATATTATTAAAAATTGTCCACGTTAGCACCGATCGAGTCACGTTAGCCGCTTGATACCCAATCAGCAAAATCCGATTGAAATTGACCGAGAAGGACTAAATCGGCACTAAGTAAAAAGATTTAGGACTAAATTGGCATTAAAAAAATTATGACGAAATTAGCATAAATGCAAAAGGTTTTTTGAACACTTCTCCCTAAAATAGTATGCTCTAGCGACGAAATACAAAAATGCGAATACACAATATTGATATTTGGTTTAGGGATTGGGTCGATTCCTAATTTTTTATGCAGTGAATGATTCGGCGAGTCAAAATTTAAGTATCAACAATTTATTAATTAACTTCAACAACGCCAAATAATCCTAGGAGCATCTAGAGGATGAGTTCATTTGTTTATTATCTAGCCAAAATGCATTTATTGCATGCTCTATGCATTCATATTAACGCTATTCAAATTACTTGACTTTGGTGCCGTCCAATGGCTCTTTTCAACGTGCAAAATGCCACAGCGAAAGAAGATGCACAAGCTGGTCCATTCAAAATGACATCAACCATGAACACAAAATCATCAATAGGTTGCTAGCTACTAGAAGCAGCTAATCCAGTTGGCATTGGATAGAATTAACAAATCTAAGCTCCGGACCGAACTTTTGGAAGTAAGAAAACTCACTCCTAGTTAATACATTCCTGAAGAAGTGATGAACTATTGGCAACTCTACATATGTCAACGTCAAGAAACATGGTACCCTCTTCATTATTTGTTATTCTTTAAGGTAAATAATATCCTCCTCTATAAAAAGCGTATATACTTAATATACTTCCATAGGTATGAGATCCTAAACATTCAACTTACACTTCGACACTTCAAACGCATCCCCCCATCTCTCTCTCTCTCTCTCTCTCTCTCTATTGAATCATACCTCTCTTTCTTGTAAGATACAAAGAAGGGACAAATATGCCACGATTGGGGTGGAGTATCATCTTGAGACCAGCTCTCCATGAAACATTATTGGCACTCCAAATTCATCTGAATAAACGGAAGTGGCACATACTAAGCTGTCTGTAAGAATTCAAACTCCTGATTATGAAGGTATCCTAAAATGTGACTATATGATTTTATAGCCTCGCTCAGTATCAGTGGCAAAGGCAGTGTCGGGTGATGTGGACTCGGGCAATTTGGACGCCATCTTCCATGTCGGAGACATAAGCTACGCCCCCGGCTTCTTAGTGGAGTGGAATTTCTTCCTCCACTCATCAGCCCTGTTGCTCCCCGAGTTTCCCACATGTCTGCAATCAGAAGCCATGAAAGGTAACTATCTCGGGTTGATATGCGTCCCTTCCAGTGCAATAAACAGCTGAACCAACATAATTAGCAGCATGAGTCGAAGATGATTTCTAATTTTCTTTCATATGAAGAGATTACAGGGCCCCGGATCCATGTACTTAACTCTGGACTCCAGTGGGGAATGCGGCGTTGCCTATGAGACATTGTATGCCAACCCCAGTGAAGTACAAGCCATGGTATTCCATAGAACAAGCCAGTGTTCATTTTACCGTGATTTCAACCAAACACGACTGGTCCGAGAATTCAGATCAGGTAAGGGCAATCAAGCTGAACGCTTCTGGTATCACATTTTCATGTCAATGAGCTGACATTTTTATGTCATAAGAATGTCATGTTGTCAGTATCAATGGATGAGAGGGAACATGGCTTCAATCGACTGATCTAAAACTCCTTGGTTAGTTTTCACGGGGAAAGTACATTTGCTTCTCGATGATTGCGAGTTTCACTAATTGATTTTGCGTACTCTCAAACTAAAAACTTCTCAAGACAACAGAGATCAAGTGTAGCGGTTGGCGCCTGCAGGCACAGGCCCAGCCCATGTACATTTCTGGTTCCGAAGGAGGTGCTGACCATAGGTTTCTTGATGCTGTAGAGCCCTTGCTATTGGACAACAAGGCAACCTTCTGCTTCTTAATTCCATTCGGATGTCGAATGATTTGCTGATCTGTACTCATCGAGCATTTGATATCAGAGGCTGACCTAGTTCTCTTCGGCCACGTTCCTAACTATGAAAGAACGTGCTCAGTTTACCAAAATCAGTGTAAAGCCGTGCCAAAGAAAGATCAAAGCGGGGTCGATAGTGCACCTGTGCAAGTGGTTATTGGTATGGCCGGGTTCGGTCTGGATTACTTCCTAGATGAGATTAGAGTCTGTTCTCCTCACACCGTTGTAAATAGTAAACCAATATAGCTTTTTGTCTAAACCTGCACAATTCTTTGGCAATTTCTGAAAATCCGTCCTTGTATTCATCAGTGCTTAATCTCAATTCCATTTCCTGCATTTACATTGGCTGAATGTTGCTTAGCCAAACAATGCCATCTTAACGACACCTTTCGGATTTACGGGCCCTGAAATATCCAGATTCCAGAGATTTTTAGCTTGCTGTTAAGAAATTAAATGCGGATTCTGCTGCTCATATCATTCAACTTGATACGGTTACATGGGGATTATCATTTTGGTTGCTCCCATGAATAAGATCTGTAGAAGTGAAGCCCCGTTGATTTTTTTGCAGCCAAGTGACTGGAGTTTGATAAGGATTTCCAAATTCGGCTATTTCACAGGACATGCAACTCCAGAAGAGTTACAATTAGAGGTCAAAACTCTCGAATTTTCCGTTGCCCTTCCCACAATCATCATTCCTTTTAGCTTTATGACTGCTTACTCGATTACATATGACTTCATTTGTTGAGAAATTGTTCTAGTTTGTTGTGATGCTTTGAAATTAGAAACTATGTACAGTTTCTGATGTCCTGTGCTCTAAGTAGAGTTTGGAACATTAAGCAGCTAGATGTTACTGCATTCATGACGACCGTGCTTACGTGCTCATTTGACTTCAATCTACGCCTTGCTTGCAGTACGTGAATGCCGGCACGAGGAAGGTGGAAGACATCTTCCGCAACACCCGATAACCTGACTTATCAAGTCAACAGAAAGGCACTGCTGGAGATAACAAGCTGCTATAGCTACATAATCATACACTTCTACATTCTACTTCACACAGACAAGAAATACAAATGACTTGTGCTGGTATCCAAGTAATAAATCCTGATTGTCCGCTGACCTAATCAAATGCTCTTGATCTGTCGTGATGGAATACAAATTCATGATTGCAGTACTCATGTGAGCGACCTAACAAGATGCATTCAATGCAAGAGTGATCTCTCCTTCTGAAGCGAGTTCAAAACCACAACCTCTTGATGGTTAACATAATCTTCCAAAAATTGTTATATATTTATGTAAAAATCAGTGATTTCAATTCACAAATTTTTGTCATGAATGCGATGCAATGTAATAAAATTTAGGAATTGCTTAATCATCCTAAATTTTTGTGAGTTATTTAAGTCGCTATCAATAATGAGCTCGACTAACCTTGGGCATGAATATGATTGGCAAAGCATATTCTTCTAAATTAATGCCGTTGACCTAATTGACCAAAATATCTCCCGTCTCTTATCCGAAAAACAGCCATCCGATCCATTCATACCATGCTCAATTGTCAATTTGAAAATCATCGAGTCACGACATATCACTCCATACCTCTGGTTAAGGATTTACTTATCATTTGACTTGTCTCAGCCTTTCACGTAGTTGCGGCTGCAACGACAACTCAATCCTAGCTAGACGTTTTTCTTGTCGGCAATGTTCGAAATTCTTTCCAGAGGGAATGATTGATCACAATTTCCTTCATGAAGTCGCGTTGATGAAGTTTATAGCAGCGCGAGCGGCGTATTGCCTTTGTTCGACAACTTCAAGCTTTGAGCCCGACCCACTTCATCCAAGTCATTCACTACGCTCTACGATCAGTGAAGCACTTGGCGAAATCCATGGTTTGTGAGATGCAGATGGTGAATTGGAACCTCGATGATCGAATAGATCTGAAAATACAGGGTTTGTCCATGGCTGGTTGTAACACTGCAATATATAGAGCGTCGTCCATGGCCTCTAAAGTAAATAAAGACAAGGAAGAAAATAGTGAGAGAAGACACAGTAACGAGAGAAAGGGGGTAACCGAGGACAGAGAAAAGATCTGAAAAGTGGGCTCGGATTCACCATGTGTCAATCTCTGGATGGTTCAATGCAAATCCTACTGTGGTGTGTGTGTGTTTTTTTTTTTTTTGTCAGTCCTACTCTATTCCTACTCTACACTTACTCTCAGACTTTTGCCCTGCCACTTGCAGGGCGTGGGAGTTGAAACCCACTCCTGAAACTTACGCGTCCCCACCCCATCCCTCCCTAAGAAGGTGGGGATTTGAACCCCTCATCTTCCCCTTCTATGTTGGAAGGGTAGCCACTGGGGCGAATCCCAGTGGTTTACTGTGGTGTGTTTAAGGGCATATAATATGATGGTTTTGATGCCAGTACTCTGCAGGCCATGGAGATTATGAAGGCAAGAAGCTCAAAGCTCTCTGCAGAGGGGACAGGTTCCCAAAATTACTTCGAGGCCTTTTATTGAAGACAAAAGCAACTATCCTCTTGACAAGGATGAAGAATATACAAGAAGCAATCAATTGAAGTTGTGGTTTTTCCACCATTCTCTTACTCCTATCGCGACCTTCTCAGAGGTGAACTAGAAAAGCTAGATTACTAAATAGGAACGAATGTTGCTCTCATGAGACAATCGCTCGTGTTTAACACTAGCTTCCTAAAATCTACTAATTGCAACTTGATAATCAATCCAATATGCATTTAAACTCAGTTCTTAGAGCCGCTACTAATAGTTTAATGAAGTTCTATATGAACTCTATGCAATAGGGGTGTCACATGTAATGCGGCTATTGATTACTCAACATGATATAATTTTTCTAAAGCATTAACTTTAAATCACGACTCACTAAATGATGTGCAATGTATGACATGCATGTTATGAATTCTGTATGCAATCCTTGTGTAGATCTAATGATATATATATTTATTTGATTCTTACTTAACGAAAGCTATGAATTATTCTAAATCTATATGAGCTCTAAAATTAACGTGCATTGTCCTAAACATGAAAATTCTAAAATTAAGATTGCGTTCTAAACCCTAAACATGACATGTTTTATATGCGGGAGGGTCATTAATCTCCGCATGGCATCAGAACATACATCTTAAATCAACGTTATTACTAGAATTCAAGGACATATTATCTCAATGCACACGAGATATATTTAGGTTAACCATGCCCATATATTATAGATCACGGTCCATGCAATGAGGCGATACTAAGGACCCGACCTTTAGGCCCAAAGTTCCGGCACCCTAATATGCCTCGACTAATGCAAGATAAGCGTAAGAGGTACTTAAAACAACCGAAGGCTTAACTTTTGAATAACATGCGTCGAGAACTATATATCAAAATTGCACCCACCGCAGCTTACCTCGAATTAGGATTTGCCAAAGTTAATCGCCAAGATTGGAGGCAACGTAAGAGATTCCAGCGAGGACAAGAGTCGGCCAAGGAGGGGGCGGGATGCTCGACGCTGGGGATTGGCGTGGAGGAAATCAACAAGCGGGACAGTAACGAGCAGCAACTATGGTGGCTCGCCAGGACGGTATGGGTGTCGAGGGAACTGGGTGCTTGTCTAATGCAGCACTCGTCGAGCTTACCACTGCTTGAGGGGCAACTTAGGTCGCTCTAAAATACCGGGCGTGGCTGGGAGGCCCGTTGGGGCTGTGGTTAGTGGTCGCCGTGAGCGCTGACAGCATAGGCACGACTGTAGTCATGTCTTTCGATGGAGGCGGCTCGAGGCTCGCCGGGATTGGCCTGGTGCCGCAAATGTCGTCAACGATCGCTCGCTGGGACTGGGCTGCTTCGCTGGGGACCAGAGGCGCCAAGGCTTGCTCAAGAACCCGCTGGACCTCCTGGACGTTCGATGTGAACTTTCCGTCTTGGTTTTTGTCCTTCAATATCCCCCTTCTATGGCTGCATCAACTGAGACTATGTCCTTGCAAGTTGGAAACAAAAATTCTTTCTTTCCCTTTTCTGGTGTTTGACCGAAGAATGATTGCCACCAATCTTTCTTGAAACTTGAATTGACCGTAAACTTTTAGTTTCCGATCTTCTCTATATCTCACCAGCCCATTCACGATTCTTTCCTCTATATTCTCTCCGTTCAAATATATTTTTTTGAACCATATTTGTTTCATTATCGACTGCAATCAAATCTTCAGCCCTTATCCGGACTCATTGCTTGTCCTATTTTGTCCATCGCTTGAATTTAATGATCCTCAGTCAATCATTATCTTGTGCCCATCTCAATTCCCACACTTAACATTATCACCACCGAATCATTTGTAAAATAGTATGCTCTTTATGACAAAATGTAAACAATGTGAATGCACAATATTAATTCGATCCCTAATTTTTTATGCAGTGTATGATTTAGTGAGTATAAATTCAGGTGTCAACAATCCCTCAATTAACTTCCACAACACCTAATATTCCTAAGAGCATCTAAAGGAAATGTTCATTTCTTTAATATCTAGACAAAATGCATTTATTGTATGCTCGTGCATTCATATCAACCCTCGTCAAATTACTTGACTTTGATGCCTTCCTATGGTTCTTTCGACGTGCAAAGTGCCAAAGTGGAAGAAACTGCATAGGCTGATCCATTCGAAATGACATTAACCATGAACACAAAATCATCAATAGCTACTTGGCTACTAGAAGAAGCTGATTTAGTCGGTATTGGATAGAAATAACAGATCTAAGGTTTGGACTAAACTTTTGGAATTTATAAAACTCACTCCTAATTAATACATTATCGGACAAGTGATAAACTATCGGCAAGAAATAAACATGGTATCCTCTTAGGCTATTTAGTAGTTAAGATAAAATTCATAATATGATAAAATTTATCATATCCCGTGTTTGATGTCTTGCTCAAGACAAACATCCATAATAGGAAATTTATTTTCCGCGAATGACAATTTTCTTAAATTAACAAAATTAAAATTATATTTTAATATAAATAATATTTGAATCCTAATATAAGAAATTCAAAATAACAAAATTGTTAACAAATTTTAATATACCTTGACCTCACCGTCGACCTCGCCGGCGCTGCCTCGGCTGGTCGCCGAGGTCCAAAGGACCGGCTAGACGAAGAAGAGGAGAAGAAAAAAGAAAAAGAAAAATATAAAAATATAAAAAATATAAAAAATATTATTAGAAATTGTCCACGTCGGTGTTGATCAAATCACATCAGCCGAGCGGTGTCCGGTTAGTAAAATCCGACCAAAATTGGCTGGAAATGACTGAATTGGCACAATGTAAAAATGTTTAGAACTAAATTGGCACAAAAGCAAAAGGTTTATGACTTTTTTTTAGCACTTTTCCCCATATTTTAGTATTTTAGGTATCTTAGTATAGTTTACTATCTAATAAAATTTTATCATAGAATGATTGAAGGGGCAAAAAGAATTAAAAAATAAATAAATTTAAAAAAGTGGAAAATAAAACAAAAAATTAAATAGAAATAAAGTAGATAACAACATCATGGGAGATTTTTATCATCTTTATTTGTAAGAAATTTTGTTCATTTATATTAATATGTTGTTTATATAAAACAATATACACAAAATGATGTAAATAAATCTAACTATTTTACTGCAATCACGAAATAATGAATATGATATAACAAAATTCGTAGATTTAAAATTTTATTCTATTTAGCCCTATTTTGGTCATAAATTTATATGACCAAACGCAACCTTAAAAAGCATACATCTCTGATTTACTTCCATAGGTGTTGGATCCTAAACATTCAACAACCCCCCTCTCTCTCTCTCTCTCCACCAAACCATACCTCTCTTTCTTGTAATTATACGACGAAGGCCTTTGTCTTCATCCATCCAAGGCATTTTGCTTCTTCATTATGGAACTCTACATTCCAACACAAATCGCGATCGTTTCCATTCCCATCATCCTTTTCACGTGCATTTCTTCTTCTTCTTCTTCTTCTTCTTCTTTGTCGTCGTCGTTGTCACCATCAAACTTGCACCCTTTGGTGGTCGACTCCGTGCTTGCGCATCTCAACTACACCGCCATTTCTGAGTTCCGGTTGCTGAATAGAAGGCGAATTCTCGAGTGTAGCGATGGGAACCCTTATCTCAAAATTAATGTCAGTGGCAATGCCACCATGGGAGATGAAGAGTACCTTACAGTTAATGTAACCGGGGTCCTGGTTCCAGCGGACAACGACTGGATTGCCATGATTTCTCCATTGGACGCCGAGTAAGTCATCCCGATGTCTAATTCGTTCGTCCTTGAAACGTATTGGTACACATGAGCAGGTTACTCATTCAAGTTCCTTCATCTTCTTGTGATTTCTTTTGGGTTGCAGCGTCTCGTATTGTCCACTGAACAAGATTATGTATGTACAGACTGGTGATCTCATTGATCTTCCTCTTCTATGCCATTATCCTGTCAAGGTGATTTTATCTACCATTGAATCGTGCCTTGTTGATGGCTTATCTATCTTCTTCTTGATGAGTAATAGAAATGTAAAATAGTGAGGGGCTTTAGAGAAAATAGTGGAACCCACATGGGCCGAATTGAAAGGCACTTGAAAAAGAAATCACATGGCGTGTTGCCGAACACCTTTTGCCAAGACCTGGTTCAGTCCTCATATGATCGACCAACAAAGTGACGCCATGGAGTACATAGCGTTCACGTAACGACGTCATATTTCATTTGGTTAGGCACATATCGAGTTACCAAAAAAAAAAAAAAAAAAACCAATATACTTGATAGACTATATGATTATGTTGTGGTGGTAGATGAAATCGATTAAAATGCGAAAAGTATGTGAAATTGATATTATTTTTCAAAATATTCAACAAACATTTCGTTTTCTCTAAGTGCCACCAACTTAATTTAATGAATACACATACATACATACATCATGTAGGTATGTATGTATGTATGTATGTTGAAATACTTTAGCAAAGCGGGAAAGCAACAGAACACAAACCTTCGTCGACAGTCAGACACAGCCCATATTGCTGCTCCCCTAGAGGCGCCGGGGTCAACACAACCTCAAAACATTAAAGATTGTCGCTGCTTTTAAGGTTTAAAATACTCCTCGCCAAGTCTTCATTCTCTCGGAAGACGAGGAGAAAATAGGAGTCAGTTTTATTTTTAATCTATTTTTATTTTTGTTAAAGCGTCTCTTTTGGGTTCAAAAGAGAATCAAAAGAGTCCTTCATTTCTTTACCAAAAAAAAAATGAGTCCTTCATTCTATAATCTGCTAAAGATTCAATCAATAAAGTCAGATTTGGCTCTGGTTCACATTTTTTGGCGAGGCTCTTTATTGAATTCTTTTATGATTGTATTTTTGATTCAACAAATAAGTAATTGACTTATTGAACCGTCCTTTAAAAAATTACGTAACTTTTTTTCCAGAATTTATGTATTTTTCCGTTGACCATGAAAATACTGAGCTTTGTTGAATGCAGGAAAATAACGAAGATACTTCTCGGAGTTGGATTTTTATTAGTCAAATGGAGACATTCCATATGTAACTCTAATTTTAGTAGTGCTAGATATTAAGAAAGGTTTACAATTTTCTTTTTTTGTATTTTTGAAACATATAAAATGCTGCGTGTAACTCTGTTATTTGGAAGGAAAAAAAAAACTCTGTTATTTGGAATATTTAAGCAACTCCTTTTTATAAAAATGCTTTAAAATTTCATTTATCACAACCCGTGGTATTATACCTGTATTTTTTCTTTTCTTTTTGGCAATGTGCCAAATTCCGTAAATTTTCTAGCATACCTACCATTACTTGTCTAATTAGTTTGAGACTAGGAGAACCTTTTCCACTTCAACCTTTTGGTGTACGTTTATGTGCATCATTTTCAGGCACAATACTTGAGCAGGGATCCGGACTATCTGAGCTGCAAGAAGAAGGAGTGCAAGGAATACAAAGACGGTCAATGCGTGTTGACCACATGTGGCAGCACCTTGACGTTTCACGTTTTGAACATCAGAACCGACATCGAGTTTGTGCTGTTCGCCGGAGGATTCACCATACCATGCGTGTTGAAGAGATCGAACTCTTTGACCTTTGCTAACCCGAACCAACCGCTCTATGGCCATCTCTCCAGCATTGACTCGACCGGGACCTCGGTAAGCACTCAATTAGCTACCAACTGGTGTGCAGAGCTCGCATGGGTCGTGTTGCCAACATTTGGCTTTATGGATGTAATGAAAATGTCAATTATATCCTTAGCCAATGAAGTCAGTGGTACCATGCCTGCACAACACATTGCGCCGAGTGTGGAATAACTCTTTGCATAAAACACTTGAAAGCAATGCAGATTGCAAATGCTAATTTTACATGCTTTAATCTGCAGATGAGGATTACATGGGTTAGCGGAGGCAAGGAACCCCAAAAGGTACAATATGGAGATGGGAAATCACAAACTTCCGAAGTTAGTTCATTCTCACGAGATGATATGTGCAGTGAGTTAACCTCAAACCCTTCCTTGAAAATTCTGTAAATGCACTAGGACTTACTTTGTCGCACGCAAAACAATTTAAATGCCCCATAAAGACTCATCCTTGACTGAAATTAGTTTTGTTGGTCTGTTTTTCGACAGGTAAAGTGGTGCCCAGTCCTGCCAAAGATTTTGGTTGGCATGACCCTGGTTACATTCATTCAGCCGTGATGACGGGACTGCAACCTTCTACCTCTTATTCTTACAAATACGGAAGGTAGAATCTTTGACTGAAGCATGTTGTTTATGAGACCAATCGGTTTCAGATTGGCTTGAGGTATTCTTGCTGAGCATAGTGCAATATCTCTGGCATGTCTACTTGATGCAGGGTCATCGAATCTGCAGTGAATGTGAATGAATTGATGTGCACTTGTTCCTTACAATCATTTTCTATGAATTCACAGCATTAGGAAGATGATGGAGCACCGGCAAATACTTCCATATGCCTTAGTCCAGAAAGATGTATTGTAGCTGCATGTCTGATTGAGAGAGGATTGGGTATACGGCTTTCAATTAAAAGGAGAATCTTGTTATCATGACATTGGACTTATATATTGCATGACACTGCAGTTGTGGCAACTGGAAGTAGATGGAATAATCCATCTTTTTTGGGTATCACTTAGTTGATTGGAAATCGAATTGATCAATAAATTTATACCATTTGCCGGCACATTCGAGTTGTTTTGATCATGCTTTTACGATATCCAGTGATTCAGTTGGTTGGAGCAACAAAGTTCAGTTCAGGACACCGCCTGCAGGAGGATCAAATGAACTCAAATTTCTTGCATATGGAGATATGGGAAAAGCCCCTCTGGATGATACAGTCGAGCACTACATTCAGGTAAATATGCATTCCATAGAATGAAAAGTCGCATTTCTAAAGGCAACATTGAAATGATGCTATCCAAGCTGGGTATACTCTAAGAGGAAGGTGTATCCTTCAAATTTTTGAGAAATGCTAATGGAAGGGACAAAACATGGCACGATTTGAGTGGAGTATCCTCTTGAAAACCTGCTATTCAAGAAATATTATTAGCACGTCACATTCATCTGAATTAACTGAAGTGGCGCAGACTAAGCTGCTTGTGAGAATTCAAACTCCTGATCATGAAGGTCTCCTAACATGCGACTTTGTATGTTTCTATAGCCAGGATCAGTCTCGGTGGCTAAGGCAGCGTTGGATGATGTAGACTCTGGCAATGTCGATGCCATCTTCCATATTGGAGACATAAGCTACGCCACCGGCTTCTTAGTGGAGTGGGATTTCTTCCTCCACCACATCAGCCCTTTCGCTTCCCGAGTTTCCTATATGACTGCAATTGGGAACCACGAAAGGTAACTATCTCGGGTCAATATGAGTCTCTTCCTGTGCATAATAGAAGGCTCAGTAAACAGCTAAACGAACATTACTCAGCAGCATGAATTGAAGATTTTCTAATTTTCTTTTACATGAAGAGATTATGTGGACTCGGGTGCCAGATATATAACTCCAGACTCCGGTGGGGAATGTGGCATTCCTTACGAGACATACTTCCCAATGCCAACCCCAGCGAAGGACAAGCCATGGTATTCCATTGAACAAGCCAGTGTTCACTTTACTGTGATTTCAACTGAACATGACTGGTCCGAGAATTCAGAGCAGGTACGTTCGATCGAGCTGAACCCTTTTGGGATCATATCTGCATCTCGATAAGCTGTCCATTTATGTCATGGGAATGTCATGTTGTCAGTATCAATGGATGAAAGGGGACATGGCTTCAGTCGACCGATCTAAAACTCCATGGTTAGTTTTCATGGGGTAAGTACATTTGCTTCTAAGTGATCGTGAGTATTACTACTTGAATGTGCAGACTCTCAGACTAAAAACTCTCAAGACAACAGATATCAAGTGTAACAGTTGCTTCTTGCAGGCACAGGCCCATGTACACTTCTGGTCACGGATTAGGTGCTGATCCAATTTTTCTTGATGCTGTAGAGCCATTGCTGTTGGACAACAAGGCAACCTTCCATTTCTTAATTTGGTTTTCATGTTAAACAATTCTTTGACCTGTGAAAGTGCAATCATCAACCATTTGATATCACAGGCTGATCTAGTTCTCTTCGGCCACGTTCATAACTATGAAAGAACCTGCTCGGTTTTCCAAAATGAGTGTAGAGCTATGCCAAAGAAAGATCAGAGCGGGGTTGATATTTATGATCACAGCAATTATAGCGCACCCGTGCAAGTGGTTATTGGTATGGCCGGGTTCAGGCTGGGTGGATTCACAGATAAGGTTAGAGTCTGTCCTCCCTCACACCAGTTGTAGATAGGAAAATAAAATTGGCCTTTTGTCTATATCTGGACAATTTTTTGGCATCTTCCGGAAATCTACTCTTTTATTGCGTTTCCATTTCTTGCATCTACATTGGTTGAATGCTGCTTAGCTAAACAATGCCATCGTGACAAGAGCTTTCTAAGTTGGGGGCCATGAAATATCAAAATTCCAGAGATTCTTTCTCTTGCTCTTAAGAAATAACTTTCTTTGCTGGTTCTGCTGCTCATATCATTCAGCTCGAATCTATTCGATTACACAGGGATTATCCCTTTTGTTGCTCCCATGAATAAGACCTGTACAAGTGAAGCCCCATTGATTTTTCTTTTGCAGCCGAGTGACTGGAGTTTGATAAGGATTTCTAAATTCGGCTATTTCAGAGGACATGCGACTCCAAAATAGTTACAACTAGAGGTCAGCAGTAACCCGCTTTTGAATGTTGCATACTGCATAGCACTCTTGAGTTCTCGGTCGCCCTTCCCTTGGTCATCGTTCCTTTTCGCTTTGTCACTGCTGATTCTATCTTTTATGATGGATGAGTCCATTGATTGATAACCTGTATTGGTCTGTTGTGGTGCTGTGCAAATCAGAAACCACGTATACAGTTTTCGATTTCCTGCACTGCAAGTAGAGTTTGGAACATTGAGCGGCTACATGTTACTGCATTCATGGTGATCATGTGTACGTGCTCGTTAACTTCGATGTACGTGTTGCCTGCAGTATGTGAATGCCGACACAAGGAAGGTGGAAGACATCTTCCGCATCACCCGATAACCCGACTTTTCAAGTGAGCAGGAAGGTGCTGCAGAGGCGACAATGGTGGTACACTTCTACATTGTACTATACAGAGACAAAACATACAGATAAATTGTGCTTGTACACAAGTAATAAATCTTGATTGTCTGCGCGGCCTAATCGAGTGCTCTTGAGCTGTGATGAAGGAATCCAAATTCATGATTTCGGTACTCATGTGAGCAACCTAACGACATGTGTCCAATGGAGACGTGATCTCTCCTTCCGAGTGAGTTCAGAATCATGACCTCATAATAGTTACTATCATCCAAATTCATGATGGCAGGGATCGATTGACGACGGCCTCACCGGGGGGGGCACGACAGCAAACCTTCGAAGCAACGGCGTCGGGACTTGGTCAGGGCGAACGGCGGCGGTACAGCGTCCGACGGCGACAACAACAGCAAGAAAACTCAAGATCTGAGGCGCCGCAGATCTCAGCCCGACCTTCCTCGGCCTCGGTTCTCTCACTCAGGCCAGATCCGAGCCTCCACCAGCCGGATTTGACCCTCTCGAAGTTGCTCGCCGCCGGCCTTCCCCGAAGTCTCTCGGTGGAGGGTGGGCTGAGCTCACAACTCGAGTTCCCTCTCACTCGCTCGTCGATTCCTCCCCCGAAGTGTCTAAGTGGGAAGATCTCCAAGCTTGTGATGCCGATCGTCGACGGAGGTGCTCCTCATTTATAGGCGACGAAATCCGGTCGACGGAGCTTCGACCGTCGGTCCCCTTCGCGCGCCGAGCGGTTCTCCTCGGCTGAATCGGCGTCCCATCCGAGCTCATCTAGCGAAGCATGCTTGGCATTGATGGCGCTCGCGATCTTATCTTCTCCGGCCGACGTCGGCCTACTCCCGGCCGGAGGCCGTCCTTCGTGTGCATCGTCGTCTTCTGCGCGCGTGAAGTACAGAGGCGGAGAAGGAAGGCGCAAGGAAGAAGAAGAAGGAAGAAGAAGGAAGAGAGGGGCCGGGCCAAAAGAAAAACTGGGCTTGGGCCGGCGAAAGGGAGAAAAAGAGGGGGGGGCTGCCAATTTTTGTTTTTTTTGTTGTTTTCTCTTTTTATTATCTACTTATCCAAAAAGACAAAATAAATTAAAAACTTGATTAATAAAATTAACCTAATTAAAATTGAGGTGTCAACAGCTGCCCCTCTTTGAAGGTGAGCTTGTAGAGGTTGCATTCAAAGACAGACTGATGCCTCAATTTTATCCATACATGCGTAGCAGATTATATTTTATTTGAGACCTATTATTCTATGTAGGAAAAGAGCAATATAACTTTACATATACTAAGACAAATAAGAAGATACCTGCAGTTACTTACCGGGAGTGAGTGAGATAGGGTGTGAACCCCAAGTTTTGGCAAGTATCAAGGCGTCATCTTACCTGGTGATATGAGGAGGTTGCTTTTCCAGGACTCGAAGCATTCTTCGGTCGCCTGTTAAAACAATCAATAATTTGTCTAGGACCCGAACCTTTCTTCGGTTGCCTTGACGGGAGACTGCTCTTCCAGGACCCGAACCATTCTTCTGGTCGCCCGTTGGAGTAATCGTGGTTTGTCTCGGACCCGAACCATTCTTCGGTCGCCGTGACGGAGATCGCCTTCTAGGACTCGAACCATTCTTCTGGTCGCCTATTGAGTAATCGTGGTTTGTCTCGGACCCGAACCATTCTTCGGTCGCCGTGATAGGAAGTTGCTTCTCCAGGACCCGAACCATTCTTCGGTCCCCTGTTAAAACAATCCATGATTTGTCTAAGACCCGAACCTTTCTTCGGTCGCCTTGACGGGAGATTGCTCCTTCAGGACCCGAACCATTCTTCAGTCGCAGTGACGGGAAGTTGCTTCTCCAGGACCCGAACCATTCTTCGGTCGTCTGTTAAAACAATCCATGATTTGTCTAGGACCCGAACCTTTCTTCGGTCGCCTTGACGGGAGATTGCTCCTTCAAGACCCGAACCATTCTTCGGTCACCCGTTGGAGTAATCAGTGGTTTGTCTCGGACCCGAACCATTCTTCGGTCGCCGTGACGGGAGATGCACCGACCTTTCTCAGGGCATCTCATTTGTGGGTGCCTAATTTGTATCGAGGACACCAGTTGGTACCCGACCTTTCTCGGGAGATGCGCCGACCTTTCTCAGAGCATCTGTTTTGTTGGGGTGTCTGACTTCTGTTGAAGACACTAGTTGGAACCCGACCTTTCTCGGGATGATACGCCGACCTTTCTTAGGGCATTGATTTGTGGGGTGTCTGACTTCTGTCGAAGACACCAGTTAGAACCCGACCTTTCTCGGGATGATGCGCCGACCTTTCTCAGGGCATCAATTTGTGGGGTGTTTGACTTCTGTCAAAGACACTAGTTGGAACCCGACCTTTCTCAGGGCATCGATTTTGGAAGATACCTGGACATTCACAAGCATATCAATGAGTACCTGGATATTCACAAGTACTAACCTGAAGGATATTTGGGCCTTTGTCGGCATCAAGAAGGGGCTTTTGGCTGACCATAGGCACTGAAGGGGTACTTACAAGTATGAATTCTTGGGGGATACCTGGATGATCATAAGCATCGAAGGGGTACCTGGACGATCACAGGTACAAACTCTTGGTGTATGGAATATCGAGGACGTAACTGAGATATTCGTGTGGAAATATCGAGGATGGGTCTTGCATATATGTGAAGGTCTCTCACCTGCTGGTATTTGGAATATTGAGGATGTACCTTGGATATTCATGAAGGTCTCTCACCTCCTGGTAATGGGAATATCGAGGGCATGCCCCGCATATTCGCGAAGGTCTCTCACCTCCTGGTAATTGGGAATATCGAGGGCGTACCTTGGATATTCGTGAAGGTCTCTCACCTCCTGGTAATTGGGAATATCGAGGGCGTACCTCGCATATTCATGAATGTCTCTCACCTCCTGGTAAAGGGGAATATCGAGGACGTACCTGAGATATTCGTGAAGGTCTCTCACCTCCTGGTAATTGGGAATATCGAGGCGTACCTGAGATATTTGTGAAGGTCTCTCACCTCCTGGTAATTGGGAATATCGAGGGCGTACCTGAGATATTTGTGAAGGTCTCTCACCTCCTGGTAATTGGGAATATCGAGGGCATGCCTCGCATATTCATGAAGGTCTCTCACCTCCTGGTAAATGGGAATATCAAGGACGTACCTGGGATATTCATGAAGGTCTCCCACCTCCTGGTAATTGGGAATATTGAGGGCGTGCCTCACATATTCGTGAAGGTCTCCCACCTCCTGGCAACATAAACTTGAGTGTAGCACAAGGCTTACCTGGATGGCCGCAGGCACTTAAAAGGGGTGGAACACCTGGATAGCCACAGGTATACAAAGTACTGGAATACTTGGATGAACACAAGTATTTAATGATACAACCTGGGACCACTCAATTGGTCCAAGTGTAAGAAAGCATACATGGGTAGGCATAGGCACACAAAGCAGTGGAATGCTTGAACAACTGCTATTATTTGGGGACAACTCGGGCAAGTTGAGTGTCATGAAAAGGAAGTACCTAGACAATAGTGGGCACTTGACGATATGGGGATACCTAGACAGCAGTAGGTATTCCAAGAGATACTTGGTCAGTCACAAGTATCAATACTCTGGGGACAACTCGAACAGGTCGAGTGTTAGGAAAAATGGCGTATCCGAACGGTGGCCGGTACTAAAAAACAATGGGATGCATCGAAACTCAAGGGACAACTCGAATAGGTCGAGTGTCAAGAAGAGAGTACCTAGACAAAGGAGGTACCTAAAAATAAATGGATACTTGGACAAATGTCGCAAGTATCAATACTCTGAGGACAACTCGGACAGGTCGAGTGTCGGGAAAATGGAGTATGCGAACCGTGGCCGGTACTCAAAGACAATGGGATGCTAAGATAGCAGTAAGAATCGAAACTCCAAGGACAACTCAAATAGGTCGAGTGTCAAGAAGAGAGTACCTAGACAGTGATAGGTACCTTAAGACAAATGTAGATGTCTTGAGCATGCCAGATGAGGGACTTTCAGTCTGAAAGGACTTTCCGCTCACTCTTATGGAAAAGGCTATCCTGACCATTGATGCAGGATTCATAAGGACCACACTATCTCACTGTCATCATGTCAGCAGGGGTCTAAGTATTCTCGCAAATGGTACGACTTTACCAATGTGAGAGGTCTTTGTTTGAAACTGTGATGAAGTCTTGGTTAGTGGCTCATCGAAGGAGACCATCAAGGTTGAAGCTGATGGACGAAAATGTTGCACGATCATCTCCGGGTTTACAAGTCAAGAACCCTGCGAAAAGAGATAGAGTAATCTTGCTCGTACTTCTTCGAGCGATGCTTATAGACATATGAAATCCTACGTTAATTGAAGTGCCCCTAGTCTGAAGAGACTTTTACAATGGGATGCAACGTAGGCTTGATTCATGTGTAAAAGGTAGAGCTAGTGATTGCCTTGGCATTTGTCACCGTCTTTTCTTCTCACCGTCAAATGGAGGTTCTATGGACCACAACAAAGAATATTTTCTTGGCTGCATTTTTGACTGGGGGGCATTGGCCTTGCTTTTACCAGGCACGCTGCTTTTTCATGCCCCTATTTTTATTCCAGTTCTTCATTTATGGGCATTGACCTTGCTTTTACCAAGTACACTGCTTTTTTATGCCCATGTTTTTCATTCTTGTCGTTGGAGGAACTGGCCTAGGCAAGTTCAATCGAAGCACCGTTATTAGACTCTTGAGTCTTCATCTTCAGTAGGCGCTCTGGGCTATGCTGCTTAAATGGCAGTAACTTTTGTTTTGCCTCCATGTGAGGGTAAAATTACAGACTCACTTGGGTTGTACAATGAATACAAGTGCATAGAGAAAGAATTGCTCTTCATGACTCTAGGGCACTTAAATTAATGTGAGTGTTCATATGCAATAAAGACACCCAAAGATTGATACAAGTGTGAGTAAGAAAATTTCTATCTCTCTTCTCACCTTATGATGCTGCTTCACTTCTAATCTGCCCCGGTGTAGGGGTTGTTCTTGACGGGGGTATGAGAGAAGCTTCACCAATGTATGGGGCTCAATGGGGTGAGCGATGGAATGCCTCTCACTGCTTTGGTTATCGTACCATTCGAGAGAGAACTCTTTACCCCAGCCATGGAATCTTCTGCACTCATCTCACAAGTGTATAGATGGGGGGACTGTGTGTAGGATATGGCTTGCCTGTCATCATTCTGACATGCCTCATCTAGCATGCTCAATTAATCTTGTATTCTTCACTTAGCTGTCTATTCTAATAATCCTCAGTGGAATCAGTGACTTAGATAGACGAAATCATCATGCAGAATTCATCTGGAAATGACATGCAACATTTTGAATATGATGGAGTTTGAACTCTTCAAAACAAGTGAATGGTTTTGACTCGCAAAAGACCTTATTGACAACTTTAGGGGCTAACATAATGGTGTTTCCAAATATGTTAGATTTTGAACATCAAAAGGGTTATTCGCAAATGGACATCGATGGTTGTCCCTATTTATTAGGAATATGACACATGAATGATCGTTGGGAATCTAATCGGGCATCTCTGCTTTTGCCCTTGCAGAAGAGAAGATGTACAAGTAGATCAATTAGTTTAGCCAAAATTAAATGTGAGTTGAGGCCTGAAGATTTTCTGTCATTTGCTTTGGCAATACTTGAGACGCCATTTTGCTTGGGAGAGTTTGTCACGCCTCTCATTGATTTGTTATCTTTGTTTTTGACAATCGCTTAATCTCAACAAACAAAACATGCTTCTCATTGATTCGTTATCCTTGCTTTTGACAAGGTGATCCTGCAATAAACAAGAGGGAATGTGTTAGTCATGAACTCTTTCAAGAGTCGAATAACTGGAATCGATACAACTTTACCCTTCACTAGTTTGCAGATGATTGGGTGAACCTGAAGTGAGAGGGGGACACAAAGTCCTATGTCCCTTGCTTCATTAGGTCAATTATTCTCTGAATTAGCTCCTGGATGACATGTCTTTTTACACGAAGCCAGGTGAATTTGATGTGGGTCATTTCCACGTACTAGCTTGGCCAATATTGATTTGCCTAACTATCAAATTTGACTCTTGAATCCTGGTGCTTCCTGCCAATAGGGGAATATGTCAAAAGTGAATTCAAAGAGGGGGAGTATTGGAAACGATACCAAATTACTCTTCCCCAAAGTTTGTATTTGCCGACTCCTGATGATGTTTGAATGTCGATGACAGCCTTTTCGTCTTGGCATAGTTTGACATTTCTTTCGATTGGCCTTCCTCACTTGTGACCATGTATGCATGATTGCTGGTCGTTGATTCATCTTCAACGCCTTCCTTCGTGGAATTTCTCCTTCTCTTTAACTATAGCATCATTGGGAAAAAGTCATGTACCTCAAGTTTCTATGGAATCTGAGATGGACAATCAAAACCTCTAATTCTCTGATGGCAATTACTTCTTGCGAGAGCATGCGTCTGAATAGGAAGTCGGGTTTCTAGGTCTTCATTTTGAATAGGGCTAGAGACCGATTCAACTGTCCGGATTTCTTCCCCGTTGACAGTAGCCAATTCAAAGAAAGAGAAAAGATCCCCTCCTTGTGCTTCTAGGCTTGTCAAAGCTGGAAGTCCCGTTGATGAAACCACAGCATCTGGTTGCTCAGGCACATTGTGGGGAAAGGATATTGCTTTGGCTTGTGAAGGAGTTGAGCAGGAGCAAGGTGGAGTGTACAGAGCTCTTGGGAACGGCTTGATTCCAACCGTATGTCTGTACCTATTACGTCCTTCTTTTGGTGTAGGATGATTCTTTCTATTTGCCCCTATTTTCTTGGCATGGTGTCTTTGAATTTGGCGAGTTCACCTGATGCGCTTGCTTCAAATGCCCCCTGTCACACTAAGTCAAAGGGGACGGGAATGATCTTCCGAGACATGAAGTGAGTGAATCGAAAGACAAACATGATTAAATTTATCATCTTGTTTTAACAAAAGCTTTTTGGGTGATGAAATATATATATTTTTATTTTCAAAATATGTCTTTGGGGAGAAAAAGCATGAGGAAGCCCACCCTCGATTCTCCTTGGATGATATATTTTTTCATGGTTGGATAGCATCACCGGGCTGGTTTGGAGTACTGCCTCATGTTCTTAAAACAAAATATTATAACTATACAATAGAGTATTTGGAATGGAAAATACAACCGTAGCACACTAGATAAGATGAGAAACATGAAATTATAAAAACAAGTAAAATCCATGAAAACTCCTGTGTAAAGGAGTGCTTTGATAGTGTTGGTTCTGGAAATCAAGCGCCTTTGAGTTCCTCGCCTCCAGTAGACTCAAGTATTCACATGAGATGACCACTTCATTGAAGCTATGGAAATGCAACCCATACAACCAACAACGATGCTTGCGGGGTAAAGCCCGTATGAATAGCTTTATCATCTCTTTTTCGGCCAGCCGATGGTAAGTTTGCATCATAAAAGCCTCCCACCTCCTTGCATATGCTCGGAAATCCTCCATTGGTCTTCTTCTGAAGTGAACCAAGTTCTGACAAGGCACTTCAATTCCAATATGGCTTTGATACTGAATCGAATGCGTAAGACAGCTCATTCCAATCTCTCATGAGGTATATATCTCGCTGTGATGAACCATTGTAATGTAGATCCCGTAAGACTCTCTTGGAAGGCCTGAGTTGTGAATGACATCGGGCCATAGTACCGACTCATTTCAGCATGGAAGTACTGCAAGTGGGCCACGGGGCAAGTCGTGCCATTATACTTGCGGAGATTAGGTATCCACATCTCTCCAAGGGTCATGATCCTATGAGCACAAGACGAGCTTGATGTATCTTGGTTAGGCCACTGGTTTTTCCACTGCATATCCGTTGTAGTGGTGAATTTTTCTGTTTCAGGGGAGTTGGATTCTATCGAGATTATCCCATTGCTTTCTTCTGGGTCAAAATTTCCGAACAAGGATAAAGTATTGAAGCTATCCTCATGGTTAGAGGACGAGCTTAGTACTTCGTTAGGATCGTAACAGATAAAGACGTATGCTTCTTCTTCTGACGGGCCTTCATCCCCGGATGAGAGTAGGAAACAATTATACGATGAATCGTCAGTTTCATTGTCGAAATAACGCTGGAAGTCCTTGGGATTGTATTCTGGAGCCGGGAAGTCTTCAGGGTTGTCCTCTAGGGGATGGTAGCCTTCAAAGCTGTATTCTTGGGAATGTTCGAAGCTTTGGTGCGGTGGCTCGTCGACAGATGCTGCATTGATCTGCTTAGGCTTTCTTTTCTTGGCTTCTGGTTCAAACTTTTTGAGTAAGGCCCTTCGTTTTGTCAGCTTGATTCTATCAAGGGAAGTGAGAGACATTAGAGTTTCACTGTTTGATTCACTTTCCAGGTTGATAGGGGTTGGTATTCTTTGGACCCTAGCTCTTGGAGTAAGCTTGGGGAGTTGTCCAGTCGTGCCCCGGTCTTGAACAAGCTCTGTGTCTTTGATCTCGTACAAAGGCTCATTGCCTTTCCTAGTGAGAAATTTTCCAAGAATAGGTGTTGTTCAGCTGCCCATTTATCATGCAAGGCTTCATTGACATGCTCTTCTCCTATCTCGACTAACGATTCCTCGTGCTCCGCGATCATCGGCTCTTCGTAGGGTAGGGTGATGTCAAGATTATACTCTTGGTGAAAAACATGAATTAGTTCCCTCCAAGTTTTAAGGGGGCTAATCTTCCTGAAAATGTACCATCGCAAGGCAGGGCCAGTCAAGCTCGATTGGTACGATTGAATCATCCTTCGGACCAAGTAGGCCTGCAAGTAGGTCTCTGGGCGGAAGGTATCAGCATACCTTTCGCATTCAGGTGCTTTGAGTTTTTCAGGGATCTCAATCCCGGTGTAATTAGACAGGTCCATGGTATTCTGCTCTTGCAACTGGCTTAACTTTTTCATGATCTTTTCAAAGTGTCTATGGTACTGGCTATTTTCTGGCAAATTTGCAGGTGTCATGACGGCAACTACAAAGTTGGGCTCAGCTTGAGTGGATTTCATTTGTCTCGAGAGTTGTTGAAGGACAATGGACATCTGTCCTACGCCGTCTTCAATGCTAATGAGACGATTTTGTACATCATTCTGATCGGGTCCTATTGCATGAGGCCATTCACGAGCGATTGGTGGTCGGCGATTCATAATTACATGTTCGTTGCGAAAACAATGAATGAGCACGAAAGTAAACAAAGATTGACCCATGGCAATGATCTAACTGCCTTTTTTTATTTATCAAAAGAGGATTTATAGACTGCAAACTCCTTACTTGAAATTGGAATGACGGGATGAAATACTAGATATTAAACAAAAGTCCCTAAATAATGGGACAAAACTTTCACACTATTAACACTAAGGGGCACATGATTGCCAATTTATATGCGACGGGAGTCTTGCGCTTGCGCGGATGCTTGCTTTCTTGGGCCGGCTCGAGGTGTGCATCCAGTCCATTCCCAAATCCTCTCCATGAGCTCGCTTGCTCGTGCTAGCTACTCTCCGATTGAGTGAGGGACTGATGGCTTCCATTTTGTCGAGATGCGATGGTTGTGGATGTAGGACATGGAGGCGTGGTGGGCTTTTTCTTCTCCCTTAAGCCCTTCAGGTACCACGATCCTTTTGCAATGGCACTTGTCCCAGTTTCCTCAATAATAGAAATTTCGATTGCGTAGTCACGGCTTGTGTTGAAAAGAACTGGAGGGATCATCCTCTTGAAAGGCGGTGGGATCTCCTCGAAGGGCTCCATATTGTCGTGCTACTTGATACGGGTAATAGGGAATGGCGCCGGAGGCCGAGCAATGGAATTGGGCGGGTGCGTATGAAAGCAAAGCGAGCTCTCTTTTCATGGAACCAACCAGCACACCATTGGAATGCCTCAGAGCTGGGTCTCTTAGGAAGTTTACTCAATTTAAACAGCTTTGATTGGGAATGTATGGTCCTAGAACCATAAATTTTTGTAACGGATTTTCGAAAGCATTTGTT